>NW_028250012.1:0-422500 GCF_964263255.1 Lissotriton vulgaris
GAGTGAGCTAAACAATGGTGATGGATTAAACCCAGATCAGTTGACTGGGGGTGAGTGTTTGATTTGCTCAAACGCTCCGTCACCATCCCCTTTTGTTTCGCTTTGTTCGCCCTAAGTTGGCAGGGTATGCTCAGACGTGAGTCCCTTGCTCACTTCGCCACTGGATTCAAGATAGCCTGGCTGATGAGGATTATGAATCCGAAACCAGTCCCAGGATGCTTGTTTCCTGTCCAGGGAAGACATGGCTTGGCAGTTCGGGCTGGACTGTTCCCGTGAGGCACAGGGTCAGACTGATTTGCATATGGCCATGTCTGAACTGGGGTGGCTGAGTGAGCTAAACAATGGTGATGGATTAAACCCAGATCAGTTGACTGGGGGTGAGTGTTTGATTTGCTCAAACGCTCCGTCCATCATCCCCTTTTGTTTCGCTTTGTTCGCCCTAAGTTGGCAGGGTATGCTCAGACGTGAGTCCCTTACTCACTTGGCCACTGGATTCAAGATAGCCTGGCTGATGATGATTATGAATCCGAAACCGGTCCCAGGATGCTTCTTTCCGGTCCAGGGAAGACATGGCTTGGCAGTTCGGGCTGGACTGTTCCCATGAGGCACAGGGTCAGACTGATTTGCATATTGCCATGTCTGAACTGGGGGTGCTGAGTGAGCTAAAGAATGGTGATGGATTAAACCCAGATCAGTTGACTGGGGGTGAGTGTTTGATTTGCTCAACCGCTCCGTCCACCATCCCCTTTTGTTTCGCTTTGTTCGCCCTAAGTTGGCAGGGTATGCTCAGACGTGAGTCCCTTGCTTACTTGGCCACTGGATTCAAGATAGCCTGGCTGATGAGGATTATGAATCCGAAACCGGTCCTAGGATGCTTGTTTCCGGTCCAGGGAAGACATGGCTTGGTAGTTCGGGCTGGACTGTTCCCATGAGGCACAGGGTCAGACTGATTTGCATATGGCCATGTCTGAACTGGGGTGTCTGAGTGAGCTAAAGAATGGTGATGGATTAAACCCAGATCAGTTGACTGGGGGTCAGTGTTTGATTTGCTCAAACGCTCCGTCCATCATCCCCTTTTGTTTCCCAGTGCAATGCAGTGCCTTGATAGTGTGGATGAGTTTTAATTGTGCTGGTTTGTGATTAAGGAGCCAGTGAAGCTCTTTCAAGTGTGGTGTGAAGTGAATGTGGTGTAGGAGGATGAAAGTGATTCTGGCTGCCAAGTTCTGAATGTTCTGCAGCCTTCTGGTGAGTTTTTTGTTGATCTTAGCATACAGGGTGTTCCGATAGTCCAGCTTGCTTATAACCAGGGCATGTGTGACCGTTTTCCAGGTGCCGGTTGGGATCCATTTGTAACTCTTCCTCAGCAGCATCAGGGTAGGGAAACATGAGGTGGTGACGGCAGTTAGTTGGCCGGTCTTGCTGAATTTGCTGTCGAAGAAAATCCCTAGGTTCTTGGCTTCATTGGTGGGGGTATGGGTCAGTCCTAGCTCTGTTGACTACCAGGCTGAGGTGCACTGTGATGTGCTCTTCCCAAAGACACAATTTCAGTGGTGCAGGTGTCAGCTTTAGACAGCTGGTCTTCATCCAGTCAGCGATTTCAGTCATGCAGGCATTGGACTTGATCGGGATACCAGGCATCTCGTCCGCGAGGGATAGAGTATTGTTGCAGATTTCGAAGTGGTTTGTGGAGATGAAGTATTGATTAGGTTGCTGTCCATATTGATATGGTTATTGTCAAGTTCAGTCACCCAATATAATGTTTTATTGTGTGTGCTTTGGTGCTCCTGTTGGTGTTTTTGCTTGCAAAATTCGTGATAAAGAATAATCTGGGTTTTCAGGATGGATGTATTTGCTTTTTTTGACAAGTTTTGTGAAGCAGGCTTGTCATGTTAAGGCCACATCATCTCCAGGCCTTGTCTCTCATACTGGTATTTTCTTTTGTGTGAGCCACTGCTTATGTTTGTATTTTAATTGATTGCTTGGCTCCATTCTGTCTCTATACAAACATGCTTTAATAAACAATAGCATTCACTAAATACAATAATTAAGAATTCCTTCACCATGCTGCCTCTTGAATAATAATAATTCAGGCTCAAGAGTGCACATGAATACAATTTGTCAAAGATAACATCAAACATCTTAAGTGTACAAAAATGTTAAAATTGCAGCGTGTAAGTGGCATTTATTTTGAAAAGGCTAATTCTAGGCATGTAAAGTCATAAAATGGAATGTCAAATATGGTTCAAAAGCAGGCAACAGTTGAAATAATGTTGTAAAGTATATTTTGTACCACAAAAACATGATGAGAGCTGTTTGTTACTTCGAAGTGTTGATTGTATCACAATAGTATTTTACGTTGAAGTCAATGAAGTACACATACCACTGATTTTATGGCTGAACTTTTGAAAACATTCTTGCAAGACTTGCAACATTTGACGCCCCGTGGCTGGATGTTTCTTTCCAGTGTAATAAACAGTAAACTACCAGGTGTGAAGTTAAATTAGAAAGAGAGAATTTAGCAAATGTACTAGTTATTAGGCTGTTTAATGCATTTTCAAATGTATGAAAATGTATTAACTTTGACTGAAAGAACGTAGAATGCACCATTTTTTACATTCTTTCCCAGATTTTCTTGGCGGGAGAACCCTCAAAGCTCACCTTGTAGTGGTAAGCTCGCTCGCTGTGCTCGCTATGCCCTGTGCAGGGCTAGCTTGACAAAATTTGCCAGGGATTCTTTAGGTTCCCAGTCTGTCCCTGTATTCTACATCTGACCTGTATCCTTTCGAAGGATTGCCCCTGGCATGCTCCTGGGCTACCTCAGTGTACCAGGAACTTACACCTCACTCTAATTCTTTGACATTTGTCAGTGTACTCTTTCCCTTATTACTTGTGTATGATTAGTGACAGTCTCTTTGTTTTTTATAACGCTTGTGTCACACATCAACAATTAGCGCCGCCTTGCAACCCTTTTTTATCGCACAGCATCACGTTTTACATAAGCAAGCAGTTTGCACGCATGCTAACATTACCCAGCACTGCAAAGGATATTTTAGTAAATCTGGCCAGGGGGGTGGGGGATGTTAGTCCAGCACACAAATCCTGCTAGTCAATAAAAACATCAACTATGTTCCTGTTTCAAAAAAAAGGGCTATACATTCAACTGGTTACAGGGGATTCAAGATTTGCAATCCATTTGCAAAGGTATCAGTTGAATAGGGAACAAATACACATTAAAGAACACCCTGTGAGCCATATCACATAACAAGAGCAGTAGAAGCGCTAATTTAAGACAGGCCTATGACATAGGTTGGGGCTTATTTGTGTGTTCAGAAGTTGAAGAGTTGAAGCAGTGCTATTCTAGCACCACAGTCATGGGATGACTGCTTGTCCCTGGAGCTTTCAAGGCATGTGTCTTTTGGCAGGAAGTGTAGCAGCATTTACTGAATATTTCGAAGTAAGCAAATAATAATAACTCAATAAGACATACAAAGTGTCATAAAAAAATAAAACATAATAGCGACCATCCAACAAAGCAACACTCAGAGTACAATGGAACAAAATCGAATTGCAATAACGCGCCTCAAAAGCACAATACAAAAAAACAACAAAACATATCACCATAACAAAATAATAAAACCCAATAACCCAAGAAACCACACACTATCACATGCAGAATATAATACGGTGGCAAAGATTGAATGGATCAGGGAATGCCTCACTCATCACCAAGAACATGAAATTGTGCCAGTCAAAAATGTTTTGTGATCCGGCCCTAAAATAACTCATTCGATGGAATATTTAACGTCCAGTTTGAGTACAACATACCGATACTAGTGGCACACATTCCATCAATTGAGAAAGATTCATACAGTGCTGCAGACTTTGAGAGTCGTGGTTCATAGTCTGTGTATGGTTTTTTAGCACAGACTTTTTTTTACATTGGTCAACGATCAATATTTTAATGATGAACCATTACTTAATTAATCAAAATAGTTCAGTCCCATCAGCCGAGTGCACTGGGGCGAGTTAAAAAATGAAGCCAAGTGAATTCCTTTCCAGTTTAGCAATGAAAGAGTCAGGCCATCCGTGATTAGATTTTGGCTCAGACTTCAAAACCAAAATAGGAATCTGGTTACCCGAGAGGGATGACAATGAAGTCAGACCATTGGACACATATCTTATCGGCTGCAGAAGCAGAGCAGGAACTGTTAATAATGTCAAAAAAAAAAGAAAAACGGAAATTTCATTTTCATAGTCAGTTGTTTACTTCCACGAAGGGGCATGCTGGTGACTGATTATACACCTCACGCTTTCCATAGTGCGTGTGCAAAAGGAATCTTGGAAAAGAGCCCGAACTCTGCAAACACTTTTGGTATTTAGAGCTCGAATTCCTGTGCCGCATTTCTTGGAGGTTTGAGAGCAGCGGAAGTTAACTGCTCGAGGGCCCTGTTCAACAGTGCGGTCTGTGGGAGTGTGCATCAGTGGTGCTGGGACATTTTTCAAAGAATGAGGGTTCTGTCATCAATATTACCTCACTGAAGTCATATGGATTGTAAAAAATCCAAGACTCACACGAAGAACAAGTAGAACAAATGAGCCACGTCCACTTAGCAGGAAAGTTGTACAGCTATAGTATATAGCTATATAACTATAGTATATAGCTGGTGGTGTAATTTGGAGCACACCATCGCACATATACCACAAAACATGGTGTAGTAGTGCACCGTCGATAGCGGATAGCATGTTTTCCAAAGAAATGGCCACTAAATTTGCATAGGCATGCGGTTTTACTGCTACACTTTATAATGCACAAAAGTTAATGTGTGGAAATTTGGTTTCAGCGAACATTTATTATTTTCGAATCACCAAGAAACATATGATGATTTGTTTCGACCCTATTAAACACTTGGTTTCCATCACACTTCAAATTATTTTTAAAAAAGGTGTCTCCTGTGCTTTAGTAGTGGTTGATATATTCTTAAATATTTGCATCTTCAGATTTAAAAGTGGCTGTGTGTTAGAATAGAATTGACACCCTGCAGCCCTTTCTTTCACACTGCCTGTACCGTAGCTAGTTTGTCATATAGTTCGCTTTGCTAAATCCTCCCCCTAAAAGCAGTTATTTGTCATAAGACATGGCCTGCCATGTGACTTCTGTTAAGTATTTTTAATGTACTTATATCTGTGGCAGCTGTAGTACTGATGTACGACAAGTCATTAGATGATTGGCTAATGACTGCCTTCACAAATGTTAAAGGCAACCATCTTGTTTTGACCTTAAGTTTCCCTGTTTTCTGTGTTACGCTGTTCTATGTAGGTAAGTATTAGGTTTGATATTATTCCCGTACCTATTATGACTTTAGTGAAGTGGCAATAGGTAGGGAAAAATATTTATACGTTTATATATATGTTGTAGAAATATACAGAATTTCAGGGGAGAACCGCAGTACCCCCAAAAAATTTTAAAAATTGGAAATACACTGTTAGACACCATATATAATTAATATAGTGTGCTACAGTGTTTTTTCAAATTTTTAATATTTAAATAGGCACATACAAGTGTACGGAGTAGCATGGTCACTACAAAAATGTATGCTCTACTTAAAAAAAAGAAGCACTTTACTATACAATGGAATAAAAAATAGAAATAAATTATAAGGAAAAATGTGAACCTTTGAAATAGAACGTGGGGTACCCCAGTACTCCCGCGCTACTCTGTACTTTTAAACCTTACACTTGCCTACACCGGCAGGCGTAACAAACAATACAGGGAAAGTGTACCTGAAAACAGCAAGGCTGCCTTTAACTTTTGGAAAGCCAATGATTACCTAATCAAATTTTGACTTCTGAAACTATGTATCGTGTGTGCCAGCTCCACTCACCTGAAGTACAGGTACTGCAGGAACGAAGAGAGTCCCATTCACCCACCCTGTACCTTGACCCTCCGTGCCCACCAAGATAACAGCATGGGCAGACAACGCACTCGGGGAAGGTAGGAAGGAAAAGAAAACATGGGTAATAAGGAAGAAAATGTCTGGTTAAATCATATTACCTTGTAGCTTTTAATCATTGCAGGTCAAGTTGGTTTTTAATTGTATATATTGTATCTTATCTGTATGTATTTTTTCTGCATCTTTTAGGGCCCATGTGGCCGAAATAAAGAATTTTTGGAATTGGAATTGGAAAAGAAAACAAGGATGGCAGTGGTAACAGCGGTCAGTTTCTCTTGGAACAGCCCCAACCATCAGGCACACCAATGAGCTAACTGAATATCCATGAAATTACCCGTTGCCCCTGAATCTAGCAGGGCAGGAAAAGTGTTTCTCTTGCTGTTGGTAACCACTGAGGTGACAGTGATCTAAAATGGCGTGGCATACGAGATACTGATCCAGGCACATTATAGGGAACGATACCCCTTAATAATTCAGAATATTCTGTTGTCCTCCCAGACCCAACAAATGCCACAAATTTCTTACGAGACACAACAGATGGTTTAACAGGACATTCGCTCGCGTAAGGCCCGCTCTTCCCACAATACAGACGGAGATTAGAGAAGCGACGCCTGTCCTTTTCCTCTTTCAACAAAGGACCATGTATTCCTCCTATCTGCATGGGTTCAGGTGCGTTCTTAACCCCAACCTCATTTTTATATTCACCTCGACCAGTATATAACCAGTACATAACCGGTGAACAGGCATCCGATTTCTCTCACCTTGTTGTTCCATTAATCTGTGATTCAATTTGATCCCTAGATCAATGAACTCCGCACAATCATCAGGGAGATCCACCACTTGTGTCAGGACATCTTTCAGCTCCTCACAGAGACCTTGATAAAAGAGAGAAGTCCTCTTTGCGGCAGGCCAAAGTGTCTCAGATACCAATTGATTGAATGTAGTGATATACACCAATAAATCCTGTTTCCCTTGTCTCAATTACAGCAGCTCTGCATCACTCGCCTGCATAAACGTATGCTCAGCAAACAGACAGCGCATCTGCTCCTTGAAAGCCAGTAAGTTGTACAAGATAGGATCATCATTATCCACTACAGGAACAGACCACATGGCAGCAGTGCCAGCCAGGTAAGACACAACAAAATCCACTTTTGCGGCATCATCAGGGAAGGCTGCAGGTCTGAACATAAAGTGTAGATGTCATTCGTTCATAAATACGCCGTATTTATTGCTGTCCCCAGAGAACCTTTCAGGGACAGCCCGGGGTACCGGAATTGGAGTGTTAACAGTAAGCGAAACAGAGGATCCCCCAGAAGTACTAGAAACACAATCAAATAGAAAAGTGGCTGGTTGTACTAAAGGCTCCTTTTATTTAGGAGCCCCCCCTGAATCCCTTCCGCAGGCACCCTCCCTGGACCTATAAGCAGTAAGCTCTACCTGCAAAGCCTGATTATCCTGCTGCAAATCCCTCACTCCACCCTGAACCGAGGAAAGGGCTAATGCTAAGTTCTGTAGTGTAGGGCCAAAACCCAAAGCACCCTGCAAGGATGCAGATTCGCCCTGGTCCATCTTCTTTCGGGCAGCCTAAATATTGTGGGCTTGGGTTTCTGTGCCAGCTCCACTCACCTGAAGTACAGGTACTGCAGGAACAAAGAGAGTCCCATACACCCACCCTGTACCTTGATCCTCCGTGCCAACCAATACAACAGCATGGGTAGGCAACGCACTGGGGTGAAGGTAGTAAGGAAAAGAAAACAAAGATGGCAGTGCTAACACAGGTCAGCTTCTCTTGGAACAGCCCCAACCGTCAGGCACACCAATGGACCCCAAGAAGTTACGCTGCAGAGAAAGAACAGCCATCAATGAAACAAATACCCAAAGGAAAAAGCGATATACTGCAGCAATCATAGCAATCCAAGAAAGAAGAAATCTGCTCACCCCCTGTCTGTTGGGAACTGGTCTCCAAAGACTCCAGTAAATGTCTTCTACCGTATATGATAAAAACAGAAGTACAGAGCCTTTAAAAAAAAATACAAAACTGCTCAATTCTATGTCAGGACCGGAGGCTCCGATTATACTTTCTCATTTCTTTATTAGAAATGCTGGCTTAGAACAGTATGTGAAATTTACATTCAGTCCATTCATTAGTTTGTTTCATCAACTTTGTTTTGAATGAAAATTCTTTTGGGCACGCACCAACGTTTGTATATTGACTATTGAGGTGTCACATCCCCCTTATTCTTATGACCTAGGTTGACCGACTTCATTTGTCCCCCAGATCAGTGGAGTTGGACAAAAGTAGTATCTTTTGCATTTGTATACGGGAAGGTGTGTATGTTCACTGCTTCCTGTTGAAGCTCCATAAGCACTTTTCAGAATAGTGGACGAAACAAAAGAATAAAAGTAAAATCTAAAAAAAAAATAAAAAAAATAAGAAATGCTCAGCAGCCAATTAGAAAACAGTTAGGAAAAAATAAACTACAATACCCATGAGTACTTGGGTATCACATGACAGATCATAGAGTAACTAGTATAATAGGTCCCATAGAGAATACCAAATTCTCTTTTTTTGCTGCTCTGCAGCCAGAAGTGCATTTCTAGTATTACTGCTTTGCTCAATGTTTTCATGGCTTTATTTATGCTTTATTAATACTTTAATCGCTTAATGCTTTGACCGCTTGTGCTCGAGCATTGCTAGCGCTGTATCTGTGTCCTATTTCAGCCGGCATTTTCATTCCTTTGTTTGCCGCTTTCATTCCTCATTTGGCTCTTCTACTCGGACGTTTTCTCCGTTGCGCGGAGCGTGTGTTTGCCTCCCTGGTTCGGGCGCTACGCGCCCGCGCCTCTTTAAACTTGTGGAGCTGGAGATTTGGGGCAGAGACGCTTGTGCGCAAAGCGCGAGGGCTTCTCTTTGATTCTTTGCGGGCGGTCGTTATTGCGCATGCGTGGCGGACATTTTTGGTGTTTCTCTACGTTCTCACACGGAGTACATTACCGATACCGGCATTTTATTGCCTGCTCTGCCCACTGCCTGCAATTTTGCCCCAATTTATGCCCAATAGCAGAATTTATACCTTGGGCTGTATAATTTTCATAGGCTTTGCTTAGAGGGGGTCATATTTAGCAAGCCCTCCCTCTACTTTTTATTTGTTGTTTGCGCTGGTTTTTGCCTGTGTGCTGTTGGCTTGCTTTGGGGTTGGTCACTCCCCCTGCATTGTGCCTTTGGCCACTTTGACTTCTACTCCTCTGTGGGCATTATTTGTTACACTTTGTGTAAATATGGAAAATTACTGTGAGGATGATGACTATTATTATGATGATGACGCCTCTGGCTCTATGGAGCACGATTTGATTGAGGCTTTGGATAAAGGGGTTCAACAATCCGTCAACAAAACGCTTGTTCGCGCAATTACTCCCTTGAAACGTCATCTTTCCAAATATGCGCAACACCAGGGTTAGTTGCCGTCCTCTTGCACTCATGCTTCTTCTAAGTCTCCCAGTAATCCCCATAAGACTGATTTACAAAAGTTAGCGAAGGCTTTATCCTCTGACCGGTCTTCTTGTAAGACCTCCATGGGGGCTTCGACGTCACAGGTTCAGCAGGCTGATACTGATGAGACTCATTCCACTTCGTCTTCTGACCAAGATGGACCTCCACCTTCAAAGAAAGCTCGTAAAGAGCATTATGTTGATGCTCCCACACATCCTCCAATTCTTACATTTGAACCTTCTGAAATCATTCATCCCAATTCATCCTCCTGGCTTCCGTCCCCAGCAGTGGCAGAATATGTTCAGGCACATATTCGTCAGCCTTTTGAGAAGGATGTCAGAGCTCGCCTTCGGTCCGAGTGTCCGCATCCTGACTTGGCCGACAACTTGGCCGACACTACGGAGGTCGACTATACTATGGTCATATACCTTAAAAGGTATGCAAGGGACCCAAAAAAGGGTATTGACAGGGCATGGCGTTCCTGCGAGGATAAAATGTTGGATTTACTGGGTCCTCTTACTAAAATCTTGGACCTGGGGTTTCAGGCCCAGGAGTCCGAAAAGGCTATTTGTCAATTGGAAAATGCCAATTGCGCAATGTCTTGCGAGCTGCGCCGCTCCATTCTTCTAAAATTGGATCCCAAATTGGCGGAACTGTCCTCATCCAAATCCAGTCTGTTGGCTCAGGGTTTGTTGTTTGGCCAGCCTTTCCTGAAGGAGTTGACGAAATTCGTTGCTACCTTTAGTGGGCTGGATAAGGCTCAAGCTTCTCTAGGAAGAGCCTTTCGCCCGGTTTTTGCTAGGGGCGGACGATACAGAGACGATCGTTCGGCTGAGGCTCTAACCAGAATACCTAGCAGGGATTCCAGTCCCATAGGAGTGGAGGACAGGATTCCGGTTACAATAACAGAACCAACTTTTACCCCTCTCGCAAAGAGAGAGGTCAATATAAGAAAGGAAGATACAGCGGAAATCAAGGGGGACATCAGGATTCCAACACTTCAGGTGAGGTTGATCCCGGCTCCAGAAGTTGTATTAGGGGGCAGGATTCATTTTGTCTACCAAATTGGCGTCTGATCTCCAACGATGCATGGGTGTTGGAGACTGTTCAGGGTTACACAATAGAATTCTACCATCCCCAGCATCAGTCCCACCCTCCTACCCCCCTAGTTTTTTCCCTTCAAGATCAAAAGTTCATCTCCGCGGAAATTGATTCCCTTCTGAAAAAAGGGGCAATTCTTCAGACTTCCCGCCATCCTCAGGGTTTCGCAAGCACGGTTTTTCTGGTCCAGGAAAAAGGGGGCGGGTCCCGGTTGGTACTCAATCTCAAGGATTTCAACAGAGGGGTGGTTTATCGCCACTTCAAGGTGGAAGGTATCCATCTTTTGCGGGATCTTCTTCGGGAAGGGGACTGGATGGTCCGTCTCGATCTAAAAGACGCGTATTTGTCAATTCCGATTTACGGTCCACATCGTCGGTTCCTGCAGTTCCAATGGCAGGGGAATTGGTTTGAATACAAAGTTCTCCCGTTCGGCCTCTTATCGGCACCTTGGTGCTTCACGAAACTTCTGAGGCCCGTCGTAGAATCCTTGCACGCCCGGGGAGTTTGTCTGATTATCTATCTGGACGATATTCTGATCAAGGCAGATTGTCCTCAAAAGTTGATGACGCACTTGGAGTGGTTCATCACTCTCTTACAATCTCTGGGTTTTCTGGCGAATCCTCAGAAGTCAGTCTTCCTTCCTTCTCAGTTGATAGACTTTCTGGGTTTCCAGGGCAATTCCCTCTCTTGTCAACTCCTCTTGCCCAATCAGAAGATTCGTTCCATCAAGAGGGAGTTGAATTTAGTTTTATCCAGACATAGTGTGTCGTTGAGGTCTATAGCACGGATTGTCGGTCTGTTAGCTTCCTTGATGCAGGCAATTTTCCCGGGCCCTCTTTATTACCAGGCGCTTCAACATTTGAAGATCTGTCATCTCCAGAAAGGCCTTTGCTATTCAGATCTGGTCCCTCTTTCAGAGGAAGCGAGGTGGGAGATGCTGTGGTGGTTGGACCACATGGACGCCAGGAATGGGCGAGCCCTGTTCGGAGCATCCCCGGAAGTGGTGATAGAGTCCAATGCCAGCCTGTGGGGCTGGGGGGCCCATTGCAGTCCGTTGTCTACGGGAGGATGGTGGTCTCCGGAGGAGTTGTCTCTCCATATAAATTGCCTGGAGCTCCTGGCGGGGTCTTTTGCGATCCGTTGTTTGTGTCCACACCAGACCAATTGTTGCATACTTCTCCGCATGGACAATATTTCGGCGGTTCGGTATGTCAACAAGTTGGGCGGGACAAAGTCCAAGATATTGGCGGAGATCGCCAAGGATTTCTGGCACTTTTGTCTGTAGAGGAAGATCACAGTTATTGCAGAGTATCTTCCTGGTTGCAGCAATCTGATTGCAGACTCGAACTCGCGGCATCTTCGGGACTTCAGCAATTGGAGACTTCACCCTCGTATGTTCCGCTCTCTATCCCGTGTTTGGGGCCAGTGTCAGATCGACCTGTTTGCCTCTCGTCTCAATGCTCAGCTTCCCCTGTTTTTCAGCTGGAGACCAGATCCGGAAGTCCTGGCCACGGATGCATTTTTGCAGACATGGCCATCGCCCCTGTGTTATGCCTTTCCCCCGTTTATGATGATTCCCAGGGTCCTGGCTTGCACAAAGCATTATCAGTTGGAGCTGATTCTGATCACTCCTCTGTGGAGGGCTCAAGCTTGGTTCCCAGTTCTCCTGGAAATGAGTTGTGCAGTGCCGCTCCTTCTTCCCCAGCAGTGGAATCTCTTGCTGGACCCTCTCGGCAATCCACATCCCCTGATCGAGCCAGGCCACCTTCTCCTAGTCGCGTGGCGAATTTCGGGGAATGCTGGCAAGTCCCAGGCCTTTCGCGAGGCGCTACCAGATATATCAGCGAGGCTTGGTCACCCAACACTCACAAACGTTATGCAGGGGCTTGGAAACAATGGTGTGATTGGTGTACTCAACGGGAAGTGGATCCCGCTTCAGCAGATGTCTCTCTGATTGTTAATTTTCTGGCTTCCATTGCCTCGTCCGGTCTTGCTTATCGAACGGTTAATAATTTCCGTTCAGCTATTTCAGCAGGTCATATCAATATTGATGGCAAGCCTGTGGGGGAAGATCCTTTGATTTCTAAGTTGCTTAAGGGTATTCGCCTAGTGAAACCACCTCGTGCAAAATACGTTGCCCTGTGGGATGTTTCCATTGATTTGCGATTCTTGGAGGCGTGGCCTTCCAATTCTTCTTTTTCCCGCAAACAACTTTCAGCAAAATTGACTATGCTATTGTGTCTTGTTTCATGCAAACGTGTGTCTGATGTTCGTGCACTGGACCTGGCAGGTTGCAGTTTCACGCCTGAGGGTGTTACTTTTGCTATTTCCAGACGCACTAAATGTAATATGTCTTCTGTTACCTAGCCATCTTTTCCCAATAATCCCAAACTTTGTGTAGTTCAATGTGTTAAGGATTATGAGGTCAATTGTTGATTGCTTTGCAGAAGCCTTTTCGTCCTGTCACCCAAGCTACGTTGGCCCGTTGGGTCAGATGGCTCATGACTGAGGCTGGTATTGATGTCTCTATCTTTGGCGCACATTCAGCACATTCAGCACGGGGGCTATGGCTTCTAAAGCTTTTTCAATGGGACTGACTTTGATTGACATCATGAAGGCCGCTGATTGGTCATCTGATTCTGTGTTTAAAACCTTTTATTATAAACCAATTGCACATATTGCTTCTGTTGTGGTGGATCAGCTTTGAACAAGCATAATCGGAGCCTCCGGTCCTGACATATAAATCAAAATTTGCGAACATACGTGACAAGAATTTTCAATTCTATTAAGGACACAGAGGCGAGGATTATCCCACCCATCTTTCTGCATTTTGCATGTTTTACCTTGTTATTGATTATTGCTAATTGCATATGGTATTTTGTGTATTACTGTTCCTTGTTTTACCCCCCCTCCCTCCCTCCCGGTTTCTTACTTTTCTACATACAAGTAATGTGTATTACGGCTCTATATCTTTTTTCAGGGTCTGATCCTAATAGTGACTGCTGTCCAGCCCGGTTCAACCTGCCTGGCGATTATCTTCAGTTTCCAGTTGTCTATGGCTTCAAGCATCCGGTCCTTTCAAGCGATTTCTGTTCCGCTGGTTTACTCCTTTTCTGAACTTTATATTGGACTGACCACTTTTTCATTTTGAACTGTTTTAGTCGCCAAAGAAAGAGGATTTTTTATTCTCTATGGGACCTTTTATACTAGTTACTCTATGATCTGTCATGTGATACCCAAGTACTCATGGGTATTGTAGTTTATTTTTTCCTAACTGTTTTCTAATTGGCTGCTCAGCATTTCTAATAAAGAAATGAGAAAGTATAATCCTCGCCTCTGTGTCCTTAATAGAATTGAAAATTCTTGTCACGTATGTTCGCAAACTTTGAATTACAGTTAAGGAATTCCATATGAAATGCGTGAGTTGTGGGAAAAAGCACAAAGGCACAAAAAACCCACCTATGGTCCAAGAGTATGACTCCAAACAACAAGGAGGCATCCTTTTACATACCGACCCTCCAGTGCACTGGGAAAACAAGCAAAAAGAAACCAAGGATCACGGGAAACAAGGTAAAAAAGCACCTTGCATCTTCAACTGTCATAACGAATGCCACTCCCGGATTCCAGGACTAAGGAAGACTTGATGAGTTCCAGCCGGAACTGATTGCTGCATGGAGCCCCAAACAACAAGAAATCCAATCCGTACAGCAGGGCAAATCCAAAACAGCATCGGTGTCCAAATTCCTTCCGGGTCACAGACTGGAAAATAACCCAAGCGAGGAGGAACAGGAGGGTGATTCTCTTATACTCCCCATACCACTCTCCAGTCCAACAGGGGCTGTGCAGACCAAGCGAATGAAAAT
The DNA here is from genome assembly GCF_964263255.1 of Lissotriton vulgaris. NCBI lineage: Eukaryota > Metazoa > Chordata > Amphibia > Caudata > Salamandridae > Lissotriton > Lissotriton vulgaris. Next base: position 14,406 of record NW_028250012.1, read on the forward strand.
GCTGCAGCAACCGGAAAGCAAAAGAAAAGAAGGACCCCCCTCAAGAGGAGTGAAAACAAAAATGAAAGAAAAACAATTGCCACAATAATCACAACCCAAGCACACAGGACAAGTAAGGGTAATCAGACTGCAACACCATGCTACTAATGCTAATTACACCTTACTACCGTGTACTGCACAAAATAAACTTCTGCATACCATAATATAAAATCAGGACAAATTTAAACAAAATAACATTTACAGTTTTGGGTCAATGTAAAAGCTTAACATACATCACTAAATTCAAATACATAAAAAATTACAAAATATTTACATTACTCACCCCCACCAGATAAACTAAACATCTACACCACACAATATTCCATCCTGCTAAATTTAAACAAAACTACATGGCTGATTGTTACCTTTGGTAAACACAGCAGTCATTCAAAACAAAAATCTTTGGAGTGACACACATCTAGTATGCATATTCTGCTGGGGTCACCCTACTTTATGTTCAGGGTGGGATTAGTCTTAGCATTAATCTAAAAACCACATTCAGTGTCCAGGGTGGATAAAGTACAAGTGAAACTCTACATAAAAAAAGGAATAGGAAGCACCTCATGTAAATAACCACCAAGGAGCAATAGGCAGGTTCTCACAAATTTGCTCACTTTTCATCACCAGCAGCTTTCCTATGTATGGGAAGGAGCTACCACCTGAACAAGTTGAGAAGAATGTTACAAGAACGTTATGTGTGTGTATTTGTCCTTCTAACTACATTAAGTGTGGCACACATCTCAATAACCCCCATAGGTCCCGTTAAGAGGGAGGAGGAAATGATTCCCCACAAGAAAAAAAGGTTGAAAAGGATTTGCATCAGACAATAGGCAAATGGCTTTAATTATTAGTGCCCACCCTCATAATTAAAAACAACATAACATGTTTAGACCATTTTAAACAGAAGCTCTGACATGTTTAATTGCCATGTTCTACTTGCTGTGTAAACAAAGTGGTCCTAAACACAATTTATCAAACATATATAAATGAATTATTCATTTTTTGCTCTTTGTAGGACTTAATCCTGGAAAGGAAAGAGACAAAACAACAAGCCAAATGCGTTTTACAGTATTATCCTAAATACCCAAAACAGATTATAAAACACTGAGTTCGTATGTAGCAATATAAGTTCGCAATTTATTTCATAATCATATATACATATTTATTTATAAGACCCCAAGAAAGTTGGGGGAATTCTGCCAGGCGCAGTAGAAAGTGCAAAGGTTTTTTGTGTTCAAGTGAAGATAGAGAAAAGTAAGTAAAAAGGGGGATACTCAAATGATTTAGAACCGGGACTAAGGTTGTGCTCCCTTAGTATAATGCCAGCCCCACATATATTAATCATACAGTTTGAATATAGTCTTTCAAAAAAGGCAGGGGAAGGGGTGCAAGCATCAAGTAAAAGGGGGATCGTCGACGTTTCGACCCTAGCGCTGTGGAGGGTGGTTCGACACCTCAGCTGCAGGTCTTCATCAGGACGGAAGGAGAAGGGAGGGGGAAACCTGGGGGAAACCATACGAAGAATCAACCAACTGACACTCAAAAATATTCAAAAAGCCCAGTCAAAGGTTTGGGTACATTACCTATACTGCAGAGAGAAAGCACCCCAAGAATGAGGGTAGCCACCTACAAACCAAAAAACGCATATGGCTAAGTGCCCATCAGCAAATTACCGGCACTTATTTGTTACACAAATAGCAAGATATCTTCTTTTTAAGGGAAAAACAAAAGACTCACCAAATAATGGGGTGCTCTAGAATTTCAATAAATGAAAACTCGGTAGAAAGCTCTTCCTGTTACTGGAGAGGGCTGATTGGAAAGTAAATCCAACTCGATAAAACAATCATATATAGACAACATCAATGTATTGTCCAAACTGCCAAACAACTCAGTGTAACACATGTATGCACAAATAGAATTCTGGAAAACCACTCACCAAAGGGTGAATCTTCATTCGGGCAAACCCAGAAATTATACTTATACACCAACCAGACGCAAGTCAGTGAGTTCCATAGGTGTGGTCCTATAGAGTCAAACCAAACAATAAAAACTAGAATGAGCCCATGTTCAAAATCTATCGATAATGTGGCATTGTTGTCAATGTTCCAAAACTACAGTTAATGTGGCATTAGATCCAAAGACTTATACGTGGCAGACTTGAATCCTCAACATACCTGGTAATATTCACGCTGACCTCCTCAACGGGTGCCGTCACCATAGACAACCCCAGGGAAGTGGTGTTCGATTAGATAAACGCCTTGTTCGCGGCGTGCACGCAGCCAGAGTCTTGCGCTCAGTTCAAAATAAAAGTCACAAGCTGAGCGCACCGTTTTAAATTAAAAGTGACTGTAGCCATCAGTGTCGAAGGGAATTCCGTAAATAAAGGCGTACTGTGGCAAAGCTTGTTGTCAAAATCATGTCCATGTTTAGAATTATTTTAAGTATTTACAATTTAGATAAGCCTATGGAGTGCAAGATTAAAAGCCAACCCGAAGGTGCTCGAATAATAGCATGTGACACAGAGTAAAAAAAATTAATTAAAACACTGCATAATACAAACAGACATAATATGAATTCAGAACCAATGGTCTGAGTGGTCACATAAGCATAAATAGCTGTCATATATAGGAAAACCACTGGTATGCTAAATAAATTGAACATCATTGACCACAGAGCCCTGTGAACAAACCCAGGGCAAAATGTTTAAGGCAGCCATATTTACAATAACATATCAGTGTTGGAAAATGGAAAAGACATATATTTAACCATTATATCAATACATGGAAAAAACATATATTTAACCATTATACAAGGAGGCCATTTGTCTGGTAACCTCCTCATATTCGTTGAGACCTCTGCTCCATTTGCATTCGCAGATACTTAAAATGCTCACAAAATTTCCTCCCCTTGGGGTTTTAGTCACCTTCTCAATTACCCACCATTGAAGACTTTCCGGGGGGTGGTCAAATTTCACAAAATGCTGCAGAATCCGTGTCTTGATCCTCTGCACCGTCTGGCCTATATACATAAAGCCGCACTGACAGTGGATAGCGTAAATCACTCCCATAGTATTGCAGTTAGTGTGATGTTGCAACACATGGCTACGGTCATTGTATGTAAATTCCTTAAGTTCCAACGCCAAATTACAGGCCTTGCATGATCCACATTTATGATGTCCTACTATTGCAGGCATATTCCACAACGTGGTCTGACAATCCACACTTCTTTTAGGGAGGAATGACTGGACCACAAAGTCCCTCACACTCCTCCCCTTGCGAAAAGCATGCATCGGTGGTTCAGGCATACCGATTTCATCGGCCACTAGTTGCCAATGGTTATTGATAACCTGTTTAATCTCAGTACTACGAGTGCTGAAGGTAGTAACACAAGTCATTCTTTCAGAAGTTTGGGATTTCACTGGTTTAGGCTCTAGTAGATGCTCCCTATGGCAGAACCATGCTCTCTTCCTCGCTTTTTTTAAAAGGCTCTTGGGGTGTCCTCTGTCTACTAGACGTTCCATTAAGATGGCTGACTCAGTAAAGAAATCAATTTTCTTACTACAGTTCCTCCGCAGCCTCAGGAACTGCCCATAAGGGAGGTTGTCCCTGAGGTTGCGAGGATGATGACTCGAGTATCTCAGCAGTGTGTTTTTCTCTATAGGCTTCCTAAACAGAGTGGTATGCAGCTTACCCTCCTCCTCCCTAATGATGATATCTAGGAAGTTGATTTCCTTGTTGCTATAGTCCAAGGAGAACTGAATATCTCTGTTCCTATTGTTCAGCCACACATGAAAAGATGTGAGTTGTTCAATGCGTCCTTTCCATACCAACAGCACATCATCGATATATCGACGCCAAAGTGTGATGTTGGCATGGTAAGGGTTACAGTCATTAAGAATATGTTCATGTTCAAAGGCATCCATATATATTGTAGCCAGATCAGGCGCAAAACTCGCCCCCATGGCTACTCCACTGGTCTGTACATAATAGTCGCCGGCTAACTTATATCACCAGTCACAAGGTGGAAGTCATAATATAGTGGTCTCTTTAAAATTTTAGTGCATGTCCTTGCTCGTTAATGAAGCTTTGAAGATATTGTAACAAGTGGTATTTCTCCAAACACAAGTAGAGTCTGTATTTTATTTTTGAGAACCAGTCTTAGTATAACTGCTCTCTGGATAACATCTGGGAAAATTTCGCCTGGAGCATGATGACGGGCCTCCGGAGGACTTATCATGATCCAGACGGAATTTTCCCAGATGTTATCCAGAGAGCAGTTATACTAAGACTGGTTCTCAAAAATAAAATATAAGTTAGCCTGTGACCGCCTCCCAAGCCAAGAAAACGCCCTGAATAGGAGTTCAGGCCATACATATATACAAACTTTAAGATACCACCTGACAACTGAGGCCTTATGCACACCGCTGTATAGAACACTGGTCACATCCATCGTGAGGTCAACTTTAATTTTAACAAGCCCTGAAGAAGTCCCCTGCGTGGGACGAAACGCGTCGGCTGTGTGGTACTCCAATTTTTGCTGAATATAGATTGAAAATCCAAAAAATGGGAAACATCGTTTGCAACTTATTGTAATATTCATTTATATATTATTGCTTGTGGTGCACCTTAGCTGTTGTAGAAATCAATTTTGAATTCCTTAGGGAATAGGCATCAGGACGGTGGGTGTTACTCAGTGTGCACACGATTCCCTCTCTTTATTTTAGGGACAAACTAGAAATTTAATGGGGTGATTTGAGATTAGGTGCTTCAAGAGGTAGGGACCACCGTTAGATCTGCTTTTTCACATAATAGTCACCATTAAAGTAAAAAAAGTTTTTGCACATAGCAATCTCGAAGAGATCTATCAAAAAACTAGTTGGAACTCTGTGAGGCCTAGGCCTGACATCCAGAACTTTCTTAATCACATCTAAGGTTGCTCCCTGGGAGATGTTAGTGTAAAGGGATGTGATATCCATTGTGACTAGTAAGTCTTGCTCCTGGCTAAAAGATTGTTCATCAACTAATTTTATTGCCTGCATGGTGTCCCTTAGATAACAAGTAGTGTCTTCTGCAATGGGTTTTATGAAAATGTCAATAAACTTACACAACGGCTCAAGGACCGAGCCACACCCTGATATAATCGGTCAACCCGGGGGATTGATGAGCCGCTTGTGTACTTTCGGGAGTGTGTATATTGTAGGTAACCGAGGGTGAGGGTTATTCAGATATTCAAGTTCATGTTTTGTGATGAAACCCTCTTGGAAGGCTGAATCAGTAATAGCTTTTAAAGAGGCCGCAATCTCTTTCGTTGGATCAGTGGGCAGCTTTTTGTAATTACCTTCAACTCCTAGTTGTGTAATGATTTCCGACTTGTAGTCCTCCCTATTCTGAATCACAATCGTCCTCCCCTTATCTGCAGGTTTAATTACGATTTCGGGGTTAGTTTTCAAAGCCTCAAGTGCCTATCGTTCCTGTCTAGTTATGTTGTACTTTGTATATTTCTTTTTCGTCAGAAGTTTATTAACATCCCTTACGACCACTTGTTCGTAAGCCAGAATCTTCTGGGGCATCATTTGTGAGGGTGGAGTAAAGGTAGAGGGTGGTCGAAGTCCAGTATTGCTGAAGACCGGCTGATAGGGAACCTTATTAAAATAATGCGTCAATCTGACCTTACGAAAGAACTGATGGAGTTCCATCCTAAGGTTAAATGTATTGGGTAGGCTCGTGGGCACAAAAGATAGACCCTTTCCAAGGATTTTTTCCTCCTCCATTGTCAAATTATAATTGGAAAGTTTGATCACAGGACTCCCTGATCTTATCTCACTCTGTGGGTTTACCACCTGTAATGTTGTTTGCGTGTCCGAATGTCCCCATGTACCTCCGGGCCGAAGTGGAACTGTTTGCCCGGTCTGGCCCTCCCTTGATTCCAAGTCGGTTGACCTCGAGCCCTGGGTCATCACCAGGGACGACCTCTGCCTCGTGGTTCTGTCCATGGATCCTGTTCTAAAAAATCAGTTTGGTATTCCTGTTGAGCCGCACTACTAGTACTAGGTTGTTCACTTTCAGATCCACTGCTAACCGAGGAATTTGAGAAAGTGTTATACCTCCTGTAACCTCCTCGGCCCCTAGTTGTGTATCTGCCTTGCGACTCTTGGTTGTAATAACCCTCTGTTAGGTAGGGGTAGACTGTTTTCTTATCAAAAAACTTTAGATCTTTAGCAAGTTTATCCAATTTAGTCAATTGCATGAAAGTATCAAAATCTTTTAGTGTTCTCTCTAGGCGTTCAAGTGCCTCTTTTGCGTTGTTAAGTGCTTTATCCTCTATGATCTCATTCCTGAGATCAGCAATTTCCTTAATCAGACGCTCAACTTCCTCAAGGGCAGTTTCTTTTTTTTTATTTGCATTTGAATTTTTTATAATCAACATTACCCCCCCACCCCCGCAGAACAGGCAGCAAAATATCGCATTTTATTGATTATAAGGAAAATGACGAAAAGTATATACATTTGTTCAGTGAACATAGAATTGAAAAACTAAAAAGAAAGAGAGGAGAAGAAGAAAGGAAAAAAAAAAGGAGAAGAAAGACAGTAGATAAAAAACCTAAGTGATTCAAACATTTCATTCCTTTTGCATCCAGTCTAACAGAGGTGCCCAGATCATCATGCCCTTATTCCGCTTTGTCCTCCCTTTGTTTCTATAAATTGCCACTTCCAGGTTGCAGGTTGCAACCAGCCTAGTTCTCCATTCTACAAACGAAGGTGCTAATGGATCTATCCAGGCTGACGCAATGCACAGTCTGAGAACAGCCATAGCTACGAAGATAAGCCCGAGCATTGAATGTGGTCGTGGTATGTTGGACGTACCTAATAAAATTTCTTCGGTTGATATATTAATACGGCAATTTGCAAGGTTGGAAAGAAAGTCAGAGATTGTCGATATAATATTCCCTAATATAGGACATGTAGCAAACATGTGGGTTAGATCTGCTGATGAAAGGGAACACCTCGGACAATATGTCCCGTTTCCGTTCCCCCATTTTGCCATTTTTTCTGGGGTATAATAAAGTGAAAAAAATGTTTTATAAAATTGTGTTTGGAGTTTCATGGACATTAGGGTTGATATTGATATCTCCAATGCTTCCAAGGAGGTTCGTGGAGAGATGCCAAGTCTACTTTGCCATGCCTCCGTATGTTTCTCCATGTCGTCTGGCAAAAGTAAATTAAGCCCTTCATATATCTCGCCAATTCTAGGGGTTTTTATGGATAATAATTTGTCCATCGTTTGCCACGATTGGAATTTAATGCGACCTCCCCCTTTCTTTAAAATAAAATCCCACACTTGGAGGTATTTGAAGAAATCTCTATTAGATAGTTTGAACTCGATTTTTAGTTCTTCAAACGATTTAATACCATTCTCAGAAAAAAAGCACCCTAGTTGTTTTATCCCTAGTTCGGCCCATCTATTCGATACTGAATCTTGAAATATTTCCGGGAGATCCAAATTCTGTATTGTAGGTGTATAAAAGGAGTACCGGCCTAGACCAACTAGTTTTTTAACATTCCGCCACACTTTAACAACGCTAGAGATAGTCTTGAATTTCACCTTTTTAAAATAGTCGTCGCTTGAATGGCGCCATAAGCAGCCTGCACAGCCATCTCCCAAAATAAGTTCTTGCGGAGTGGGACTATTATGGACATCGGTGTCTTCTTTTAAAAGGTATGCACTATATAGCAACACTGTTGCCCAATAATACAGTTTAAAGTTTGGCAGTGCCCATCCTCCCCGATCTCTAGGTAAAGTGATCCACCTGAGTGCTCTTCGTGGCTTATGATATCCCCATATAAAACGTGAAAACAAATCATCTATATTTTTAAAAATTGTTTGGTAGAATTCTAGGTTTATTGTGCGAAAAAAATAAAGGAACTTCGGGAAAAATAACATTTTGACGATATTAACTCTCCCCCCAATAGTGAGCTGTAGATTGTGTAGGCGTAGTAGTTCCTTCTTGGTGCGACTTATGAGAGGGTTAAGATTATCGTCAACCATGTTTGCGATATTAGCGTTAATACTCACGCCTAGATAAATTGCTTTGTTAATTATACGTGGATCTTGCATCGTAATTTTATTATTTATGATGATCTGAGTTTTACTACGATTTAGTTTATAACCCGAGACTTTGCCAAAGGCATGGGCTTCTTGTTCTATCCACTTAATGGCATTATTGGGATCACCTGTGATATAAGCTATATCATCAGCATATGCCAGACATTTTGTTTCTATGATACCAGCTTTAATTGGGGGAATTGAATTGTTGTTTTCCAGGTTGTGAATAAATACATCAATATAGATAGAAAATAGGAGGGGCGAACAGGGGCAGCCCTGTCTTGTACCCCGCGTGATGGCAAAGCTTTCCGATAGAGCCCCATTGATTAATACGTGGGCGCTGGGGTTTACATAGAGCTGTTGGACTGCTGTTAAATAGTGTCCGCCTATCCCACAGTTTGATAGGGCCGCCGACAGGAATTTCCAGGAGACCCTATCAAACACTTTCTCTGCGTCGAGCAATATGAGGGCCATAGGGTCTCCTGTCACCCCCGTATAATCAAAGAGGGAAATAACCCTTTGTATATGATCAATCGTAGACCTTCCGGGAACAAAACCATGTTGTCGTTCTGAAAAATATTATGAATTACGGGAGCCAATCGATCTGCCAGTATTTTTGAATATATTTTAGAATCCCCGTTAATCAGTGTAATTGGTCGATAGGAGCCCAGTTCTTTCTCATCTTTGTTTTTTTGGGAAATACTATTATCTTGGCAATGGACCACGACCTAGGCGGGTTCCCTCCGCAGAAGATAGTTTGGAAAAGGAGGGTTATGATATTCTCGAGTTGAGGGGCGAATTTAAGGTAAAATTCAGTTGGAATCCCATCCATGCCCGCAGACTTGCCATTAGCCAAGCCCTTAATTGCTAGAAGTATTTCGTCATATGTGATTGTACCATCTAATGTCTCCTGATCAGCAATTTCCAAGTGTGATGGGGTAAATGATTCCAAATAAATATTGGGATCACCGCATTCGGTATTATCCTCGTGATACAGGTTTTTATAAAATCTCTGAAAGGATGTTCTTATTTCAGTTGGATCTGATCTTAGACCCAGAACCGGGTCCCTAATTTCTTTAATTAGAGCAAAAGATATCTCTGACAGCTAATTGGTGGCCCATTTTTTCCCCAAGCTCATATATTTAGCCTTGTAAACATTAGCTTTACTAGCTGCTCCATCAATTAATATTGCCAAGATCTTATTTTTAGCGATAGCCACTTTGCGCTCTGCATTCGCAATTCTATTCTATTACCTTCCTGTATCGTTTTAATAAGTCCTTCTTCTGCTTTACGCAAATCTTCTTCTAGTGAAGCCATTTTTTGTTTTTCGGTTTTATTATGGTGAAAGGAGAATTTCATCGTTTCGCCCCTAACCCCTGCTTTCAAAGTATCCCAGACTATATCGATGGAGGTAGACCCGATATTATCTGATAGGAAAGCGGGGATCCATGTTCTCATATGTGAATTATATGCATTATTATATAGCAAAGTTCTTTCGAATATCCATATATTTATATTAGATTTTTCAGGACCCTTCATTAGATTAAGCTTAAGCGGGTTGTGATCCGACAGAATTCTCTGTAGTTTATTGATTTGACATATAGAGCGCAAGCTATTCGAAAGAAGCATAGAATCTAATCTGACATATTTTGAATGTGGAAATGAATAATAAGTGTAACCAGGGTCGCCCGGGTGATTCATGGCCCAGCCATCTAAAAGGCCGTGTTGAAAACATAGGTCTTTAAGAGCGAAGAAAACCTTTGGTTTCCTGCCTTGATAAATAAACCCAGGATCTGTGGACCAATTACAGGGTAAATTAATATTAAAATCTCCACAAAGAATCAATGGAAGGGGCCACTGAATTAACTCGTTGGACACCTTAATCAATACCTCCGGGTCTTCAATAATGTCCCCATATATTGTACATAATGTGAATTTGCCTTCACCATTATTAAGATGGCATTCTGTAATTGCAAATCTACCTAAAGTATTCGCTTTGGACCGTGAAAATTGTAGCCCCCCCACCCTTTGCTAAAATTGCGACCCCCCTGGTACGTGTCCCCTGTGATGAAGCTGCTATAAGTCGATATCCTAAGGATTTCAACAGATACTGCTGCGACCCTTCAATATGTGTCTCTTGGAGACACACAATATTCGGCCCAGATATTCTTAGACCCTCTGCGACTTTCTGTCTTTTTCTTATATCATTAAGGCCACATATGTTCATTGACAATATGCTAATCTTAGCCATTGGAGTTTTTCTCATATACTCTGAAAAAAAAATCCTTTGCTTTTTTAGTTCTTTCTATTTTACTAAGGTTAATATGTTTTGTGTGTCCCATGTAAGTATTTTCCAACCTGTTCTGCCCCCCTACCTAGCTGTCCCTGCTCGCTCGACCCCCCCTTCCCACCCTAAGTCCCCCCACCCCCACCCCCCTTTCCATCCGATGAGGCATCCCAGGTGCCATGGTACCCGGGTGTGGGTGTCCATGTGATCCGCCCGCGTTAGCACCCTCCCTGTCCTAACCCTGTGTATCTAAAATATTATAGTTAAGCTTTAAGTGGTTATGTATTTAACAAATTCAACAATTCTTATATTTATCAGCCCTGCATGCACAATTTCTCCCCCAAATATACTTTTGTTACAGTCACTAGTTTACAATACTTCATGTGCGTTATCAGTCTATATTTGTGCTTTTACTGGTTTTTCCAGACTTCCTTGCCCCAGACTCTGTTATTTCTCTCAGGTAATCTTGGGCTTGAACCTCGCTAGTGAAGCTTCTTGTTATTCCTTTATATATGATTTTCAGTCTCGAGGGGTTCTGAAGATAGACAGTAGCTCCAATTTTTTCAAAGGGCTTAAACAGTTGGCGCATTCTCCATCTTCTTTCAACAGTCGGATGTGCAAAATCCAGTCTTACAAAAAATGTAAATCCTTTGTGTTCCCGCTGGCTAGTCGGTCTTGCAAGATCATATATGGCTTCTCTCAGGAGATAGTTTCCAAAATTGATTAACATAGCCCTCGGATATTGCGGTGGCTTCTGAGTGTATTTGGGTAGCATCAAGGGAAATCGATGGACCCGTTGTACCTCCTTATCCATATCCCAAGCCTCAAGTTCTGGAAATGCAGTTTTTAGGAGGCCAATCATAGATCCTCTTGCGTCATTTCCCTCAAAACCTTCTGGAATTCCGAGAAATCTCAGATTATTCCTTCTGGACCTATTTTCCTGGTCCTCCACTTTTAGCATGAGATCCTTTATGATTCCATCATGTTCTTTTTCTTTCTTTAGAAGTTCAGTAACATCTGTTTCTAGATATTCGGTACGCGATTCTACCAAAGCCATTCTTTCTGAGATTTCTGTACATGTGTTGCCAACCTTCTTAATTGCGCCTTGTAGTTTTTCTATGGCCACATGGTTTCTCTGACTGTCTTTTTTGGGTTTGCCTGAATGAAGATTCACCCTTTGGTGAGTGGTTTTCCAGAATTCTATTTGTGCATACATGTGTTACACTGAGTTGTTTGGCAGTTTGGACAATACATTGTTGTTGTCTATATATGATTGTTTTTAGTGAGTTGGATTTACTTCCCAATCAGCCCTCTCCAGTAACAGGAAGAGCTTTCTACCGAGTTTTCATTTGTTGAAATTCTAGAGCATGCCATTATTTGGTGAGTCTTTTGTTTTTCCCTTAAAAAGAAGAGATCTTGCTATTTGTGTAACAAATAAGTGCCGGTAATTTGCTGATGGGCACTTAGCCATATGTGTTTTTTGGTTTGTAGGTGGCTACCCTCATTCTTTGGGTGCTGTCTCTCTGCAGTATAGGTAACGTACCCAAACCCTTGACTGGGCTTTTTGAATATTTTTGAGTGTCAGTTGGTTGATTCTTCTTATGGTTTCCCCCAGGTTCCCCCCTCCCTTCTCCTTCCGTCCTGATGAAGACCCGCAGCTGAGATGTCGAACCACCCTCCACAGCGCTAGGGTCAAAACGTCGACGATCCCCCTTTAACTTGATGCCTGCACCCCCTCTCCTGCCTTTTTTGAAAGACTATATTCAAACTGTATGATTAATATACGTGGGGCTGGCATAATACTAAGGGAGCACAACCTTAGTCCCGGTTCTAAATCATTTGAGTATCCCCCTTTTTACTCACTTTTCTCTATCTTCACTTGAGCACAAAAAACCTTTGCACTTTCTACTGCGCCTGGCAGAATTCCCCCAACTTTTTTGGGGTCTTGTAAATAAATATGTATATATGATTGTATATCAGTGTTTTATAATCTGTTTTGGGTATTTAGGATAATACTGTAAAACGCATTTGGCTTGTTGTTTTGTCTCTTTCCTTTCCAGGATTAAGTCCTACAGAGAGCAAAAAATGAATAATTCTTTAATTTGTGTTTGATAAATTGTGTCTAGGACCACTTTGTTTACGTACCATACATACCCAGGTCCTATGACTCTGTCTGGGTCATACCCCATTTTTTATAATATGTTCTACTTGCTGGCAAATTCTTTATGGCAAGAGGACCACAGTTCACCCCTAGGTGCACCCGACCATATGGCTACCAGGTGAGTGCCTACCAGCAGGCCACAGGAATGGGACAGGATAAAATTGTTTGATTGCCAGTGATGTCAGCATCTCCGTGTACAGCCCTATTTTGGTTGTGAATTATATTTTGAGTAGAGGGCGTACTTGGTGTTGTTCTCTATAGAGCTCCCATTTGTATATCGAAACACAGCAATCACCCTATAACATTACCAGTTGTAAACCCTATATATTGTTATATACATGACCTGTACACAGTATAGTATAGCACAATATCTAGGTATGTTTTATACAACTTATAAGTCTACTAATACTTGCAGTATTGATATATGCAGCCCTAAAATTAACATTTACATATTATAATTGATATTTTTGGAGATATGACATTGAGATATTTTGATATAATTTTACGGTACCTTCTATTTAATTTACACACTCCAATATATGAGTTGACTACGCCACTAAAATCTACGCTATTTACAGTATACCAGGGCACTTCACGGCACGCCCCTATATGTTACAAAATTCTATTGTAAAATACTGCATGTTATTCCACTGTACTCCATCCAACTAGACTGTATGCCACTCCAGTGTACACCACTATACTCTAAGCTAATATGCTGTTCACTACTTTATTCTATTACAACGTCATGTATGCCACTTTGTTTGATGCCCCTATACTATACTGATCCGAGCTGTATGCTATTCTACTGTACGCAACTCCATTTTACACTCTTCCGTTATATGATACTGCAGTATGCCCCACTTTATGAGACACCACTGGATAGTACGCTTATCCAGTGTACGCTACTCCACTCTACGCCAATCACTTCTTCTAGAATGTAGTATATGCCACTGAAGTGTACCACAATAAACTGTATGCTTTCCAGTTTCAAAAACTACATTCTGTGGCACTCCAGTCAACATCACTTCAGTCTACGTTACTAGACTCTATTTAATACTTCAACACTCTACTGTATGCTACTCCACTATATGCCACTGCAATGTACGTCTCAAGACTTAACTCTAGCAAACTCAATGTTATTACACAAAAAAGTACTTAATTGTAAGCTACTCCTCTGTACGACACTACACTTTATGGTACTCCAATGTACTCTATTGCACTGAACTCTGTTACACTGTAGCCCTTGTAGTGTACGCTATTCTAGTCTGCACTACTCCACTGTAAGGCACTGCAGTAGAAGCCACTACAAGTTTTTTTTATTTTTTATTGATTTTGTCTTATACAACAAGAAAAAAAACAGATCATACATCAGTCATGAGCACCAAATACACATATCTCAGAGTTCCATCTTTAGATCTAATATGTAACATACAAAGTTAGCACAGTGTCATAACTTTATCTCAAGCAATGATCCTAACAGTTCAATCATGGTTAGCGATGATAACAGATAGTAAGGTCTAGGGCTGGATCGTGGTGTCAGAGACCATTGTCGACAGATCTGGGTTGCTACGTAAATAGTCAGAGAGCAGCTCCCAGATATCAGATGGTCTAGAACCTTGTAGGCAGCTCCTCAGCATACAGTAGAAAATTATCTCTGCAATAGGTTGCGTCAACTAACCAGTCCCTAATCCCTGGAGTGCGTTTGCTGTCCCAGTGCATGGATAGTCTACGTTTCGCTAATAATAATATATGGACACCAATTTCTTTCCTTTTGCTCTTAGCGGCACATCCAGGCCAAGCAGGCACACCCTGGGTGTGCATGGAATGTCGCACGACATCCTTAGTGACAGAGTGGTGGTCACTGCGGCCCAGTACTGCCCTATCTTTTCACAGCACCAAGCAAGATGGGCGTAATCCGCCTGATCTGCCCCACAACGCTTGCATCTTGCATCATCACGCAGCTTAAGTTTGAACAATTTCAGAGGAGTGTGGTATACTTGATGAATATATTTATAATGAATAAGACGTAGATTCCCATTGGGTGTTAAGAGTGTGATCAATGTGCAGCACGCCGTCCAGTCATCCTCTGAGAGAGGTGCATCCAGCATAGCCGACCACTTGTTTCGCGTTCAGAGTGTGCCAGCTCCTATCTCCGCCTGTGCTTGTTTATATAGTCTGGATATGATGTGTGCATGACTTGGCGAAGTTAGCAGCAATTGTTGCGAGTGCAGAGTAGGGGGTTCATCAGGGAAGGAGGTGTACAGTTCACGAGCATTTGCTCGTATTCTATGGTACAAAAAGCGAAAGAGCGGTGTCTGGTTGCTGACATATGCTAAGTCTTCTTGTGTGATAAATGTGCCATTCGGGTACAAGTCTCCTAGCAGCGATATGCCCACTTGCTCCAAGAGTGCCATATTGTTCTTTTCCATCGTAATTGATAATCTAGAATGATAAGCTAACAGAAGATTCAGGGCATAAATAGGACTCTTATGTGCCAGCTGCCCGAGTCTCTCCCATGCCTGAGATGTGGTGCGTACGGTGTTTATCTCCTGCAGTGTGAGGTGCGGTCTAGTATGTGATATGATGCTTGTGAGTGGTATCGGATTCGCATCTCCATGTTCCACTGCTAAATGCGGCATATACGGTACTGGGTGATGCCAGTAGTAAGCGAACTGTGCTTGTGCGCATAGATAGTAGAGATAGATGTCTGGAACCGCGAAACCACCTGCATGATAAGGGAGGGTAAGTGTGCGGAGACTAATCCTAGCCTGCTTCCCTGCCCAAATCAGCTTCACAATGATCGTGCGTAGCCTAGCAAAAACTGATGCAGGAGGGGTGATCGGTATATTTACAAATAAATACAATAATTTCGGAAGTATCACCATTTTTAGCAATGAGATCCGGTCAGCCAGAGAGAGAGGAAGTGTTATCCACCTCTGTATCTGCTCTTCCATGCGGTCAATAGTCGTGCCATAATTTTGCCTGATCACTAGCTCTGCGTTTTTGTGTACCCAAATCCCTAAGTATTTAATTGGGTCAGCTTGCCACACCAGAGGGAAGTCTAGTTGTGGTGCGCTGGTGCTTTCAGTCAGAGGTAGCACTGCAGATTTGCTCCAGTTTATATGTAGACCTGATTGTCTACTGAATTTCACGTATTTGCGTTGTACAGGGGAGAGGTTAGCTTCGGGGTCCCGGATGTAGAGGACCATGTCATCCGCATAGAGCGAAATACTAATGGGCTGCAGTTGGAATCGAAGTGCCGTATGGGCATATTTTTGGCGTATTTTGCAAGCAAGGGGTTCCAGAGCTATTGAGAATAGCAAGTGAGAAAGCGAACAGCCTTGCCGTGTACCTCGCTGAATGGGTATCGGTTCAGATATATGGCCGTTCACTTTAATACGGGCTGTGGGGTTCGTGTAAAGTAGGTTAATCCATGTCAACAGTCGCAAGGGGAGGCCAATATGTCGCAAAATAGCAAACATGTAGGGCCAATCCACTGAGTCAAATGCTTTGGCCACATCCAGCAGTACAGCCACGGCTCTGAGTTCTGGATTCAAATCATGTAGCAATGCAAATATCGTTCGCAAGTTATGGGTGGTGGACCTGTCTGGGATGAAGCCCGATTGGTCTGGCAGGACAATCGTGGACAAGTGTTATGTGCCTCTTCATACATTTTGAGTAGATGGGGAATTATATCTTCTGCGTAAGCTATATAAAATTCTCCAGTAAACCCGTCGGGTCCTGGCGCCTTTCCGTTCGGTAAGGCTTTAATGGCCGCAAGTGTCTCCTCTTCCGTTATCGGTAATGCTAGGTATTCTCGATGTGTATCAGAGAGCCATACCAGCGCTATGTCCTCAATGTATTGCAAAATTTCAGGTTCTGTGGCCGTGTATTGTGCAGAGTAGAAATCACCATAAGTTTTAACAAACGTGGAGAGAATCCCCGGGGTGTCATAATGTAGTCTCCCCTCATTATCCTCTATCTGCGTAATCACGTGGTTCTTGTGGCTCGTGCGTATTTTCTGCACCAGATTTCTACCCGGTCGCCCTGCCTCACCCAGTCAGCGTGCTCTGCAACGCCTGAATGTGTAACGTATTTCCTCCTCCGCTAAGTCATTATATCGTGCGACTGCCTCGCGTATCGCCCCTAGTGTAGCCGCAACATGCGTGGTATCATAATCGGCTTCTAACGTTTTGATGTCATGCTCACAGTTCTGTATTTGCCTTTTTATGTCCTTTAATATTCCTGCAGTCATGCCAATACATACCCCGCGTATCGTTGCTTTGAAGGCTTCCCAGAGTGTGCATGCACTATCTACTGATTTACTGTTGATGGTGAAAAAATCCTCCACAGCTGTATGTAATGCTTCTTCATACAAAGGGTCCAGCAGTGCAATCGCATTAAAGCGCCATATAAAGGGAGGTGGCACAAATGTGGGTATATCCAATGTCAAGAGAACTGGCTTATGGTCCGACAAAGTTTTGGGGAGATGTGATATGTCAGTAGCCCATGTGGACATTCGGTCAGCTAGCAACCAATAGTCAAGCCTTGACCAACTGTTGTGTGCAGTGGATGAGTGTGTGCTTTCTCGTAGTGTGGGATGTCGTTCTCGCCAGACATCATGTAAGCCACATTCATCAATGCCATTGAGAAGAGCATCTACTGCTCGCTTGTGATGTTCAATCGTATCAGTAGATCGATCTAGAGTGGCATTCAAAGCAACATTCAGATCCCCCCCCCAGATCCATTCTACAGGTGGTTGATTGCGCATCTTGTCAAATAAGGACATGTAAAAATCTGGGTCGACTATATTAGGTCCATATGTGTTAACGATACCCACTCTCGTGCCCCTCAGTGTGCCAGTAACAATAATAAACCTGCCCTGTGGATCCATAGCAGTGCGATCTAGTTGGAATTGGACCCCCCCTGCGTATAAGGAGTGACACCCCTCTGGCATAGGAGGAGTATGTGGCCGATATTGAGTGTTCTGCCCAATGATGCCCAATTGTTCTAGCTTTACTGTGAAGCAAGTGTGTCTCCTGCAAAAGCGCTATGTCTATATCATGCCTATCTAGGTATGCAAATATCTGACGGATTTTCTTGGGACTGTTAAGACCTCGAACATTCCACGTCAATAGTTTCAATTGCTTACCCATCGCCTATGAACAACCACCGTGCAACATAGAGACACTTTGTGCATTTCATACGGGTATAGAATCTACCAGAACTACAAGTAGTGATGTGATAATAACGTGCAGTGACTGTTTCGATCGCAACCAAATCCCTGCCCCCTCCCCCCACCCACTTCGCCATCCCATTCATGACAAAGCCTGGTTCCCCGATCTTCTGCCCAAAACTAAGAGAAATACAAGTGAGTACCCATATAGTTACAAGTTATCTATTCATGGGTCCCTCAAGTAGGGCAAACAACGTTGATCACACAAAGGGGGGCCGGTAGCCCCCCCCCATAAACCCCAGCATCGAGACGCTAGGGGATCAAGCCTTACTCGCTACATCGCGAGTGAATAGTGACAGGTTAGTATAGCCTGTAAGCCTGCATATTCAGTCAGGAGTTCATACCACACCGTGCAGGTATGTGATCATGTCTGACATTCCTTTAACACACTGCCAGAGTCAAATACAGGAGGGAAGAAAGACAGTTAGCAAAGGATACACAGTGAAGAGGAAATAGCATTCCACGGACTGTTCTCATTCGTCTTGCAATAATAATCTCAGTCTAAGTATTGTAAATCCAAGGAAGGTGGTTCCTCATTCTACATCCGATAGGGGGTCTTGCTCAATCTGCTGGCCATGTGGAGATCTGCGTCTCAGTACATGGGGGTGATTTGCCTGCAGATATTTCACCACTTCCTGAGGAGTGTTACAGATCACGTTCTTCCCCTCCAAAGTTATCTTCAGGCGAGCTGGGTAAATCATAGCGTATTGGACATCATTCTCCCTCAACTTCCGCTTGATGTCCAAGAATGCTTTCCTCGCCTCTTGGACCTGCGAGGTAAAGTCTGGGTAGATGGAAATGTTCATGCCTTCATGCGTGAGGGTCCCAAGTTTACGGGCTCATCGTAGTGCTGTGTCCCTGTCTCTATAGTTTAGTAGTTTGGCCACAATTGGACGTGGTTTTGCACCGACCACCGGTCGAGGCACCAGCGTGCGGTGTGCTCGCTCCACTATGAAGACGGCAGAAAAGGTTTCTTAACCTAGGATGGTGGTCAGGAGAGTTTCGACATAAGCCGCCATATTGCCTGTGTGGGTGGTCTCCGCAACACCCAAAATGTGCAGGTTGCAGCACCTGGACGCGCCTCCAACTTCTCCGTCTTGGTAGCCAAACTCTGCATAAGCTTATCTACTTTTTTCTGTTTTAGTTCAAGCTGTCGCGCTACATCTTCTGAGTCAGATATGCGGCGTTCCGCCATGTCTATGCGTTCCGTGTGTTTGTCCAGTCGCTCAGACATGCGGTCCACCCTATATGCTAAGTAGTCAATCTTACCATCAATATTGGTTAGGGTGGATTGAATAGTAGCAAACATTGCCTGTCCATCCACCGCAGTCTGCGCAGTCGGGGAAGACACGGCATCTCGAGTCGGTGTGGGCCGGTCAGCAGGTGGTGCATTTACCCTCCTCTGGTTATCAAATGGAAGCTTCGATTGTGTTTTCTCCGGCTTGCCCATGCTTACTCCGTTTATTGGCAATATTTAAGATGGTGTCTTTATAGGGACATTTATAAAGCGCTGAGTTACGCGCACCGGCGTGTCCACGCGCTGAAAAGTGGGAGAGGCGGCAAACAGGGAACACAGCTGCCGAGCAGGCAATTATTTAGCATAGAGGTGGGTTTTTAATTTCGCTCGAAACCTCGCTTCTTCAGGTTCCAGGCGCAAGTCCACTGGGAGTTTATTCCAGTAGTTTGCCGCTAGACACCTTAAGGATCTACCTCCCATGCGAGCTTTCTTCACCCTGGGGATCCTCAGCAGACCCCCACCAGCGGATCTGAGCGCTCAAGCAGGTTCGTAGACTTCAATCAGTCTCCTCAATGGTCGAGGTGCCCTGCCATTCAGGATCCGGTGACAAGTGCAGAGGGCTTTATATTCGACTCTGCTCCTCACAGGGAGCCAGTGTAACTTCTGCAGGGTCACCTTCAAAGGCGCCCTTTTGGGCAGCCTGAGGATCAGACGTGCTGCCGCATTTTGCAGCACTTGGAGGCGGGCCATGCTTTTCTCTGGTACCCCCAGGTACAGCAGGTTCCCATAATCCAACCTGGCGGTCACCAAAGCGTGTACCAGGGTTTGACGAGCTTCCATCGGCAGTAGGTCCAAGACTTTCCTCAATCTTTTCAGTACCCCAAAGCACACTCCGACCACCCGGTTGATCTGGGGCCCGAAAGTAAGACCCGCATCAAACCATACCCCTAGGTTTTTTGCCTCCTGGCAGGGGGTGGGAGTTGGTCCTAAACAGGATGGCCACCAGGCCGACGACCAAGCAGACTGGGCTCTCCCTACCACCAACACATCTGTCTTGCTGCCATTAAGTTTCAAACAATTGATGGCCATCCAATCGGCAAGTTCTTTCATGCACGACCGGAAGCCATCTGCAGCAAGACAGGGCGCATGCGACAGGGAGATGACCAGTTGCGTATCATCGGCATACGATACCAATTGGAGGCCATGGCTCTCCACAATGGAGGCTACAGGTGCTACATACAAATTAAAAAGGGTCGGGCTCAGGGACGAGCCCTGAGGCACGCCTTGGCCCAAGAGTACCCCCTTAGAATAGCAGTCGCCTTGCCTCACTTGAAAGCTTCTCCCGGTAAGGAAGGCCTGGATCCACCTCAGCGCAGTGTTAGCGATGCCACCTCTGTTCAGACACTGTAGCAAGGTGGTATGTGCTACAGTGTCGAACGCCGCGCTGAGGTCTAGCAGGATCAGGGCCATAGTTTGCCCTTCATCTACGCCCTGTCTCAGATGTTCTGTTGCCATAAGAAGGGCGGACTCAGTAGAGTGGCGCGGTCTAAAGCCAAACTGCGTGGCGTGGAGCAATCCCGCCTCCTCCACATGTTTCATGATTTGGGTGTTTACCACCTTATCCGCCACTTTGAACAGAAAAGGCAGGAGTGAGATGGGCCTCAGATTTTCTAACACCTCAAAGCCAATGTGGGATTTCTTCCGGAGAGGGAGCACCACTGCCTGTTTCCACCCCTCAGGTAACATGCCCGACTTGAAGGAGGTATCCAGGACATGCCTTATGTAGGGCTCCAGTACTTCCAGGCTGTCCCCCAAACGTTTAGGGGACACCGGGTCCAAAGGGGAGCCCGATTTAACAGAGAGGCATACCCTGACTAGCTCTTCAGGAGGGGGGGGTACTAAAGTTTGTGAGAAACCCCGCAGTCTCCGTGCCCTCCGATGTTACCTCAAACTCCACCCCTGTAGGGGGAGGGTTAGGAAAGGTCGAGTAAATTTTCTCGACTTTAGTGGAGAAGTATTCGGCGATACAATCGCATGTTTCCGTCGAACAACTCTCCGGGTCTGCAGATGAGTCTATAGTAGTCAAAGTCTGCCGGTGTCTAGTGCTTTGCACCCCAGCAGCGCGATCCCAGTGTCTCAGGAGAGGTAGCCACAGGAGTAGCGCGTGGCTGGGGCCTAGTAGGCCTCTAACTTCTTGTGTCAAATTAGTTGCACCAGCTGCAAGTAACAGAGTGTCGCCCCGCGTCGTGCAAAGGTATACTCTAGTTGAATCAGGAGTGTGCGGCTCTTTCAGTGTCTGTCATGGCCCATTATCAGGAGGTTCATGGAGGACTGAGGATGGCCTTTCCATGCGGTTTACACTGCCGGCATCTCACGATCCTCGCAAGCCGGTCGGGCCCCATAGTACTCCTCCTCTCCTACCTTAGTGGGCTTCAGCTGTTCTGCAGCACAATCAGGCCAGTCAGGGGGTGCAGTTTGGTTTTCCCATGCAGCAGCCGTCAGCAGCGGGGCTTGGGTCTCTGAGGCCTGTCGCGGCCTTGTCTCCGACGCCGCAGCCACGGGCTTGCGTTATTGTGGCGCCGTCACGCACAGCTGGGCAGGGTCTCCGAAGCTCCCGATGAGCGCTGGAGCTTTTCCGGCAACGTCGGCCGATCCTTTCAAGGAAGGTATCGATGGAAAGCGCAGGCCTTCCTCTTGCAGGGTAGCTAAAAATTATTAGCAGCTAACAGCTAGTAACCCAGGATTATTGCAGGATAGGGGCTTGATCTGGAGAGCTCGCCTACGGCGCGGCCATTTCCTAGCGCGGCTAGCTCTGCCCCCCGAAGCCACTACACGTTGCACAATTTTAAATTACAGCATTACACTATACCACAGTTGACTTTACACAAACTCACTGTACATCACTCAACTGTACTCTACAGCACTATATGGCACTCCACTGTACCCCACTTCGGTGTACGCTATTCCAGTTTACATCATTCCACTCTACAACACACTCTACTGTACATTATTTTAGTATATGATATTCCAATATATGACATTACATTATACAACACTCCACTCTATGCCACTCTACTGTACGCGACTACAGTATATGCAAATTCACTCTACAAAATGTGCAGAATGTTAAGGGAAACATACTTGTTATTTCACTATTACACTGCAAGGTACAGGTTACCACAAAACAAATCTGTTTCCATAAATATGGAATTTATATGTCAGTGGAGCTATATCAGACCAATCATGAGTCATGCACAAATAACTAGAAAAAGTCAGTCCAACTGGGTAAATATCAGTGTCATGTGTTCACCTTACTGTAATATTGTTTTTGGATCAATACATCATATCCATGTGAATGAGAGTCCTCTTGTAATGAAACAATAAAACAGACATTAAAAACACACATTAAAATACATAGGGAAATGACCAAAACAAGAATGTAAGGGCTAAGCAATAATATGGAAAAGATAACTTTTATCATAATCTGATAGTGGATTGAAACCATCTGTGAATTTTGTCTCAGGATTGATAGTGTATTCTGATTCTAACTTCAACTGTAGTATCCAGTCTCTTCCATTAGGATGATTAATGGCATAACCAATGCCATAATATTGTGCCTGACTCTAAACATGTTGAAGTGGGCTACACTTCAGATTGGCACATTTAACTTACCTATAAGTCCCTAGTATATGGTACCAAGTGTTTCCTGGGCCAGAGGTTGAATATCACATACTGTTCCGCCACTAAAGTGACAATGCAAATCATGCCCCCAGACCTGCCGCTGGAGAGTGAGCATGCAGTTTTAAATCTGCCAATGGGACCTTGCAAAGTAAACCTCTTGCCAGACCTAAATCTTCATTCTTACTACTTCTAGGGCAGGGTGCATGGTATTTAAAAAGAAGGATTTGTATGTTATATGCTCACATGTAATGGCAGTGAAAGAAAAGCAAAGTTGTTTTCACTGTGGCAAGGTTTTACCCCCCATAGAAATGCAGTGGGGTGCATTATAATACCAAAAATTGAGATTGCTCCTGCTCAGAGCTTTACCACAGCAGCAAATCCTTCTCGGCTGCATTTTGTGGAACAGGTATCCAATCTTGTGGATCCCATATCAGCTACAGTTGCAGCCTTTCCCGGAGGATTCCGAGCTCTAAAAAGTGACTAACTTCAAAAATATATATCTTTGATGGGTTAAGACGCCAAAAGTATCTAGCTGGCGAGGAAGGTTCCTTGCTTGTGAATTTTGAATTCCTCCCACTCAGAGATTTCCTGATAAAAGTCAACAGCTTCATCAGGATTTCGGCTAACGGATATCCGGCCACGTGGAACCCACCTTGGCCACAGCCTGCTGCCTTGACCTGCTGAGGATTTGTTACTTCCATTTCAGAAGCTAAGTCAGAAGGTAAAACATCCGGCCTCAGCAAACCTGGTCTCTGTTCGACCTGTGCTCTATCTCAATCAGCCTTTAGCCTTACCCATGACCCGGTCTAGCTCAACCAGTTACCAGCAGTTAGCCCTTTGCTCTTTTTTGTGATTTTTTTATGTAAAACTTTAGCTAGTCATATCTCTCCGTTCCCCTCATTGGATTCTTGTCATTTTGTCAATACAATATTCTCTGTTGTTATAAATTGAAGTTCAATTTATATTGTGTTGTATTTTCAAATGTGTAATGGTTGGCTACTTGAAAACCCTTTACACATATGTTTAAGTAAAGCATGTCTGCTCTGTGACATAGCTACCAGGGGTTGAGCTCATATTTTAAGTTAGTGAAACTTTTACTGGACCTAACCAGAATAGTGATATTATTAATTGTGGTAGAGTACCACATACCCCCAACTAATAATCAATGTTCTCACAAATAGCATAATCCTTTTATCTTGTTAAAATCAAAAGAATTAATTATAGGTCTTGTGCAATGAAACACGATGTATTGGGAGATCCTCAGGTAGACATAACTTAGTTGCCACTGGGTTAAACCATACGGGTACGACTTCCGCTGCGTGGTGGGAAGTCTCCAAGCTAAAGCATGACTTGGAGCATGTGCCTAGCATACAGGATGCAGTCTAGTTCTTGCAGCCACGTCCTGTGCTCCGGAGACCCTTCCACTTTGGAATTCAGCACACTTCGCAGTCATGGTTCTCAGGAGCAGCAGATTATAAAGCCTGTGTCCGAGAGCCAAAGAGTTCCTTGCTATTGTTATATTCCTGATTTATGATACTTACCTATGCCAAAGCATTCCCTGACCTGATTCCTCTACTACAACTCTTCTTCCTGCCACGCCCTTGAGAAGTGGTGCCTGGTATTTTCAGCTGCAGCCTGACTTCCTGCCTGGATCACT
The DNA here is from genome assembly GCF_964263255.1 of Lissotriton vulgaris. NCBI lineage: Eukaryota > Metazoa > Chordata > Amphibia > Caudata > Salamandridae > Lissotriton > Lissotriton vulgaris. The sequence goes on from NW_028250012.1 coordinate 38,807, forward strand.
GCTCCTCAGAAGGACCCTGGGGTCCTGTAAGACAAAAAGTTAAAAAAGCTCTTACCAATGGAGGACTGTTGCTGCAAAAGTGTAAGGTGCAAAGTATAAATGTAGTATTGACAAATGCTTACCGTAATGGATACATTTTATCTGTGAATCACTTTTTTCAGATTCTGAAGCTCTTGAAAGTTGTAGACATACCTTGCGATTCAGAAAAATGTGTTTGTTCCAAAGACTATTGCTTAAAACTTTCTTCTGGGATATTTGTAGACTTTGGTCCTGATTTAGATCTTGGCAGTCTGCAGTCTTACAGCTGTCACACTTCGGCCCCAAGTACTCCGTCGAGTTGACGGCAGCCTGTCCACCGTATTTAGATGTACAAGGTTAAATTATAATATATCATGTTAATGATAATATACATAGCAATAGAGCGTATAATAGAAGCTTAATGTTCGCGTGTAATGCAGTGGCGGGCGCCTGTGTGCATGTACATTCAGTAAAGAAGTAACTAAAGTGTCCTAAAAGCTAACGTGTCTGTAGAGCAGCGGTTGTTGCTGGCTGATGTCTATAGTACAGTCCAGTAGGTCCTTAAAATTACATCAAAGTGATTGAATGAGGTGAGAGATTACATCATTACGGAAGGCAAGATCGCTTTTTCTGACATGCACACTCAGGGTAGTGCACACCACCCCTCCCGCAGAATCACCCACAAGAGGAGTCTGTAAGGCAGCGCTGCTCGTAGGCTTAGGCCTATCTTATGGTATAGATGGTATTTAAAATGAGACAGAGATGTGACTGAATAAGGTCGAAGATCACAGATTACATAACACTTGGCAATATTAATTATTTGCACGTGTGCAGTGTGCTTGATACATCCCACCCCTTTTGTAGGCCCGTGCTGAAGAGTTGTCTGTAGGGAAGTGCCTGCTGGCTCAAATCTACAGTATGGTACAGCAGGTCTTTACAATGATTTAGAGATGAGACCGATGAGGTGAGAGATCATGTCATTATGCAGGACAATATCGTTTGTTCGCAGCGCGTCTAATTGGAGGCCTTGTGTATCTAGGCCGCTCTGCTTACCTTTTGCAAACACTGTTTTTAGCAGAGCTCACAACTTGAATTCTGCTTTGGATCTATACTGCCAACAGTGTAAAATTCAACCTTGATTTATTTATCTGCAGTGTGGACAGCAGCGTTCATAACTTGAAAAGAGAAAGAGAAACAGTGTGAGATAGAGGGAGAGAGAGAAAGAAATACATTGAAAGTGTGAGAGAGAGAAAGTAATAGATGGAGCAGGAGAGGTAGTGTTGATACTGCGCCCTCAAGTTTGTACATAGTATAAAAAAATACTCATCTACTTCGCTACGCATGTAGGAGCAACGGACATTTGACCGACTATAAAAACTTTCCTGCTATAGGGAAAAAAAATACAAATGCAATAAGATAGGGTATGTAGGACTGCGTAAACCTAAATGGCTGAGTCGCTTTTTTGTATCCAGTCTGCTGTATCGCATCTACTTCCTCCAGTGCGCATCCAGGCCTCACTGCTCACCTTTTTGCGTACAGAGCACCTTCTACATCATGCAGTCCCGCTCTGTAACCCCACGAAGTCTCACATTTATTGCTGAGTCTTGATATCGCTATGGCAAAGGACATGTTATGTTATGTTCTGTTAATAACACTTCTATAGCGCACAGATGCCCCAGCAAAGGGGCGTCCCGGCGCTTCTGAAACGGAATCCAGACACACCACAACAGAAAGATGGAGGAAGCACACAAAACAGAATCCTAAGAGGAATGGGGGAACAAATGCGTTTTGATGGCTCTCCTGAATTTCAGCAGCTCATCAATTTCGCGGATGTGGGACGGTAAAGAATTCCACAGCTTCACGTCCTCCCGCTCTGCACAATCTGAATCGCGGCACCACAGCCAAGTTTTGGCCCATGGATCTCGGAGGGCGCGAGGGAACATAAGGCTTCAAAAGATTGTCAAGAATCGGGGGGGAGGCCATCCTGAGGATCTTGAACGACAGGCACAGTGTCTTAAAATGGATCCTCTGTGCCACCGGCAGCTAATTTAGAGAGCGGATGGTACTCTCAGCAGAGCGGAACCTCGGTAGCCCCACCAGGGCTCTGGCTGCAGCGTTCTGAATACGTTGCATCCGCGCAATTTCAGCCTGGTTGGCACCCAGCAATAATGAGCTGGCATAATCAAGCCGTGATAGTATAGATCATGGGTACTCAAACACTTTCTCTCAGGGGCCAAATTTACAGTGTGGTTTGTGGCCGAGGGCCGCACCGGTGGGGGCAGGGTCAGTGAGAGAGGGGGTGGGGCTAGAGCTAAAAAAAAACTGTGACCATGAGGTTGAACACAGGCCCCTGCAGCGGACGTCTTCGTCCACTGACCCACCAGATCCAGAATACACACATATCTCTCTCTCTCTCCCTTCCTCTCCCTCCCTAGCTTTCTCTCCCTCCCCCCTTCCTCTGTCTCCCTCCCTCTCTCTTCCTCCCTCCCTCTGTCTCCCTCCCTCCATGTCTCCCTGTCTCCCTCCCTCCCTCCCTGTCTCCCTCGCTCTCTGTCTCCCTCGCTCTCTGTCTCCCTCCCTCTCTCTCTCTCTCCCTCCCTCTCTCTCCCTCCCTCACTGTCTCTCTCCCTCCCTCCCTGTCTCCCTACCTGCCTCCCTCCCTCTCTCTCTCTGTCTCCCTCCCTCTCTCTGTCTCCCTCCCTCTCCCTCCCCCTTCTTCTCTCTGTCTCCCTTCCTCTCTCTGTCTCCCTCCCTGTCTCCCTCCCTCTGTCTCCCTCTCTCTCTGTCTCCCCCCTCTCTCTGTCTCCCTCCCTCCCTCTGTCTCTCTCCCTCTCTCTGTCTCTCTCCCTCTGTCTCCCCCTCTCTCTGTCTCCCTCCCTCTCCCTCCCTCTGTCTCCCTCCCTCCCTCTCTCCCTCCCCCGACACTTCCTCTCTCTCCCTCCGCTGACACTCCCTCTCTCTCCCTCCATCGCCCTCCCCTGACACTCCCTCTCTCTCCCTCCCCTGACAATCCCTCTCTCTTCCTCCATCGCCCTCCCCTGACACTCCCTCTCTCTCCCTCCCCTGACTCTCCCTCTCTCTCCCTCCATCGCCCTCCCCTGACACTCCCTCTCTCTCCCTCCATCGCCCTCCCCTGACACTCCCTCTCTCTCCCTCCCCTGACACTCCCTCTCTCTCCCTCCCCTGACTCTCCCTCTCTCTCCCTCCATCGCCCTCCCCTGACACTCCCTCTCTCTCCCTCCCCTGACACTCCCTCTCTCTCCCTCCATCGCCCTCCCCTGACACTCCCTCTCTCTCCCTCCCCTGACACTCCCTCTCTCTCCCTCCATCGCCCTCCCCTGACTATTACTCGCTCTCCCTCCCCTGACTCTCCCTCTCTCTCCCTCCATCGCTCTCCCCTGACACCCCCTCTCTCACCTTCCATCACCCTCCCCTGACACTCCCTCTCTCCCTCCCCTGACACTCCGTCTCTCTCCCTCCATCGCCCTTCCCTGACAATCCCTCTCTCTCCCTCCCCTGATACTCCCTCTCTCTCCCTTCATCGCCCTCTCCTGACACTCCCTCTCTCCCTCCCCTGACACTCCGTCTCTCTCCCTCCATTGACCTCCCCTGACACTCCCTCTCTCTCCCTCCATCGCCCTCACCTGACACTCCCTCTCTCTCCCTCCATCGCCCTCCCCTGACACTCCCTCTCTCTCCCTTAATCGCCCTCCCCTGACACTCCCTCTCTCTCCATCCCCTGACACTCCCTCTCTCTCCCTCCATCGCCCTCCCCTGACAATCCCTCTCTCTCCCTCCCCTGACACTCCCTCTCTCTCCCTCCCCTGACTTTCCCTCCCTCGTCCTCCCCTTTGCACACTGTTAAAAGTAGGTTGTGAAGGACAGCCCTGCCATCAGCCAGGGGCAAGCAAGCTTATGTATGTGACCATTAGAAACCTGCGTGCCAGGTCAAAGCCCTGAAGGAAATATATGTGTCACATTCAGGCGTGCAACACCCATTGAGTTTAAAATCGCCCCCACCCCCAGGTCAGCCCGGGAAGAGACAGCTTGCCTGGCGCGCGCATAGCCGCGCCGGAGCATTTCACAGGTCTTTAAAGACCATTAACTTTTTAATGAGGCTTTGTTCTGTTTCACCTCTTCTGAGGCCCCTGCAGCTCCACTCTATGGCTGGAATCTCTCGGCCCCCAGAGAGCAGAGCCTCTCCGAGTCCCGGCTGCTGCAGCCGGTGGTATTTACTGACACTCGAGAATTTTGTTTTTTTAAACTGGTACATGTCAGTAAGGCCCGCGGGCTGCCAAGGAAGGCTTGCCGGGCCGCGGGCGGCCCGCGGGCCGTACTATGAGTACCCCTGGTATAGATGCTTGAATGACCAGCTGCCTGGTTGAGGCATCAAAGAACCTCAGGATAGGTCTCAGCCCTCGTAAGATGCCGAAATAGGTGGCCGCTACTTTTTTCGTATGGCCACAAAAGTTGAGCGCGGGGTCAAGCCAAACCCCCAAGTTCTTTACCTCTGTCACTGAGGTAGGGATTACACCCAGCTCAGGGGGCCACCACTTATCATCCCAGAGATCCGCTCGCTTACCCACTATCATGACCTCTGTTTTTTTGGCGTTAAGCTGGAGACAGTTGGTATTCATCCAGCTGGCCACTGCTAAGAGTCCTTCCCGAAATCTGGGGGCATCACGGTCGGAGTCCCCACTCAGGGTGACCGCCAGCTGCGTGTCGTCAGCATAAGAGGCCATGGTCAGACCCCAATGCTTGACGACATCAGCCAGCGGCCTCACATAAAGATTGAATAATGTGGGGCTCAGTGTCGAACCCTGAGGCACACCCAGATCCAGGGGATAGAGTTTTGACTCAAACGGTGGAGTGGCAACCTTGAAGGTCCGATCAGATAGGAAGGAGCGGAACCAATCGAGAGCAGTGCCCTCAACCCCTGCCTCTCGTAGACGTTGAAGTAGAATTTTGTGCGAAACCGTGTCAAACGCGGCACTTAGGTCGAGAAGTATCAGTGCCGCAGTCTGACTGGAGTCGAGCACAGAACGAAGATGTTCCGTCATAGAGAGCAGGGCAGTTTCCGTGCTGTGGCCCCCAAGGAACCCATTCTGGGAGGGATCCAGAATACATTCCCTCGCAAGATGTTTAGTCAGCACGTTATTCACATGGGCTTCCGCAATTTTCATGGCCCAAGGAAGGAGAGAGATAGGGCGATAACTCTCAAGTTTAAGGGGGTCCAGGGTGGCCTTTTTGAGTATGGGTGTCACAACGGCTTGTTTCCACTTTCTCTGGACAATGCCTGAAGTGAGGGAGAGATTGATGAGGTGGCATACTGGAAGGAGGCAGACAGCAGCAGATTCTCTAAACTGGGCAGGCTTCAGTGGATCCTCTGGTGAGCCTGATTTAATTTTAGAGGCCAGTTTGTAAAATGCCTCCATCGACAAACTAGGTAAAGAGGATAAAACCTCACCTATGATACGTGTGGAACTAGAAGGCTCATCTCCCTGATTAATGGTGGGAAAGGTGCGATAAATAGCTTGAACCTTTTCCCTGAAGAAAGCAGCCAAATTTTCGCAGTGATCCACAGAGCAGACTTCTGCTGCAGTGGCTCTTTTGGCCATCAAGTCCTTAAGGACTTTGAAGATTAACTTGGACGGATTGGGGCTATTTCTAAATCCCTGGGCGTAATAAGCTGCACGAGCTCTACATACCGCTCTGTGGTATAATTTAATTTTGGAGAGATAGGCAGTTTTTTTCCAGCCTCATAGGATTTCCGCCATTCCCTTTCTGCCTGTTTACAGGCTTTTTTAGCAGAGCCAGGGAACTGTCGTACCATGGGCTGGCTTCTCTGGAACGGCATTTAGTCCAGGCGGCGGGAATTAGAGCATCTAAAGCACGAGAAACCCAATTACAATACGCGTCATACCCAGCTTCCACACTAAGGTGAGAGCCTAGTGGGTTGACCTCCAGGAGATGATGAAAATCATCCAGTTTAAGTTTCTTCCAGTGACGTTTCATCACTACTCTATCTTGGGGCTTAAAAGGATGCTTTTTAAGCACAAGAGAGATTTTCACCAGAAAATGGTCAGTCCAAGCTACAGGACTAGGCCTGGTTACCTTGGCCCCAGTTAGATTAGTAAAAAAAAGGGTGAAGAGTATGGCCCCCCAGATGAGTAGGGAATGTGACCAGTTGATTGAGCTGAAGGGCCTCCAAATCAGCCAAGGTACTGCTGATAGTGGGCATATGGGCGCAATCAAAATGAAGATTAAGATCTCCAAGAATGCAAAAGTTAGCGCAACCCAGTGCCAGGGAGTTGACACATTCTGGGAGAGCCTTTCAAAAAGCAGTGTCACAGCCAGGAGGGCGATAGATTAGGAGACCGGACAGAATGAGCTGATGGCTGATAGAGATTTTAAAGAAAGCACTTTCACACCCCACTTGGTCTACTACCCTCCATTCACATGGATAACATGATTTTACTACTGCAGCAATGCCACCACCTCTAGATAACCAATTATGTGTAAAGATGGAATAATCAGAGGGGAGTGCAAGGTTAATAGCGGCCGCATCAGCTTCTTGGAGCCATGTTTCCGTCATAAAAAATACGTCTGGTAGTTCCTCACTAATAAGATCATAAAGTTCTGCGTGGTGCTTCGGAAGGGATCTAATGTTCAGATTCCAAACCGTGATACCTTGAGGGACCAAAGGTCTACTACGGAGGGATTTGACCGGGAAAAGCTCTCTAAGGGCACGAATAGGAGTGGGGGCAGTAAGGGACAATGTCGAGCAAATGCAGGTCTGCGGGCCACAGAGGGGACTAACCGACTCATGGTGGCAGCGACGGATAGATTGGCTAATGCCGATCAAGTCGGCCCAAGAGTAAACATACCTCAGCAGCATTATCAGATGAGACCCTTACAAACAGAGTAACTCCACGCCTGACGCCGCCTTAGCGCGGACAGGCGCAGTTGGGCAGGACACTGGCACGACTTGGGCGCAGGGAAGGCGCTCCCGTTGCGCGTCACCGCTGCGAGCTGAGTAGTGCGCCTTAAATAGGCGGATCTCAAGATGCAGGAGCGCTAGAACGCTCAGGAATGGCGCCCAGCAATGTCCCCTTCGCTCCCAATATGGCGAGCGTGAAATCAGACCCCAGGGACCGGACCCGCTCGAGCAGCGGTGAAATCACAAATTACTGTGCAGGTAAGTGGGCAGGAGGGGACACACAATAAAAAAAGGGGAGATAGGAATAAAATAAAATCAAATACAAAACGAGAGGTATTAAAAGCGAAACGCATGCACAGCAGCGCTAGTACAATGTATTGCGAGGTTACCTGTCCAGGCTGGCCCCCCGAATACCGACGCCTTAAGTAGGCGGATCTCAAGATGCAGGAGCGCTAGAACGCTCAGGAATGGTGCCCAGCAATGTCCCCTTCGCTCCCAATATGGCGAGCGTGAAATCAGACCCCCGGGACCGGACCCGCTCGAGCAGCGGTGAAATCACCAATTACTGTGCAGGTAAGTGGGCAGGAGGGAACACACAATAAAAACAGGGGAGATAGAAATAAAATAAAATCAAATACAAAACGGGAGGTTTTAAAAGCGAAACGCATGCACAGCAGCGCTAGTACAATGTATTGCGAGGTTACCTGTCCAGGCTGGCCCCCCGAATACCAACGCCTTAAGAAGGCGGATCTCAAGATGCAGGAGCGCTAGAACGCTCAGGAATATACTTGTGTACCCATCATCATCATCGCAGGTTCTTCACCCGCTCAGTCCTTGCGGTAACAGTAACTCAGTGACCAAAGAAGCCATGCACGTGGTAGTGGGCCCCCCCTGTTCGGTAGTTCGGGCCTAAATGAGACGTCCAAACCACCAGGTGGGCCATCACAGCGCTTGCGATCGGAGCAACTCTAAAATGGCGTAGAGCACATGCGCCAGTTCTATTTTATTGGTAGGGTCACGTGTGTTGGGACGCCTGTGCTGGATGGGTGTGGTGTGGGTGTATACCAGCCATGAGGGAGTGTGTGTGTGTCGTTCTGACAACAAGACCTGGAACTAAGACATCACTACAATGTAAATCTGGGCCATTTAGCATTGTTGTGTTTTCCTGGAAGCGTAAGCGGAGTGGGCTGGCCTGACGTATGCCAGTGCTGCGCGAGGCTGTAAACAATGACTCCTGAGCTGTGGGCGTGGCTCTGTCGTGAGCTATATGAGAAATCAACTGATTTGGGTGTCTGTGTTGTAGTGCTGCCGTCACCCTGGTCTTAAACGCAAACGTGTCATTATGTCTGTGAAGCCTCACAACATGGCCAACATGGACGGTACGAAGAATCACTGATCCTACATTTATCCATAGTTCCACACATCAAAGATGGTGGACATGACGCATTTCTGCGAATATGAATGTTTGTTGTACATTCAGTGGAGTGTTGTAGTTGTAGTAATACAGGGCTATGAAAGCTTTAGGTTGCAGTTTTTGGCACATGAAGGGCAGCTCATATATATATATGTATGTGGTCATTTGGATATACTGTAGAACTTGGTGCTGGAAATCTGTGTTTGAGCTTCGGAGTCGGGTCCACATCCTGTTATTGTAGACAAATCACTTAATGTACGCGTGACTGAAAATGTACTGTAAATACGATGCTCATGTAAATCACTGATTTCATTTTGGGTCGACTTTTCGCTATATAAATATGCTACAACAAAAAAAACTACACTTATAAATTTACTATACACTTTGCTTGCAGTATTGTAATGATCCAGTTTTTACGTTCATATTTGTAGAATGAGCAAGAGAAAGTTATATAACCAATGTTTTTGGTACGGACGGAGGTAAGATGGTAGCATACGCTGTTTACAGCACAATATAATGTGGTAGGGCCCAGGGGCAGCATTTTACAAACATAATGAATACCAGACACAGATAGATAGTTGAAGTGGGTACGGGCATATGCGCTCGACTCCATTATATTACGTTGCTGTTGGTAACAAGTACAATAGTAATCATCATATCATACCCAAATATTCCATTATAAACGGTTTATGACTTCTGCTGTATGAAGGTGGGAGCACTACATGTGAAATAATACACAGGAGATTCTATCGTAAAAGGTTCATAAGTTGTGGTGCACTGAGGTAGGGGCAGTTTGTGTGGAGCCTGCGATGATGCGTGGTCCAGGCAGACCGCACTGTTAACATTGTCTTTTGACCACTGAATTTTGCCTTAATAAGGCCATGTGGCGATTATTTATGGTGTACTGAGTTAGTGGTATGTCTGGTGCTCAGCGTATGCTCAACCTGCAATGATGCGTGGTCCAAACGGGCTGCACTGAAAGCATTGCCTGTTGCCTACTGGACTGCATCATCTGTAATCATGATTCAAATAAAAGAGGAAACATATATTGAAGAGGTTGTCGAAATATGTAGGGTTCAGGGACATTAAAGTTCAAATTGTGACCTGTGCTATCAGCAGTGTACACTGCCATTCACTGTTTCTTTGCACTTGCAGGGTGAATTTTGATATTCAACTAAACCTAGAACTGATATAAAGGAAGTTTTTGAAGGAAGGCTACTAAATGGATATTGTGTAGGTTTGAGGGACGTTATACTTTGTTTGCTACTGCACTCTGCAAATAATGAATGAAGAGTATATTTAATTGTGAGCTCTGATGACCGCAGTGTAGGCAGGAGGCAGAGGATAGCAAGGGCCCACGACCACCTGGCGTTGAGGAGAGATGGACAGTATTTGCAATTTAACGAGTGTGCAGCCAGCGATGATAACACTGAGTTAGTGGCACTTGAAGCAAGGTTCTGTGGAGCCTGCGATGATGCGTGGTCCAGGCAGGCCGCACTGGTAGCAATGTTTTTTGCGTTGTGAATTCTGCCTTAATAAGGCCATGTGAAGATGACTTGTGGTGCAGTGAGTTAGAGGTACCTGAAAAACTCAGCTTGTGTGTACCCTGCGTTGATTCGTGGTTTGGGCGGGTCGCACTGGTACAATGTCTCTTGCTTACTGGAATGCGTCATGTGCAATAGCCATTCCACCAGAATCGTGAGCCCTCACAATGTAGATAGAAGGCAGTAGTCAGTACAGACATTGAGGAATGTTTTTGTCGCATCCTTTAACAAAATCTGAGGACAAAGAGTACAATTGTCTCTGCCTTAAAGAAAGCAAGGCTAAATTTCATGCTGTCTGTAGTGTAGATCCAAAGCTGAATTCAAGTTGTGAAGCCTGCTGTCAGCAGTGTAGATTGAAGGGAGTAGTCAGCACAGACATTGAGGAATGCTTTTTGTAAGATCCTTTAACAAAATGTGAAGACATATAGTACAATTGTCTCTGCCTTAAATAAAGCAAGGCTTGATTCAATGCTGTCCGTAGTGTAGATCCAAAGCTGAATTCAAGTTGTGAACCCTGCTGTCCGCAGTGTAGACCGAAGGCAGTAGTCAGCACAGTTATAGACTAATGCTTTTTGTCACTTATTTTAACAAAATCTGAAGACATGCAGTACAATTGTCTCTGCATTAAATAAATCAAGGCTGAATTCCCTACTGTCCGTAGTGTAGCTGCAAAGCTGAATTGAAGTTGTGAACCCTGCTGTCCGCAGTGTAGATCGAAGGCAGTAGTCGATACAGAAATAAGTCTGCGGTGCTGTGGCGCTGAGTTCGAAATGGGCCTGTATCGAGGAAGCACGTGGTCATGGCGGAAGCCACATAGCAGGGTTAGAACCTTTGCTGTGCCCGAGTCTTTTGTCTTTGCACAAGGGAACCATGCCCTAGGCGTAGCCTAATTATTTATACTCTTACGCTGGAGTTGCGTACTTTGGACCAGCCCACTCCGCTTCTGCTTCAAGGGGTGGACAACACAGCTACATGACCGAGATATTCCCCAGTGTCTGAGACAATATGGTTGCGTCCACTGTGCAGTACACTACATGTATCAATACTATATCTCCACATGGAAAAGTTTTTTGTTTCTATTGTGAGTTGTGTATAGCATATCACCGATATACTTGGGATTCTGTAAATTATTGTTGATGTGCAAATTCCCTCCCTCATACATAGTTGGTTGCCACATCTCTGAACATTTAACTATTGTGCGGTTGAGAGGATATGGTATTTTGGGAAGGTCTGTTGTCCTGTTTAGCGCTGCCTCTGAGGTATTAGGGGGAAGGGGTCGGGGTGGTTGTGGTGGTGATGGCGCTGAGTGTTGTGATTTTATTGGGTGTCGGAGGTGCATGATTAGTACCTCTATCACATATTCGTCTTTAAATATGGGTGTGAGTTGGGTGTAATTCACGCTGTAGATAGTCGACCTCCTTATACCAGTTAAATGTTGATGTTAATTTGTTACTGGTAAGTGGAGCTATCGCCAGTTTTTTTAGTGGTTTGTGGCGATATTGTTAGCGGAAGGAATCAATGGAAGAATGGTGATATTTGGAGTTTTTACTAGGTTGAGATTGGGATGATAATTAAAAAAGAAAGAAAAAACAGATATGCTTAATGAACATTACAATTAGAAATTATCATTTAAAAAACCTTTGAAATTCACTGAAAAAAACATAGGTTTCAGGTATGTTATAGTTAGGAAATATCATTTAAAAAACCTTAGAAATTCACTGAAAAAACCATAGGTTTCAGGGGTGTTATAGTTAGCTGGACATTTCACTCTTACAAAACCATTGAAATTCCTCCATTATAGTTAGTTGTGCTAACTGTAACTCGCCCGCCCGCAATCCACTGCTGATTATGTCACATATTACATCATTCATGACATGGTCAGTGACATCACTGATGACATCTCAAATGACATCACTGATGACATTATCCATGTGACAATGAGATACACCTCATCATACACTAGTATAACCTTTCATCACTCACTGTAAAATACAGAGTACCATATTTGAATCCAATGACACACCGAAACAAGTTTCTAAAAACCCACTCAGTGACTCCTAGATCTACACACACATCTAATCACTTACCTATAGATTCACTCATACATGCTATTAGTGATTAATATAACACTATCAAATATACTTATACACCTATATCGACATTACACACCAGCACGCATTCTATTCACTTATACAGTCATCCTACTCACTTATGCAAACAATGGATCATACTTACATTTACTCAGCTCCACACTTATACAACCACCACTTCATTTATTCATATAGATAGTAACTCATACTTAGTGTGTTATAAAATCACTATTACAAGTATACAGTTATCCATACAGTCACTCATACAATTACTGAGTCTTATGTATACTTATTTATATACAACAACTGTCACATACACTGCCTTTTATTTTCCTAGTTTGTTGGACATGTACCATTGATAGATGTATTTGCACATCACCACACCCATAAGGATATTCACTCACCCAAACAACTGGTATAACATGTAGTGTTAACCTCATATACCAACTGAATCAACTATTCACACATCTTTGGGCAGTCACACACCCTCCACCGAACCACACACACATTCACTCTCCCATACAAATACTCAGTTAACTAATCAATAACTAATATAGACTTTCACGTAGCTAGTAACCAACTGGTGCAGCAGTTTACACAACAACTGACAAAGGGATACAGATATTCACACAGTTTAGTCACTATCCAATATATTTAGTGAGACATTATAAATAAGTTAAGTAAACAGTCAATCACACTGCTACTAAATCCTCCATCCAGATATTTATATATCCACTCATTCTTCAATGCAGATTGCTATACATATAATACATATTTAAATAACTAACCAAACCACATTCACTGGATGATGTCATTTGAGATGTCATCAGTGATGTTACTGACCATGTCATGAATGATGTAATATGTGACATCATCAGCAGTGGATTGCGGGCGCGCGAGTTACAGTTAGTGCAACTAACTATAACGGAGGAATTTCAATGGTTTTTAATGAGGGAAATGTCCAGCTAACTATAACACCCCTGAAACCTATGTTTTTTTCAGTGAAAAAAAAAAAATATATATATATATATATATATATTAAAAACCCTTTGATATAGACACACTTATAATGGCTTTTTGGCAACTCTTCATGGCATTCTGCTCTTTCAGAAAGAGCACATCCAGACACAACTGTTTCCTTCAGTGCCAGGGATTAAAGCAGCAATATATGCATTTTGGGATTCCATAAAATATTTTCCCCTAATTTTTATGTTGGTGAAGGCCTAGCATCTTCTCTAGTATTAAGGTTGTACAAAAGTCATGACAAAAGAAAACAAGCACGTGCAAAGCCAAAAGACTGCATGTTTCTCCTTTGAAACGAAGTATTGAAATTTTTTTCTTAATGTACCATCCGGATGTTAGGCTCTTACTGTAACAAACCCGGTTTCTGAAAGACTTGCTTCGTTGAAAGACCAAAACAATGAAAAAAACTTAAAAAGGAAATCAACCATAATCAGTTTCAATCAGTTTTAGTTAAGAAATAAATATATAAACATTATAATGTGAAAAATCTCACAAAGTGGAAAGCCTCTATTATATGAAATGATTTTATCTAATTTGTGCCTAGTCACTAAACCAGGGCTCTCCACGGTCCACTGGTCTAACTGAGATCAGATATTAGGGGGGAAATGATTCCTATTTTGTACAAAAGGAGTTCTAGATGGTGTGTTACTTCTTCTCTTCTCCTTGCATGGTTTAATTGCGCCTTTCATAATCAATCAATCAGGGAATTATTAAGTGCACTACTCACCTGTGAGTGTTGCAAGGCACAGGGGGATTTGGGCAACTCCAGTCATTCGAAAAGCCAGGTCTTGAGGCTCTTTCTGAATGCTTGCAGTGTGGGACTTGGTCTGATGCCGAGGGGGAGTTAGTTCCAGGTCTTGGCCACGATGTAGGAGAAGGATCTGCCTCCTGTTCTGGCTCTATGCATATGGGGGATTTCGACCAAGGTCTGGTCAGTGGAGCGAAGGTTTCTCTTGGGGGAGTAGGGGATTCTTTCATTGAGGTATTGGGGTCCGGTGTTGTGGGGGGCTTTGTAGGTGTGTGTGAGTAGCTTGAAGGTCACTCTTTTTTCGACGGGAGCCAGTGGTGGTCTCGTAGGTGCTGGGCAATGTGGTCTTGTCGTGGGATGCTGATGATGAGACTGGGTGCGCGTTCTGGCAGGCCTGGAGTTTTAGGTCTCGCCTGTCGATGCGCATGCGCATCGAGCAAGGCGAGAGTATTGGCACTTATCCGCTCTTTATCCACACTGCAAGGAATCGTGGCGATTCCTTGCAGTGCACGAGAAATTTAAGCTCAATGCGCATGCGCATTGAGCTTAAATGCGCGTGCACATGCCCCCAGCCGCCTACTCTCTCTCACAGCCTCCCCCAGCTCCGCCCCCTCACTACTTGATTGCACGGCCGCTAGGCCGTGCCTCCCCTACTCTCCTCCCCCCTCCTCCTCTCCTCCCCTGCCTGCCTGCCGCATTTCTCCTCCCCCCTCCCCTCTCTTCCCTCCGTCTCGTTTGTTTAATTTAACCCGCTCCGCCCCCTCCCCTTCCCGCCGCCTCTCCCTACCCGTCTTTTTGTTTCTTTTCTTGTTTTTATATATTTTTTTTATATACAGCGATTGTGAACATGAATAGCAGAGGAATCATCCCTACGGGGCTTTTGTCACCATGCATAAAATGTTGCGTCCTCAATGTCTCCCTCATTTGCATGGCTGCCCCGCGGTGTCATTTATCAAACTCTCGGCGCTGGACGGTTTCAAAGTCTTTTTTGTTCTGAAAAAGGGCAGTTTGCAACCTCTCCCTCTAGCATGGAGATTGGGCCCGCGCAATGGCACAATATTCCAGTTTGTTTTAGCGTACCCCGAAATTAGGATCATTTTGAGCTTTAAATTTGACCACTATTACGCACCATCCATTTTCTAAAATAAACAAAACTTGGAAGGCAACTTTCTCCCCAGCTCATTCAGACAGCGGCCCATGGTCACACAAAGCGGTCAATTTGAATAATGATCCCATTTAACAGAGAGACCCTCTGAAAGGGTATAAATTGTTAGTTCCCACCCTCAAATTATTTGCAAGAACTCTCCGGAGCTAAATAATGCCTTCTGCATCACATCTTCTGAGTCGGCGCTCTTTTAAAACCTTTGTAATGACTATGTCCGCACGCAATAGGCCTCATAAGAGTAAAGACGGCTTCCTACCCACTACTTTAAGTTCTGTTTCTAGCAAGTGACTCGGTACCACTCTGAGTGACATCAAACACATTCTGATTATCCGACCCCAGGTTTAAAATAAAGAGCCTCCGTCGAAACGTAGCATCCCCGACCTGAAATATCCACCCTTTAAATAGGGTACTTTGGAAACAAAGAAACACACCCGTAGGTCGGGCCTGTCGTTTATTGGTGACCCCCAAACTATCGATGCAGAGGTGGAACGGCGCGCCTCCCCTACTCTCCTCCCCCCTCCTCCTCTCCTCCCCTGCCTGCCTGCCGCATTTCTCCTCCCCCCTCCCCTCTCTTCCCTCCGTCTCGTTTGTTTAATTTAACCCGCTCCGCCCCCTCCCCTTCCCGCCGCCTCTCCCTACCCGTCTTTTTGTTTCTTTTCTTGTTTTTATATATTTTTTTATATACAGCGATTGTGAACATGAATAGCAGAGGAATCATCCCTACGGGGCTTTTGTCACCATGCATAAGGTGTCGAAGAATTATTCTAATGCATGTGCAGAGCACACATTTTGTAATAATCCCAAAGAGAAAAAAAAACCTGAACTCGATCGGAGATTGAGGCCTTTTACATGCATTTTTTCCACCAAGCCAAGTTCTGTCAGTGGGCGTCTGAAACAATACGAACAAAAAGAATCTACAGGGCCCAACCCACCTGGTGCACTGCTGTAACCTCTGTCGTGCCGACAAGCAGAGAAAACACCTTCGCATGAAAGGGCTGGCTAGCCTGATTACGTCAATTGCAGCGTAGAATTAAGGTGGTTCACGATTACTCATGATCGAACCATCCTCCTCTTAGTCACCGATGCATTTGGATTACTCAACCCTTCAGTGTTCTTTCCTTGTGCTACTTCCTGTTGTGTGCAGTGTTGTTTTCAGTTCTTTGTACTCAACCGATGTTTAAGGGTAAATCACCTGCTTTGGAACGGATTAAATATAGTACATTTGAGGGAAGGTTGTTTAGGAGGGAGGAGCCCCGTTGTTGTATGGAGGTCGTCCACTGGTAATGATGGCGGCGGGGGTGCAGTTCTTTCCATTACCTTTAGCAGGCGCTTCTCGGGGAGCTGTCATGTTGCTGACCTCAGTCCGCTGATCTGACAAGTCCACTAACAGCCGCCGGCCTTCACAGAAGAATGATGGGTTGGAGACATGCTCCCACCTCGCCGGAACCTGAGGTGACGCAACTTCCTTGCGTTCACACTGAATACCGTAACACAAACCACGCATCCGATGACAATCAACAGAACACCTGACCATAGAAACAGCTATACTACAATACAAGATTAAAACCCAGTCACGGGCGGCTCAGTATTCTTTAGTACATTTGAGATGAGTTACACTAACAATGAATGGGAGAAGATGGAATAGTTATTAAAATTGTCCTGCTGGAATGTGAAATTGTGACCTGCATGTTAAACCCACATTCATGCAGCAAGCAATCGGACCATTTAGTATGGGTATACGCATTTTATTTCCCCAAAATGTACATTCACATTTTCTAGAGCAACTAGTAAATCGGACAGCTGTAATTAACTTGACTGCTTTCAAAAGCCTGTGGAACTGGCAAGATTTTTGGGACAAAAGGAGATTTTACCCAAGTGATTTTCCTAAGAATTTCTTTTAAAATGTTGAATAATAAATAGTAGCCTCAACCTCAACACCTCACTCACCCTCACCCTCACTCACCCTCAACCCCTCACTCACCCTCAACCCCTCACCCTCACTCACCCCCACTCACCCTCAACCCCTCACCCTCAACCCCTCACCCTCCCTCACCCTCATTCACCCTCAACCCCTCCCCCTCACTCACCCTCAACCCCTCACCCTCACTCACCCTCAACCCCTCACCCACACTCACCCACACTCACCCCCACTCACCCTCACTCACACTCACCCACCCTCACTCACCCTCACTCACCCTCACCCTCACTCACCCTCACTCACCCTCACCCTCACTCACCCTCAACCCCTCACCCTCGCTCACCCTCAACCCCTCACCCACCCTCAACCCCTACCCTCACTCACCCTCAACCCCTCACCCTCAACCCCTCACTCACCCTCACTCACCCTCACCCTCAACCCCTCAGCCTCACCCTCACTCACCCTCAACCCCTCACCCTCACTCACCCTCAACCTCATGCTAAAGATTTACAAAAAAAACCATTAACAATTCTAAAAGCACTAACTCTAATGCTGCGAGACCTATTGCATTTCTAATGCTTGTTTGGAGTAGAGATTTGTCAATTCCGCTGTAGAGGGCATTCTCGTAGTCAAGCCTGCAGATGAGTGTGTGGGTGACGGTCTTCCTGGATTCGAGAGGGAGCCATTTGAAGGTCTTGTGGAGTATGCGGAGAATGGTGAAGGATGTAGAGCCACTATTAAGTAGGAGTCAAGAGAGAAGCTGGTGCTATAAAGGAAAACAAGGACTCTGACATACTGGAAACATTTTATTACTATTATTTTATTTGAATGTAAAAAAAATGTTTTAACACAATTTGATGACTAGAACGTATGTTTTTTTAACTGCCTGGATATGAAATAGTTTATTGATGACGGTTTGGTGCGCACTATAAGGTTTTTATAAATAAACGCAACTAAGCTAGCGTGGAGACCACAACATTGCACTTGATTTTCTCCACAAATTTACAAGTAAAATAAGAATTTGTCCCTAGCTGATTTCTTTTTCTTCGTATACTGTAAATTTAGTCCCTTTTCTCATGGGGTTATGAATCAATCCCTACTAATCACTATAGTACCAAAGCTGGATTCAAGTTGTGAACCCTTCTGTCCGCAGTGTAGATCGAAGGCAGTAGTGAGCACAGACATTGAGGAATATTTTTTGTCACATCCTTTAACAAAATCTGAAGACATAGAGTACAATTGTCTTTGCCTTAAATAAAGCAAGGCTTGATTCAATGCTGTCCGTATTGTAGATCCAAAGCTGAATTCAAATTGTGAACCCTTCTTACAGAGCATGTCATTGGCATATGGATAAAAGTGTTATTTTGACTCAGACCATGTACTGAGAAGGGAAATTCTCACATACACGACAGTAGCCGCGTTTGGTCATTGAGGGGTTTATTTACAAAGACATACATACAGGCATCAAAAGAAATGTCCATTTAAAAACGCATCAGTAAGGAATATGTACATACACTGCATCACAGCAATTAACAATGCACAGTACAAAGCTGTAGACCCAAAAGTATTCAAAATGTTCATCTGCAAGATCCAAAAGAAGCCTCTCCGTTCACAGGAACCTTAGAAGAGCCTTTAGAGGTCAAACAAAATGTGCAAAAGGAGTTCAAGGTTCATTTCCTAATCACAGAAGACTTCAGGACTCTTCTCTGATAGCCAAAATGTCTATAAGCAATTTTTTAACTAACTAGATGTATTGACGCTTAAAAAAGAATATCCATGTTGCGAGGTCCGCTGCACAACTTTGTTGCACAAATTGACTAGCAGTAGCCAGAACGACATGCACCATGAGCAAATTTATACCTGAAGATCAAAGAAGGCTGCCATTTCTCTAGATTCTCAAGAGTCCGTAGCCCACCGTGAACAGCCCCAGCACACGTGGCACATTCCCAACATGCGAACAGCTTTGAATTCAGTGAACGCCCACACTCACTAGAGACTGCAAGCCTTTCCTTTGGTAGAATATCATCACAGTAAGTTATCTCATGGTACTGCTTCCTTGCACATGAGTCAGACACAACAGTAAGCAGCACTTCCTGCTCCACATCCTGACACAAGCAGCTATTAAGGCTGGCTTCTTTGAATTTATGCAGCAAGATTCAGCCTTACATCACAACTGAAAAAACAAAGAGGGCTTTAACTCAAAATACAAACCAGACCTATTGGCTTTGCCAGTGCTTGATTTGGGTCCTGCCAAAGGAGAGCTGCAGCTACTGTCAAGAGATCTCGTTACCAGTACAGTCTTATGTACATATAATATGCAGTACAGTGAGGGTGGGCTTTTGATCAGTTTTCTTCACATATTGGCAGTGGTATTTTTAAGGCATTAGTTGGATGGGTTTTCACTAAAGTAATTTTATTTTATGGAAAGTTACATGGCTTTGCCATTTATTTTTTCCACTGGCTTTTGAGATTGAGTGGGCTTTAACTCCTTCGACGCGGATGACAAAGCCAGCTCGTCATGGGCGTTACCTGCGGTATGCGGATGACAAGCTGGCTTTGTCACAAAAGCGGCGATTTTCAAAATTCAGCGCACAGCGTGAAAACCCGCTAGCGCGCATGCGGTTAAGTAGCTCCATGTGGTTATGGCAGTAATCCCTACTCTGTTCTCCAGATCATTCTGCTCCAACCTTGCTGTCTCTGTGCCCCCTACACAGGATGTGGGCCTGCTTCAGTGTGAAGCCACAGACTGTTGCCAGCCACCTCTAATCATACTTTTGGTTTTGCCAATGCTTGTTGAATTTCATCACCAGAACTTGCAGTGAACTAACAACATCATACTGGGATCTTGGAGTGTTATATTTTTATGAATGCCAGATGGCTCCCATGTTGCTTGACAGAATATGCCAGCAATCTTGTAAGTTTAACTCTTCAAGATAGCTGTCACTTTGTCTCTTTACACAAAGTTACTGCCTTCTTTCATTTATGAAAAATAGAGGATAGCTGAATATAGTGTTTGGGTTTTATAATACTCGCCATGAAAATCTACACCCACTGACAAAGCCAATACTTTGAGCAAACAAGATTTAGCAAAAAAAGGCACCTGTTGACTTTGCAACTGCTTGTTTTCTTTTCTGATGACAAAGCTCCTTACGCTATTTCATACCCAAAGATCTCTACTTAATAGATGTGGACAAAATATGGAGCTTAGGGTTGAGGTGCACTGGCAAAGATCTGTAGAATACAGGTTCACTAGCTGATGCCAGGTTTCCTGGAACTTTTGCTGCTCTCCTCAGCCTGTGTCTACTTCACCTGGTTTTCAGTTAAAAACGGGTATAAGTGATAAACCACAACTGAAGGAAATAATTGTTTTTTAACAGAAAACACTGGATTCTGGTGCACTTACACTACTTTGGGGCCCTTTGTTACCAAAGCAGTATCGGTGAAGCATCTACCTCTAAGCACTTTTCAGTGAAGGCCTTGGAATGCTACTTAAAATTACCTTTTGACCATCAGTAAGGCCTCTGGACCCCCTGTACTCCCTGGACCTAATTCCACTCTCACTGTTGGAGCATTGCTCTTCTCATTTAGCTCCAGCTCTCTGACTACTGCAGATTGCTGTGAAGTGGCCAGTAGGTTTACAGCTGACCTGTGAGTAGTGTCTCTATCTAAGGCAAGAGGCACAACCATTATGGTCATTGGGAGTGGGATATAGCTCTGCATTTTGAAAACTACGGTATCAAGATTGTGGCAAAAAAGAGCACTGTGCATACAGGTGCCTCTGGAATCAATGTACTCCCATAAAGCAGTGAACTCAACATTCTTGTTCTTTTACATTATGATGGCCTGAAAAGCATGCCCTAATGCAGAAGGGAAAAGACCTATATTATGAACATCTTCATCAATCATGCACATGTCCAGAAGGTGGTGATTAACCGGTTTTGCTGAAACTGCATTCTCAATAGCACGCACATTTACTTAGAAATTCCATGAAGTAGTATACGATCTGCAGGTAGTGCAGCTTAGAAACAAGAGGAGGCAGCCACTGCCCTGTGTTTTTAGGGCTCGGCCTACGTCACCACTGCGTCAGCAGTGGGGCGGAGCTCCGAGCTGTATTGTTAAGGGGCTCAGAATAGTGTAGCAAAAATTCCTCAGTGCGCGAGATTTTCAGTAGTTATTTTTGCCATCTGCATGGTAATTGGTCCTCGCGTGCCGTGTTTGTAGTAGCCTTGACGCAATAGGCCATATATATTTTTTGTTCGGCATTTCCTGCATTTTCTGTGCGGTTATGCGCAAGGGAGTCTATAAATTTCAATTACGAGCTGTCAGGGTGCCGCGGTAATAGAATCCAGATGGTCGGGCGTGTTCACCATTCTGCAGTGAGTTTGGCGGGCGCGCGTTCGTCTGCATCCTTTCATGTGTAAGTGTTGGCCTTTGAAGAGCTGTTTTTTTTTATTTCAGCTGTGTGTGTGTGCGCATGCTGGTTTCCTTTCCAGGGATTAATTGAAGCCAGATGCCGGCTCGCAGAGGCCTCTGACATCGCCTCTCCCCGCCTGCTCCTCACTGCAGCCCCCACCACTGGAAACGACAGGCTGGGAGCTCACAGAAGCCTCTGACATTGCCTCTCCCAGCCTGCTCGTCCTTTCAGCCCCCACCGCTGGAATTCGTATTAAAAGCATGCTTTGATATACATAGATATGCACACACATCAATGACCATTATTGTGAAGAGGCGTATTTAATAGACCCCTTTCACTCCTCGATTGGAGACGACAGTATATGTGGGCCACTGGTGCCCATGGTCCTTATGTAATCACGAGCAATACTGCACTGTAGATACCAAATAGATCATAACAGTGTATAGGAATTGGTTTGATTTATGGTGGATGATTCGTCCAGCCAGCAGAGCCTCACTAGGTGGTGGCCATCTTGCACCTAGTGATAAGATGCCCACCCCCACCCCCCACCCCCTCCGTCAATGACATCCTTAATGACATCACTAATGACATTTCAAGTGACATCCTTGATGATATCAATGATGGCATCATCCGGAGAATGTGAGTGCAGAGTTCAGAGTGCAGAGTTCAGAGTGCAGAGTGCAGAGTTCAGAGTGCAGAGTGCAGATTGTGAGTGCAGATTGCGAGTGCGGAGTGCAGATTGAGAGTGCGGAGTGCAGATTGAGAGTGCACAGTGCAGATTCAGAGTGCAGAGTGTGAGGGCAGAGTGCAGAGTGTGAGTGCAGAGTGCAGAGTTCAGAGTGCGGAGTGCAGATTCAGAGGGAAGAGTGCAGATTGTGAGTGCAGGGTGCAGATTGTGAGTGCAGATTGTGAGTGCAGATTGTGAGTGCAGAGTGCAGATTCAGAGGGCAGATTCAGAGTGCAGATTCAGAGTGAAGATTCAGAGTGCAGAGTTAGAGTGAGTGCAGAGTGAATACAGAGACAGTGAGTGCAGAGTGAGTGCGAGAGTGACAGTGAGTGCAAAGTAAATGTAGAGTTACAGTGAGTGCAAAGTGAGTGCAGAGTGACAGTGAGTGCACAGTGAGTGCACATTGACAGTGAGTGCAGAGTGACAGTGAGTTCAGAGTGAGTGCAGAGTGACTGTGACTGTAGAGTGAGTACAGAGTGACAGTGAGTGCAAAATAAGTGCAGAGACAGTGAGTGCAGAGTGACAGTGAGTGCGAGAGTGACAGAGTGCAGAGTGCGTGTAGAGTGACAGTGAGTGCAGAGTGCGTGTAGAGTGACAGTGAGTGCAGAGTGAGTGCAGAGTGACAGTGAGTGCAGAGTGAGTGCAGAGTGACAGTGAGTGCAGAATGAGTGCAGAGTCACAGTGAGTGCAGAGTGAGTGTGTGCATAGTGATTGTGTGCAGAGTGAGTGTGAGAGCAACAGTGAGTGCAGAGTGAGTGCGAGAATGACTGTGAGTGCAGAATGACAGTGAGTGCAGAATAACAGTGAGTGCAGAGTGACAGTGAGTGCAGAGTGAGTGCAAGTGACAGTTAGTGCAGAGTGACAGTGAATGCAGAGTGAGTGCAGAGTGACAGTGAGTGCAGACTGAGTGCAGAGTCACAGTGAGTGCAGACTGAGTACAGAGTCACAGTGAGTGCAGAGTGACAGTGAGTGCAGAGTGAATACAGAGACAGTGAGTGCAGAGTGACAGTGAGTGCAGAATGAGTGCGAGAGTGACAGTGAGTGCAAAGTGAGTGTAGAGTGACAGTGAGTTCAAAGTGAGTGCAGGGTGACAGTGAGTGCAGAGTGAGTGCACATTGACAATGAGTGCAGAGTGAGTGCAGAGTGACAGTGAGTGCAGAGTGAGTGCGAGAGTGACAGTGAGTGCAGAGTGATTGTACAGTGACAGTGAGTGCAGAGTGACAGTGAGTGCAGAGTGAGTGCAGAGTGACAGTGAGTGCAGAGTGCGTGTAGAGTGACAGTGAGTGCAGAGTGACAGTGAGTGCAGAGTGACAGTGAGTGCAGAGTGAGTGCAGAGTGACAGTGAGTGCAGAATGAGTGCAGAGTTACAGTGAGTGCAGAGTGAGTATGTGCATAGTGAGTGTGTGCAGAGTGAGTGTGAGAGCAACAGTGAATGCAGAGTGAGTGCGAGAATGACAGTGAGTGCAGAATGACAGTGAGTGCAGAATAACAGTGAGTGCCGAGTGACACTGAGTGCAGAGTGAGTGCAAGTGACAGTGAGTGCAGAGTGACAGTGAGTGCGAGAGTGACAGAGTGCAGAGTGCGTGTAGAGTGACAGTGAGTGCAGAGTGCGTGTAGAGTGACAGTGAGTGCAGAGTGAGTGCAGAGTGACAGTGAGTGCAGAGTGAGTGCAGAGTGACAGTGAGTGCAGAATGAGTGCAGAGTCACAGTGAGTGCAGAGTGAGTGTGTGCATAGTGATTGTGTGCAGAGTGAGTGTGAGAGCAACAGTGAGTGCAGAGTGAGTGCGAGAATGACAGTGAGTGCAGAATGACAGTGAGTGCAGAATAACAGTGAGTGCAGAGTGACAGTGAGTGCAGAGTGAGTGCAAGTGACAGTTAGTGCAGAGTGACAGTGAATGCAGAGTGAGTGCAGAGTGACAGTGAGTGCAGACTGAGTGCAGAGTCACAGTGAGTGCAGACTGAGTACAGAGTCACAGTGAGTGCAGAGTCACAGTGAGTGCAGAGTGAATACAGAGACAGTGAGTGCAGAGTGACAGTGAGTGCAGAATGAGTGCGAGAGTGACAGTGAGTGCAAAGTGAGTGTAGAGTGACAGTGAGTTCAAAGTGAGTGCAGGGTGACAGTGAGTGCAGAGTGAGTGCACATTGACAATGAGTGCAGAGTGAGTGCAGAGTGACAGTGAGTGCAGAGTGAGTGCGAGAGTGACAGTGAGTGCAGAGTGATTGTACAGTGACAGTGAGTGCAGAGTGACAGTGAGTGCAGAGTGAGTGCAGAGTGACAGTGAGTGCAGAGTGCGTGTAGAGTGACAGTGAGTGCAGAGTGACAGTGAGTGCAGAGTGACAGTGAGTGCAGAGTGAGTGCAGAGTGACAGTGAGTGCAGAATGAGTGCAGAGTTACAGTGAGTGCAGAGTGAGTATGTGCATAGTGAGTGTGTGCAGAGTGAGTGTGAGAGCAACAGTGAATGCAGAGTGAGTGCGAGAATGACAGTGAGTGCAGAATGACAGTGAGTGCAGAATAACAGTGAGTGCCGAGTGACACTGAGTGCAGAGTGAGTGCAAGTGACAGTGAGTGCAGAGTGAGTGCAGAGTGACAGTGAATGCAGAGTGAGTGCAGAGTGGCAGTGAGTGCAGACTGAGTGCAAAGTGACAGTGAGTGCAGACTGAGTGCAGAGTGACAGTGAGTGCAGAATGACAGTGAGTGCAGAATGAGTGTGAGAGTGACAGTGAGTGCAAAGTGAGTGTAGAGTGACAGTGAGTGCAAAGTGAGTGCAGAGTGAGTGCACATTGACAGTGAGTGCAGAGTGAGTGCAGAGTGACAGTGAGTGCAGAGTGAGTGCGAGAGTGACAGTGAGTGCAGAGTGATTGTACAATGACAGTGAGTGCAGAGTGACAGTGAGTGCAGAGTGACAGTGACTGTAGAGTGAGTGCAGAGTGACAGTGAGTGCAAAATAAGTGCAGAGACAGTGAGTGCAAAGTGAGTGCAGAGTGACAGTGAGTGCGAGAGTGACAGAGAGTGCAGAGTGCGTGTAGAGTGGCAGTGAGTGCAGAGTGACTGCAGAGACAGTGTGTAAGGGTGCAGGGTGCACATTGTGTGAGTGTGCAGAATGAGTGTGCAGGATAAACAGTGTGTGACTATGCAGGGTGACATTGGGAGTGTGCGGGTGAGCAGTGTGTGAATGTGTAGGGGCAGTGTGTGAGTGTGCAGAAAACACCGCACACACATACACCACACACACATACACAACACACACACACCATACACACACCACACACACATACACCACACACACATAACACACACACAAACCACACACTTCACTCTCTCAACACCACACACTTTTCACCACTCACCACAACACACTCACCACCACACTCACTCCCCAGGCTCACCCCCACAGACTCACCACCACACACTCACCACTACACAGAAAACAACACACACAACAACACACCCCCAGCCGTCAATGAATGCTTTCAACAGGCACAAACACCAACAACCATAAATGTACGCTTTCACCAAAAACAAACACGACCATGCATCAGTGCCGCTAAACACCCACGCACACAACAAACAATGTCAGTGCAACTTTCACTAAACACACACACACACCAACAGCTGACAGTGCACCAGCCACTCTTTCAGTTGGCACAATCCTCAGCAGCTATCAGTGCACTCCAAAAAACATGGTTAAAACACATTACCATTTACAATGCCATTATCTCAAACTCAAACAAACCCGAGCCCTTATGAATTCCTAATGCTTGTTACCTATGTGCTGCAGATACCAGAGTTTTAACAAAAACAGAGGCATGAACTCATTCTGAGCCAGCATGCCAAAATTGAACATGTTCATGATACAGTCGCAGGAACATCAAGTTCAACTTCTTATGCCTACTTCTTCCGTATCAAAATGAAGCTTGGAACTTCAGAAACAAGGCCTCAAACTTAGAAAAACTATCTGTAAGTACCAATGTGAGACATATTGAACCGTGCTCTGAACAGTGAACGCTGCACAGTAGTGAACACTGCACAGTAAACTAATAAAAAAAATTAAAATCCTTTATTTATCATTTATCATTTTACCAGTAACAAGTAAAAAATTAGGATTGACAACAACTGGTTGCATTGAAATATCTGAATACAGTCTTATGCACACTAAAGTTACGAATACAGACGTAATGCAGTGCATTAAGGTGGTAATATAACTGTCATTAATAACATATCAATAATATACTCTACTTAATGTACTCTGGGCCCTCTCTAGTTGATAGAGATGTGTCACTATCAGTATAGTTATTCATCATCAGGCATGCCCCCCGCATCACTCAGAAATATGTTGCCGAGTGCCCCCAAAACCTCCAGATCTGGTTGCAATTTAGCATCTGTTCGTGCACGTTGGAGATGCAGTTTGTCAACTAATGGGCACTCTGAAACGTCCCGAACCCACAGTACCACCGTGGGGGCCTTAATTCCCATCCAAGTAATGCAACCCGCCAACTAGCCAACACTAGAGCCAAATGCAAGAAGCAATATGCCATCTTCCGCTCCTTGGGATGAACAAAATTCACTAGCAAACAATGTTGAGGAGCACGCTCACAAGCCAAGTAACCAGAAGGCCTCTAATAACGAACATTCCCACACCAAATGCATAAAACTGGCATCCGCAAAACCACAATGGGGACAGACAGCTGACCAGACAGAATTGAACCTATCCATACTCGCAGGTGTCATGTACGCACGATGTACAAAATTGAAATGAATAAACTTAAAGCAGGCATTGACAGACATACATTTCAATAACGCACAGATCCTGGCACAATTCACGTCAGTAAAAGGGGCCCAACATTCGCCTCCCAGGCCTGCTGAACCCATAGCTGTCTGTCCAGTACGGCCACCTGTATCACCTTATACATCAAGGAGATAAGAAGATGCCTAGAACACAACTTCAATGGTGCACTGAGCACAGCCGAATCCAATGGTACAGCAAAGAAAAATCACAAGTTTCGTTGGCTATCTCGGCCTTACCTGCATAATGCAAGAACTGCCCGAACCCAGTCCAAACTGAGACTGTACATCCTCAAAACAGATAAAAATATTATTGGGTTACAGATCCCCACCCAGCACACAGCCTTCATCATGCCAAGTCTGGAACAGCTTGACCCCTTCCAACTGGTGGAACTGGGCCAACACCCAGAAAGGCTTGTCCCCATGAAAGTGGGCCTTCTTGATCACCACTGTGACCACTCTCTGCCATGTATCAGCGGTCTGACACACGATATAAGGGACAGCAGATGGCACAGCCGACACTGCCATCAACATCTTCAGAAGCCTACCATCTTCCACCATTCCAACCAGCAATGCTTTTTCCCAGTTTTTCCCCTCAACCATCCATTGGGCTGCATACTACATGTGAGACACATAATAATAATAATATTCCAGGTTTGGCATCCCAAGCCCACCATTCGCATACCCCCTCATTATTATCATATGAGCCACTCTACTCAGCTTACCTGCCGCTTAGAGTGAGGTGAGGAGTGGATTGACCCTTCAAAAAAACTCTGGCCCGTACGAGGCACAACGAGTTCTGGGTGGTGTACAAACATCAAGGCAGCAGAAACATCCTCGACACAGTGATTATGCACATGAGAGACTGTGAGTATTCTAAAACCGTACAAAAGCATGCAGAGAGTCAAGCACTCGCTCAATATTATACAGCAATTGCTTTTCCTTGGTATGCGCCACCATCAAGTATAAGAAATGATCGAGTTCCCACTTCAACTCCAGATCAGGGAGCTGCTGCACAGGAACCCCCACCAATGCTGCCAAAGTAGCCCTTGCAGGGCACAGATGAAAAAGAGAATTATCAGCATAAATTGATATAATGTGCCTATTCTACCCTAGTTCAATTCCCCAGCCATGCATAACCCAATGGACCTGCATAGCCAGCGGCTGCATTGCAAAGGCAAATAAGAGGGCTGACAGTGGACATCCCTGTCCGGTTTCACGCTAAATGTCACAATGGTTAGAGAAATACTGCCCCGCTCGGACTAGTATAAAGTAGTCATATCCAGGCTCGAAACTGAGGGCCAAACCCTATAGCCTGCATCATCCACAAAAGATACCCCTAGTCCATCGTATGAAAGGCCTTCTCAATGTCAATGGTGACAAAGCCATTTCCTCATGAAGCACATGCGTCAAATGCCGCAAATTCATGGTTGTTCTGCTTCTGGGAAGCATTGATCAGTATGCAACAGACCACTCATGGGTGGCCATAGAAGATTGGCCAAAAGCTTACATAAGATCTTTACATCAGAGTTGATCATTGTGAGGGGGCAACATGATGCCGAGTCAGACTCATCCCCACCTGGTTTTGGCATCATACATATAAGAGCCTCTCACATGCTTGGCGGGAGCACCTCCAACTCCCCAGCTTGAAAGCTGTGTTTGAGTCAAAGCCGCTGAAAAACAAAGATAAAATTCATCCAGTAACCCATGCGCCCTGGGAGCTTTATTTTGTGGCAACATTTGTAGAGCTGCCCGCAGCTCCTCCGCTTAAAGCTCTTCCATCCTCGCCTCCACCACCCTGGGAATGCCTAGGGGCTCAAAGAAATCAACAGGGGGAAGTAAGAAGCAGGAAAGGGTGGTTGCTCAACCTCCCATTGGATTACAAAAAACATCAAGGGAGTGAAACTACACCATGCTCTTGAAAACTAGTGAACATCAGCGGTATGTTATCTCCACTGATGTACTAATAGCCGGTAACTTCATCATCAGGTCTTACCTGCACTCGGAGGAAGTCTCTAGGTGTCGAGTCATGTAGGGATCTGTGAAAAGTTAAATAAAATTACCTTCTATCCCAGAGGGGTGCTATTTGTTAAAACTGGGATGGGGTTATGGTTTAAAACAGTGGGATGTGTTGGGGTTGGGTTATATATCCTTCACATCTATCAATGTGGTCGATATGTTTTAGTCTATTTGCGCCTGGAAAGGTCGTCAGGTTTCTTTAGGGCCTCAATGTTCCAAATCCCAATGGTACCAGATGGTATAATCTTCACTGGAACTTAAATGGTAAGTGCATTGACTTACTCAGGCTTGGAAGGGAATTGCTATTTCCTGAAAAATAAAGAGAGTAAAAACAGACAGGGAGACTTGCATAAGTCAATCATTATGATTATTGAATCCCCGCTGTGAATTCAGACATGGTGATGTGCCCTGTGATTTAAAATCAAGGTAGCTAATGAATCCTTCCAAATTGTATATACAACTCCCATTCTGTGTATCATGCACAGCAAAGAGGAGTAATGGTATCTTAGGGTGGATACTCGTAAAAGTAACTGTGTTTGTAAAAGGTAACAGCAATCTGAACCATATATAGTTTGAGTAGGGTAACCGGGGTAGTGGATGCATTATAATATTCGGACCTGCATACACACAGTGCAAAGAAAGTTCCCAAAACGGATTTTGTGAGTCAAACAGGCTGATGGTGGAGACACGCAGTGTGTGCTCCAATTTCTGATAGTGAATAAGATGAAGAAGGCAAAAGGCATGAGGAGATCAGCAAGTTAATACCGTTTTTTTTGGCCCTTGTGTTATTGCAGGAATACCCAGGAATGGCTTCGATATCTATCCCATTGGACGCGGGGAGGAGACTGAGTCTTTGTATGTGGTGCATGGAGATTTATCAGTGCAGGCTGATAGGATTGTGAAACAGTTTGGAATGGATTGTTCAATGGTGATTACTTTGTTAGTGGATCAATTACATCGTAATGAAGGAAGACATAAACTATGGGTGTACCTTAGGAGGGAATGCCTGTGTCCCATAGGATGCGAGAAGGAGGCTGGTCAATTGCCAAAGTAGCCTATAAAAACAGAAAGGAAACCTTAGGCTAAGTATAAGCATCTATCTTAGACGTGCATGTAGACATTCTGTTGCTGGTAAAGTGTGAGTGTTAGCACATACTCTGCTTATGGTATCCTCCCCGACCTAAATGTTAATGGTTAATGTTCATTATTAGTGCTTGGGTCTTTGTTTACAGACTGAAGAAAAACTAAGGGGGTCATTAGGATGGCAGAAGGACCTGCGTCCGTCCTCCCCCCCCGAGGTAAAGGGACCGTCCGCATGGGTAGCGGCGGTCCCTCTAGGCAAATTAGGATGTGACCGCCACCCTGGTGGTCACATCCTGTATCTGTAAAATTGCGGTGGGTGCTACTTGAAGCAGCACCCGCCGCAAGGTTAAAAATGCATGTATTGCATTTACATGCACAAAGCGGCAGGCACCGCGCGGTGCCTGCCGCTTTGTTCATGTAAATGCAGGGGGGTACCATAGGTACCCCCCATGTGCACCCACCACCCTCTGACACCCTGGGGGGCCGCAACGGGCCCCAAAACTGAAAAGACCACATGCTTTTCCGAAAAGCAAGTTTCCTGCCCCATCCTAATATGGCTGGCGGTGTCTGATGGACACCGCCACCATATTAGAGCTTTTCCGCCATGGTCGGAAGGCGACCGCGGCGGAAAAGCGGCGGATGGTTTTCCCGTCCGCCGATGACCCCCCAGCCATCCTAATCTGGTGGGGGGTCTTTGGAGGCACTGCTGCGGTGATTCCGTATCCTCCAGGCCGGCGGTGGCTTCCGCCGGCCCGGAGGATGCGGAATCACCGCAATCCTAATCGGCCCCTTAGTGTTTTCATGCATATTCCAATTTGAAATATGGGGTCGGAGAGGGTTCTGATCTGTTTTGACTGTGGGATAAATGAGAACTAGTGTGAAAAATGAAGTGAAAATGAAATGGCCATTAAATTGTTGTGCAAATGTTAGGCCATTGGTTAGGCCTTATGTGTTTTTTATCAAACGAACAGGTCATCATGTGTCAATTCTTGTAGGAGGTCGTAGTTTGCCTATTCACATCTATAATATGTAACTTCTCCATAAGTGACCCATGCCGCATCCTACATGGGCGCATTCAGCGATCGTTATGCCGATACGTAGACACTCATTAGTCAGACCATGTGTATTATTGGGGGAATGGTCTGATAAGCACATATCAATTCCTGTAAATTGATACAATCTGTACATTTACATCTATATTATGTTGCTCCCCCATCAGGTATCACAAAGATGGAAGTGACCCTGGTTGTTCTGGGGGGTCGTAGGGGCATGATGGTTGTCTTGAATGTGGCACATTATACAGTCCTTATTGGGCAACTTGTGACCATGAAATGATATCATTTAATCCATTGCAGAATGTCTTCAGACGATAAATGCAGCGTTGCTCTTTTTGTAACAGATTTCTGTCTGAGTGGGTGTTGACATGATCTAGAGTTTCTTGGACCACTCACTGCAAATTACTGGAAGAGTGTTTGGGAGCCAAAACATGGCTGCTCATCCGTGTGGTTGATTTTTTCCATCTGATCAATCAGTATTTGTAGAGCATGCCACAGTCACCCCTGGGGGTATCTGGAGTGGGGTGAGAGGTCTCTGTTATACCAGCTCCTCCTGCAACAGGTCTTGAGGAAACGGCAGGAAGAGGGAAGTAACTAAGAGAAAAAGGTAAAGCAGAGGACAGACAAATGAGCAAGCAGAAAAGGCAAAACAGAAAGCAAAAAAATGATCAGAAAAGGCAAAATAGAGGGCAGAAAAATGAGCAGAGAAGGCAAAAGAGAGCAGAAGAGGGCAAAACAGGGGGCAGAAAAACAATCAGAAAAGGCAAAACATAAGGCAGGAAAATGAGCAGAAAAGGCAAATCGAAGGGCGGAAAAAACAGCGGAAAGGGCAAGATATAGTGCAGAGAAATGAGCACGAAAATCAAAACAGAGGGCATAAAAACTAGCAGAAACATGCAAAACAGAGGGCAGAAAAATTAGCTTTAAGGGCCAAACAAAGCAAGAAACAAGCAGAGGAGGCACAAACAGAGGACAGCAGGTGGACAGAAGGGAGCAAATGGTAGTGGATTGCGGGCAAGCTGGACAGGAGAACTGTTGCAGGGGGAGCTGGCACGGGGACTTGCTTAATAGGGTCGCACTGGGGCCTCCATTAAGTAAGTCCTGGGGAGGGCGGGGCACTGGGTAGAGAGAAGATGCAAACTGCAGGAGTAGGGATGCAGTGGCAAGAAATGAGCAGAAAAAGGCCAAACAGAGCAGAAGAGGGCAAAACAGAGGGCAGAAAAACGAGCAGAAATGCAAACAGAGGGCAGAGAAACAAGCAAAAAAGGCAACACAGAGGACAGTAAAATTAGCAACTAAGGCATAACAGAGGGCAAAAAAGGCAAAACAGAGGGCAGTAAAACCATGGTTCCTGTGGAGATTCTGCGTTTTTAACAAGCCATTTTCAAGGAGATCGAATCAACTGACACCTCAAGATGCAAGACGTTTAACAACACCACTGGAAAGGAGCATATGGCCCTTCAGGAACTAAAAGAGAATCACAAATTGGTTATCAAACCGGCAGAAAAAGGCGGAGGAAACATCTTACTCAACAAACCCGACTACGGTAGACAGTGTACAGATTTTTTGAATGACGGAAAGTACTACAGAACCATCACACAAAGAAACCTACTTGTGGGCCTCAATATCGAGAATCGTAATACCAGATTAACACAAAATGCAACGCTGGATACAATTGAACAGAGTGTCTGCAAAGGAAGTTGGCAATACCGGGTGCCGAGGCACTTCACACTGGAATGCTGTAGGTTAGCACTCACAGAGATCTACTTTGAGTGCAAAGGCACTTGTACTTACAAGCCCACAGAACATCAATGGACAGCACCTTCACCCTAAGTCTGGCTGGACTATATATCACCAATAATCAAGAGAGGGGACAATGGGTGATTTGTAATCACCTGTGCACCACCCTAGACTCACACCCCCTCCCTTGCACACATCATACAGCTTTAAGATCAAAAGATCGCCACCAAACAGCCCTCACTGAGGGGCCCGCCGGGTACTGCATTGCTGGCCTGATGGGGAGCACCCTATGATAAAGCATGGCACCCTACCGGATGTGTGAGGGCACTTTGATCTGATCATTCAGATCCCCTCAACCCCCTGATCCTTTGGAACAGACCCCCTGACTATTTTGCTAGGGTCTCCCTCCAGTTTGAGGAACTACACCCTTTCTGATAATTTACTGGAAGCAGCCACTTCAAAGAGACACAATCCATACCAACAGAGCATTACCCTGTGGAAGCACTACATTGATGATATACTCATTTGGGAAGGTGATGAACACACTATTCAGTATTTCCTCCCATGGCTCAATGAACAAGATCAATTCTTGAAATTCACAAGCAGTGTAAGCAACACTTCACTCCTGTTTGGGGATGCTACCATCTTCACTAGTGGGACGCAGCTTGGGGCTAAAATATACTATAATCCCACAGACAAAAACAGCCTACCCCTGTTTAATAGCTTTCACCCACGCTCGCTGAGGGAGAATATACCATACAGTCAATTTCTAAGTATACTTAGGAACTGCAGCAGCATCCAGGATTACAAAATTCAAGCAAATGAATAGACAGTTAAACTCAGGACCAGAGAATATTCCTCCCACATTGTCACCAAATGCTACAAGCGGGCAAGACGTCAGAACAGAGATACTCTCCTATAGAATATAGAACGGACTCTGGCACAAAGCATACGGATGTGTGTCACTTCTTGCAACGATGTGTCAAACCAGCTGAAGAAACTGGTGAATAAGAATTGGAAAATAATTAACTCAGGATCACTCAAGTTATCAAAATCCTGCTTCGCAAATAGAAGAGTGGGAAACCTGCATGATCAGCTTATTCACACACGACCCTAGAGAAAAGAGAGAAAAACTGGGATGGTTTCCACAAAATGGGATCTCTTACCCATTGCAGCCACAAAAACTATTGATCAGGACACCAATCTCCGATAGACGCTCGGAAAGCACACAAATTGCAGAACCACCCATTTCCAATGGCATGAAACTATTCAGCACTGCCTGTCTCTGCGTGTGAATCCCTCTTAAGTTAAACTGAGTTTTGAGCAGTCGGATCCGTTCTCCCTTCAGTTTATTGCAGATGCAGGGCAGGTGAGGCAGGTCTTCAGCGGCTGAGCTGCATAGTGGACAGCAGTTTGAGGATTTCTCCCTCTGCCATGGGGGAAGGTGCGGATCTGAAGGGAGTATACACAGGCGATGTTTCATGAACTTTTCTTTTACGTTTCTTGAGTAGCCCAAGCTAAAATATTTTTGAGGGGTGGGTGGGTGAGTGAGTGGTTGCCGTTATCGTCATCCAGGTATGACTGCGGCCTGAGAATGTGGCCTTAGCTTCTACCAGTGAAAGGATGTTAATTGATTTCCAAATCAGTTTTTTGAAGTCTGCATGACTGATTGACCTGGGCAGCCCAATGTTTGCAAAAGATTCTTGGAGGAAATTTCTGCCAGGCGATGTGCTCTAGTGCTGTAACTCTTGCCAGAGAAGGTGAGTCTAGGTGTTAGGAGCATTGTACCTAATCTTATGCCAGCAGACAATGAAGGCACCTTGGCTTGCCAGGGACTGTTTAATAAGGCCGAACTCCAACCAGATCTGTGGCGCTGAGAAGTAGTTTGGGATTTTAAAGATGACTCTGTAAACCTTGACTCGTATACTGTCCAGAGTTTCAGGGCTCTGCTTTCATAGGTAATTGCTGGTAGTAATATTGATTGAGCTTCCTGGAGGAGTAGTGACAG
This sequence comes from Lissotriton vulgaris, assembly GCF_964263255.1. Classification (NCBI taxonomy): domain Eukaryota; kingdom Metazoa; phylum Chordata; class Amphibia; order Caudata; family Salamandridae; genus Lissotriton; species Lissotriton vulgaris. Next base: position 73,496 of record NW_028250012.1, read on the forward strand.
CATCAGGCTGTCAGCTTCAGTTTCAGGTTCCTCAGTGTCACTACCAGTGCCATTGCTTTCCGTTTGATTGCTTACTTCTGCATGGTTCACCTTGTGGATTACTATGCCTAGGTACTTGTAGTTTGTTGTAGTTTGAATCAGTGTAGTTACAAGATATCAGGCTGGGTTTTTTTCTGCCACTGTTGATGTTCATTGTTTTCATTTTCTTGAGATTTACTTCCAGGAAATTCTACGCTAAGTATCTCTGCATTGAGTTGAGGAGGTGTTGCATGCCCACCTGTGTGTGGCTCACCCGGACCACATTGTTCGCATAAAGCAAGCTGAAAAGTGCCTCGCCCGCCCAGCCTGGGGCTGTGCGAATTTCAGGCATTGAGTATCTGCATCAGACCTGCCATGTAAAGTTTTAATAGCGTGGGGGCGAGCACACACCCCTGTTTTAGCCCTTTGTTGGTTAGAACTCACCTGGAGAGGTTTGTGCCCTCACCCAGCTTCACCTGCACCCAGGTGTCTCTGTGAAGTAGGATTAACATGTCCATCAGTGACCGCGGGACGTTCCAGTTGGCCATTTTCTTTTAGAGCTTAGGCCAATCTATGTTGACACATGCTGCTCTGAAATCTATGAAGCAAAGATGGAGAGGCATCTTAGAGCATCTTTCTGCGTCTAAGAGCATTGCCATGGCCATGATGTTGGTAATTGTGCCCATAGATTTGGAAAATCTGGTTAGATTTAGTGAGATGATGGGGTACGCTGATGCCCAGACTTGGAGTTCCTCTAATAGAATAACCTGCAAAGTAGTTTGCCTCATTGTCGATCAAAGTGACCAACCAGTATATTTTTGGTGTGGATTTATCTTCGGTTTTATGTATTGGAGAAATTACTGTGCCTTTCCAGGTGGAAGGGAGTTTCCCTAGTGCTCTGATTTCCCCGGAAAAAATGGTCCAGGGTCTCTGCCAAGTAATCACCGTCCTGCCTGTAGAGGGCCGGCGGGATCCCATTGGGTCCTTTCTCTCCTGAGTTTGGTGATTTGGTGCTTGATGATGGTAATATGAGAAGCCCTGGAGTCATGCTGGTTGTGATTTTTTAGAGAGGGAATAATGCTATGTTGTGTTCAGGGGATATTTCCTTGCCATGCTCACTGACTGATTCGATGATTAGTGATTGAAGTGAAGCCCTAAGAAAACCTGCCCAAGTCTCTTGAGAGATGTGGTTGTCACACCCTCTTGGCCTGGACACATTATTTTATTTACTGTGCCCCAGAACCGAGTGTTGCTTTTAGACTGGATGTCAGAGAATAGTTTAGCCCAGAAGTTATCTACTCGAGTTCTGTTGGCCATTATACTTTTTTCAATGAGCTTCTTTGTTGGTGAAGTAGAGATTGAAAGTAGGAGTCCCCAGGTTTGTATCTCAGCAATTGCATCATGCTGTGTGTGGCCCTTTTGAGTTGCTTCAGTTGCTTGGAATAAGCGATGGAAAACTGTCCTACTTCCCAAGTGATTTTGTGGAATCTTGCTTTGGCTGTTGTGAAAAGGAATTAGCTAGGTTAGCAGTGAAGCTTTCCCATTTGTTAGTGAAGCTTCCTGCAGATGCTTCTTGAACGCCCTGAAGTTGTTGTGCTCCATATCTCCCTGTAGGCGTCTGGCTGTTTTGCTTGTTCTGCCTAAGGGACTCCTGCATGTTCTAGGATATTCCAGTGTGAGGCCTGACCCTTCACTTCATCCTCCTCCGAGGGGCCTAGAAAGTGTAATTTCAGATCCCCAGAGAGGATGAGCTTAGGAGAATTCAAACTACTTATATGCATTAGAAGCTGATCCACGAGGATTTCTGAATCTTGTTTTTTAATTTCGGGTGTATGTAGGTGTTGAAAATTACTACCTCCTCCTTGTTCCCATCAAATTTAAGGCCATTTTTGACTGCTATGATGGCTTCTGAAGGAACTTCCTCTGCCTCTGTTGTGCAGGTTAATGATAAGCGTCATATGGGAGACAGGCATTCCTCTCCTAAAATATGCCTGTAATTTATTTCTGCCTTAACCACAATGTTGTTTACCCATCAATGAAGTATCACCATTGAAGAGTACATTCCAAACTGTTTCACAATCCTATCAGCCCGCACTAATAAAATTCCATGCACAACCTACAAAGACTCGGGCTCCTCCCCTCATCCACTGGGCTAGACATCGAACCCATTCCCAGATACTTCTTCAATATCACTATCACCGAACAAACTGGATTAACTCACTGATCTCCTATGTCTTGTTGGCTAAATATTGAATCCATTCAGGCACTCCCGGAGTTTCACAGGGACTGTGGCTAAAGGTATCACCTCCGAGCCTGCAACAAATTATCCATTACCTCCTCGTTAGTCTTCCTCGCCACATGACTAACATAGTGAGCTTCAGCTCCACGACAGAACCCTCCAAAGTAAAAAAAGCCTCCCATCCCCTCCCAACATGGCCGACCAGTCACCCCTGACCTCTATAAGAGGCGGGCCGGCCCAACCAACAGCCTGTTTTTTTTGTTCTGACCGATTCTCTCCAGAGGCGCTGTACAGGTAAGTTGGACCTGCTCTAGCTGGTCCATGGGTTTTGGGTTGGAGGTCCTGCCTTAGCGGGCCATGGGACCTGGGACTTCAATTCCCCCCCTCTTCCTTCCCCCGGTCCTGTGGGGCCGGTTAGGTGCTGCTTTAGCGTGCCATGGGTATACAGAGTGGGGGGGGGGGGGCGGCCGGGGATGTGGGGTTTTTGTTCCAATCCCTTGTCTGTTCCCGGTCGTAATGTTTATGGGCCCTCGCCCTTTTCGGGCTCTGGTGTCCGGCGCTGTTCCCCTGTTTATTACTGGGGCTCCGGTTACATACGGGCCCCTTTCGTGGGGCGGCCGCTGTTTCCCTTTTTGATAAAGCGGGCCCGGCCTCCTTGGTGCAAGCGCTGTGCTGTGTGCGTCTTGCGGCGCGTTACTGTCTGCCGCGTTTGTATGGCCTGGGCGGGCGCGTTCTTGCCACGGCTTTCTGGGATGGTCCTCTGGGGTGCTGCTTCATGCTCCCCTCGGTCTCTCGTGCCCCGGGTGTGGGTGTTCCTACACTTACCTTCTGCCGGTCCTGGGGCTGTTTTCACGGCGCTGGACGCTGCCGCCTGTAACAGGGTTTTCTTGCCTTCGGCCCACGGCTCGATGCCGCACTGGGATTGGCCCCGGGCGCATCCTGCCCCTTGTGGGCGGGGGTTCGCGCCAGGTGCTGCTTGTTGTTTTTAAATGCCTACGGCTGGGTTCCCCTGCTGGCTATTTATTTTTCCGGCGTCCTGAGTGCCCCTGAGTTTCTCCATTTCTTCAAAAGCAGTGGTGGTGTGTTACTCTTGGTGATGGGTCAGGATTCTGTCGCGGCGGGGTCGGTGTCTGACTCCTTGTCTGCGATGCCTTTTTCTGCGCAGTCCCTGCAGTTGATGATTCAGTCTGCTGTGGCTGATGCCCTTGTGCAGCGTGATGCCCGGGGCCCTTCCTCACCGAAACGTCCTCGCAGGGACCCCACTCCTGTGTCTGATACGGAGGGGGAGGAGGAGGATCTACATGGCCGTTACATCCAGGGTCAGGAGCTTCGTGAGGTTCTTTCCCACATCAAGGATAACTTGGCTTTCCCTCCTCCTGCGGCGGAGGATCTTTCCGAGGATTTCTTTGTGCAGTATCAACGCAAGGCTCCGGTCTCCCTTCCTCTGCATGCGTCCATCAAGAAGGTCATTGAGGGGGAGTGGTTGGATGTGGATAAGCAGTCCTTCCCACGGTATCTGTCTAAGCGTTACGCTGTTGATGACTTCACTAAAGATTTCCCTCCGGCGGTGAAGGTGGACTCTCTGGTGGTGGGTCTTTCTTCCCAGGGTTCAATCATTTCGGAGGACGCCTCCCCCTCTGACCCTGTGGACAAGCGCGTGGAGGCTGCTGCTAAACGTTCTTATGCTGCTGCTAATTTCACCATCAGGGCCTCGGCCTATTTGTCATGCACGGTGCAGTCTTTGTTGAAGGACTTCCAGTCCCTGGGTGAGCTCCTGGATCAGGGGGCTGATGTTGTCCCGACCCTTGCCTTGATGGAACAGCAAACGCGCCTTCTGTCGGACATCTCCTTTGACACTCTGGGTGCGGCGGCTGCCGCTGGGGGTGCTGCGATACAGGCTCGGCATCAGATCTGGCTGCGGCATTGGAAGTCGGAGGCGGCCCAGAAAGCTTTGCTCATGAAGATCCCGTTTTCTGGGGCTAAGTTGTTTGGCCCTCCTCTGGAGGTTATGATTAAGAAATCTGCTGAGGATCGCAAGTTGCTGGCTCCCATCAAATCTTCTGGGGCCCGCTTCCCTAGTCGTGGCCGGGTTTTCTCCTCGTCATCCAGGGGTAAGGGCAGCGCGCCCTTTCGAGGGAAGGGTCGCGGCCGGGGCGCCCCCTTCTTCAACAAGTCCCAGTCTCAGCCTACTGCTGCCGCTTCCTCTTCCACCCCTAAATCCTGACTTTCGGCCGTCTCCCTCCGGGGTGTTCCCTGTGGGGGGGCCGTCTCCGCCATTTCGTCCCGGCCTGGGAGGAGTCTGTCTCAGATCTTTGGGCTCTTCGGATTGTGAAGGAGGGATTTTCCATCACCTTCTCCTCCCCTCCTCCGGATTTTTTCCTCGCTACGCCCCTGCCTTCCTCCCTGGTCAAGAGACGGGCCTTGCTGGCCGGAGTTCAGGACTTGCTTGCCAAACGGGCCATCCGCCCGGTCCCGCCTTCTCGGAGGGGTTCGGGCGTATACTCCATCCTTTTTCTGGTGAGGAAGGTTTCTGGGGATTTTCGGCCAGTTTTGGATTTGAAGTGGTTGAATTCTTACATTCCGCATACTAAATTCAAGATGGTCTCTCTGCAGGAAATTCTGCCTCTTCTGGTTCAGGGCGAAGTGGTGGCTTCTCTGGATCTCCTCGACGCCTACCTCCATGTCCCGTCCATCCGATTTCTCAGTCCTTCCTCCTGTTCTGCGTTGGGGGTTCCCACTATCAGTTCCAGGTACTTCCGTTTGGCTTGTCATCTGCCCGAGGGTGTTTACTAAAATCCTGGCTCCCCTGGTGGGTATTCTTCACCGGGAGGGGATCAAGGTTTTTCCTTACCTGGACAATTGGTTAATCTCTGCCTCTTCTTTTTCCAAGGGGATGCTGCACGTCGGACGGGTCTGCGAGGTCCTCTCCTCCCACGGCTTCCTGATCAACGAGCGGAAGTCCCATCTGTTCCCCACTCAGGACTTGCCCTTCATTGGGGGTCGGCTGGACAGGGTGCTGGGGAAGGTGTTTTTTCCTCTGGGTCGCCGGGACACTTTGTGGCGGGATCTGGGGTCCCTTCTGGCTCAGGGATCCGCTCCTGTTCACCTCTGGCTAAGGGTTCAAGGCCTGATGTTGGCGACCATCAATGTTCTCCCCTGGGCTCGCCTCCACCTTTATCACTTGGTCAACCATCTGCTTTCCTTCTGGGATCCCCGCTCGGAGGATTACGAGTTTCTGGTCCCGGTCTCCCCTCAGCTTCGTTCGGAGTTGGGTTGGTGGTTGGTGGAGTCTCACCTCTCTGAGGGTTTTCCCTTCTTGGTTTCCCTTTCCCGGGTGGTCACGACCGATGCCAGTCTCCTCGGCTGGGGGGCGACCTTGGGCTCAGGGTCGGTTCAGGGTCGTTGGGATCTCCTCCAGTCACGCTGCTCCTCGAACTATCGGGAGTTGAAGGCGGTCCTCCTGGCCTGCCTTCATTTTGCTCCTTCTCTCCGGGGTCACCATGTCTTGGTCAGGACGGACAACCAGGTTGTGAGGAGCTATATCAACCACCAGGGGGGTTGCAGGGTTCGCTCCCTTTGGTTGCTGACTCAGGAGTTGTTGTCTTGGGCGGAGTCGTCGGTCCTGTCTCTTCGGGCTGTCTATCTCCCGGGGTCCGACAATGTGGAGGCGGATCGTCTGAGTCGGATCTTTCCGTCTTTGTCCGGTCTCTCCCTGACTCCGGTGGTGTTTCACCGCCTGGTGTCTCGCTTCGGTCTGCCTCTGGTGGATCTGTTCGCGGACGAGGAGTCGGCCCTCCTGCCCAGGTTCTGCTCTCTCCTCCCGGTTCCGGGGGTGTGGCGTGTGGATGCCTTGTCGTTCCCTTGGCCCTACGGTCTCCTGTACGCATTTCCCCCCATCCCCCTGATCCCTCGGGTCCTCTGCAAAATTCGCTTGGACAGGGCCAGGGTGCTTCTGGTGGTTCCCGGCTGGGTTCGCCGCCCCTGGTTCCCTCTCCTTTGCGAGCTGGCGGTTCAGGCCTGCTGGCCGATCCCGGATCTTCCTTTTCCTTTGAGGGGCCCCCCGCTCCCAGGGTCGATGTTGCACCGGCTCCATCTGCAGGCCTGGCTCTTGAGCGGGTGACGTTGCTTTCCTGTGGTTGCTCTTTGGTGGTGGTGGATTTGTTGCAGGGCTCCCGCAGGTCTTCCACCATGTCCTCCTATGCCCGGCACTGGTCTTCCTTCTCACGTTGGTGCGGTCTGCAGGGTGCTGAGCCCGCCTCCGAGGATCCCTTGCGGGTCTTGGATTTTCTTGCTGAAGGGTTTTCCTTGGGTTTGGCCCCTTCGTCCCTTAGGGCCCAGTGGGCGGCCTTGCGGGCCTTCCGCAGTCCGGATTTCGACGGGCTGGATTCACTGGTGGCTCGTTTGCTCCGGAGTTGTTTTCTCCGTCGCCCTCGGACGCTCTGCCTGTCTCCCCCTTGGGATCTCCCCCTCGTTCTGCGGGCCCTTCAGGGTCCCCCCTTTGAGCCCCTGGCCTTGGTGGCTCTGAGGTTTCTCACTTTTAAAGTGGTTTTCCTGGTGGCCATTGTGTCTGCCGGTCGGATGAGCGAGCTGGGTTCATTCCTCCGCTCTCCTCCCTTCTTGCGGGTGTTGCCTGACAGGTTGGTTCTCCGTCGTGACCCCCGTTTTCTTCCCAAGGTTCCTTCCTTGGTGAACCGGTCTCGGGAGGTGTCATTGCCTTCTTTCCCTCCCGACGCGGATCCTTCCCTGTCCTTGCTGGATGTCCGGCGTGCTGCTTTGGTTTATCTTGAGCGCACGTCTTCCCTTTCCCGGTGTGATAGCCTGTTCGTGACATTCGGTCCCGTTCATTCTGGCCACAAGCCCTCTCTTTCCACCTTGAGTCGCTGGCCTAAGCAGGCTATCCTCCTTTCCTATGCTTCACTGGGTTCGGTTGTTCCGGTGGGGGTCCAGGGTCGTTCCACTAGGACTGTGTCTGTGTCCTGGGCCTCCTTCAAGGGTGTCTCCACTGAGGAGATTTGTCGGGCGGCGACGTTGTCATCCCCCCACATGTTCATGGAACATTATCGTGTTGTCCTGGGTGGTTCTGTTCCTGGGGACTTCGCTGGGGCCGTACTGAGTGCTGGAGCGGTGGCTCCTTGATGGCCCTTTTGTTTCTTGATTCAGGTTTGCTGATATTCCTGTTTCCTTTCTTTTGTACTGAATAAACCTTGTGTTGGTTTTCTACTTCACTGTGTGGTGTTGTTTTTCTGGTGGTCAATGAAGCCTTTTGGCTTGGGTATTTGCTCACTATGTTAGTCATGTGGCGAGGAAGACTAACGAGGAGGTAATGCCCCGGTTACTTACCTGTAATCTTCATTACTCCGAGTATAGTCTTCCTCGCCACATGAGTTCCCTCCCCCCCTCCCTGTCTGGCTATCGGCTTCATTGTTTGCTTGGTGGTTCAGGCTGTTGGTTGGGCCGGCCCGCCTCTTATAGAGGTCAGGGGTGACTGGTCGGCCATGTTGGGAGGGGATGGGAGGCTTTTTTTACTTTGGAGGGTTCTGTCGTGGAGCTGAAGCTCACTATGTTAGTCATGTGGCGAGGAAGACTATACTCGGAGTAATGAAGATTACCGGTAAGTAACCGGGGCATTACCATCAATCGCAATATTCCACCTGTAGTATTCTCGAGCCTGACCACCGGCATCGAGCACTACTAGTTCTCAGCTCCTACCAGAACCTCCTATAACCACAATATCACTAGATCTTGCTCAAACTGTGTCATAAACTATGAGCGGTCACCTTATTCTCTAAAACAAATTGGAAGACACACAGTGCGCCCCCACCATCAGCGCGTTTGACTCACAACCACATTTTTGGGAACTTTCTTTGAACTGCGTGTATGCAAGTCTAGTTATCGTAATGCATCCACTAACACAGTAACCTTACTTGAACAACAACATAGTTCAGATTACTGTTACTTTTTACAAACACAGTTACTTTTGTGAATATCCACCTGAAGATATCGTTACCCCTTCTTGCTGTGCATGATACACACAATGGGTGTTGTATTTACAATTCATAAGTATGCATTAGCTACCTTGTTTTTGCTTCAGAGGGCACATTACAATGCCTGAATTCACATCAGGGATTCAATAATCCTAAATATTAATTTATGGATTTTTTTTAAGTCCCTCTGACTGTTTTTACTGTCTTCCTTTATTTTCCAGGGACTAGCAATTCACTTCCCAGACCAAGTAAGTCAATGCACTCATGGGGCCACTGCCTACTCTTTCTTCCAAGGTTAAAATCCTAGGAGTGATTATAGAAGATAATCGTAATGAGGGGGCGTGGCTAGCCAGCCATCATGCCGGACGCGAGTCTTTAGCGCTCCGGCACAAAAAACCCTTGTTATCCGATTAAGTGATCCTAAAGGGTTGCCACTCGTGTTGCGATTACACGGGACTGGCGGGACAGAGAGGAGAGGCACCCGGGAGGCCCACTGGAGTGAGCCTTCAGCAGACGTGGTCGCAGCCGGGGCCTGAGAGAGCGGAGGACCCAGGAGGGGTGAGTGTGCGGGGAAGCAGTGTGTGTCAAGGAGCTGAAGCCGGTAGCTGCACCCCTGGCAACGGGGCCCACCAAAGTCCCTCCGGGCACATAGGCAGAGTGAGGACTCTCTGGGGCGCGCAGCCAGAAAGCGGAGGCCCTGCAGGGACGGCTGCGAGCGCCCAACGGTGCCTGGAAGCAGTGAACAAAGCAGGCAGGCCCGGACTGGCAAAAACGGCCCTGCAACAAAATCGGCCAAAAACCGGCTCTAGCAAAGCGCTCAGCGGCACCTCCAAAACCCCACCTCCCCACCCCCCACCCCCTCACAGTTGAGCACTTTGCCAGGGCCTGTTTTGGTTCCCAGTCCGGCCCTGAAAGCAGGCAGAGAGAAGGCGTTGGACCACCAGATGGGCACCATTTCTTCATCCGGAGGTGTGGAGTGCAATAAACGTGGGACACAGGCCCCAGGCAGCAGCATGGAGTGAGCAGTGGCAGCCTGTGTGGGAGCTGAGACTCATCGATATATAGGAGGTGAGGAGCACAAGGCACGGGCACAGGCGAAGGCTTACTGCAGCAACGCTGAGCGAGCAGAAGCAGCCTGTGCAGATGTGGGGGCCAGCAGTTGGTGGAGTGCCCTGCCCCCAGGCGATAGCAGTGGACTGCTGGTGGGATCGGACGGGCTCCTGGTGGGACTTGGCCGGCTGTAGAGGGCCCGGGTAGTGCGATTCAGAAGCGCACTGAAGAGACAATCCCCAGTGAGCAACCCTGCAGTAGCGGCTGACAGCACAAACGGCCAGTGAGATGCCCCGGGGGCCTGCTGGAGGGCGCACTCGGCGGGCAAGGTTGCAGCCGAGGCCAGGGGGAGCTGGCAGATATAGGAGGAGTGGGCACACGAGGAGGTGACGCATGGTGAGGGGCTGAAGCCTGCAGCTGCACCCCTGGCCATGGACACTGAGAGCAACCATTAGCGCCAAGAAGGGCACTTGGAACAACCCCCCCCCCAGGTGCATAGTTAATGAGCGGGGTCCCGTAGTTTGCGGACGGACAGTTGGGGAAAAAAGGGGCTGCCCCCGGGACGCAGCCGCGAGTGATCAGTGGTCCCCAGCGACGGTGGCATCAACAAGCCAGGAGGAGGCACTGAAGCACAAGACGGGCCCCATTTTCTGTATCAGAGGTGGGGAGTGTGATTGATGAGAGGCACAGGCCCAAAGTAGGAGTTGATATCTGCAATTGACGGGGAGTCCTGCTGCCGGAAGGAGTAATCGGCTCCTGGTGGGGGCCCGGCTGACAACAGAGGAGCCCGTGCAGTGCGCATGAGAAACGCACTGAAGAGGGGTTCTCCAGCGTTCAAACCCTGCAGTGACGGGGGCAGGGGTGGTTTGGCCCCTTGGGACATTGTGAGGCAGCCTGGCTCAGCGGCCATTAGTGGCGGTAGGTGGCTGACACACATCACAAGCGGACTGTACTGAGGCCGGGGCGCAATTCAGATCCAGGTAGAACTGAGCGCCGGTGACGCCCCCACCGGCCGCTGGTGGGACTCGGGTGTTCCCCATTGCGGGCCATGGAGATTTCCCACTGAGAAGTTTGCTCCTGAACCGAGACGTCGACCACAGGGAAGGGCGCCGCTGAGTGCAATCCTCATTAGGCTGCACAAGTGACTCACGGTTGCGGGCGAGCTCTGAGTCTCTTAGATCAAGACCGAGATCAGTAGCCACGGACTGCCCACAGATGCCCACAGCACAGCAGCTTGTAATGACCCAGCTACAAGACAAGTCGCCAGGAGCGGTGCGTCCATTGGGGCGTGGGGCGTAGCCCCCCCCCCACCCACGCCGGCCCGAGGGAGAACGAACTGACAATCATGTCAGTCAGCATGAGGTCGGACCGCCCACCGGTCCGGCGTCATGTTGACTGACATGATGGTCAAACCAGGATCAACAGGCAGCAGCACAAGTGCGCATGAGTGGGGACGGAGGGCACCCTGCCCACTCATGCGCACTACTGTCTGCTCTGCTGGTGCATGCCCATTAGGAGAGCGAAGGTTGAGCAAAGGCTCAAACCTCGGTCTCCTAATGGGCAGGCGGGCGAGTTGTAACCATGCCCTTAGCCAATCCTCGCTCTGCTGGCAGGCTAGTATATATGCCAAGTGTACCGTGCCATTCCTCCTCCTCTTGGCGCTTTGTTGTGTGATGTGTTCATTCTTGCACCTGCGCTCTGTGCCCGTCGGTGATGTGGTGTCAGTGGGCGTCTGCAGCTAGCTATGAGGTGGTCACAGGGTTCACCGAACGGAATCCATTTACTCGCCTGCTGTCTGTTTTTTGCTGAGTGGATTGTGTGGATTCGTGTTCGCTGCACGGGGATTTGGCAATAAACCTTAGTGTTTTTGAAATTACGAAAATGATAAAACGTTGGCAGAAAAGAAAGAGAAGTGAAGGCATCTCACCAGTAACACAGAATGTAATACTGTGATGCATAAAAAAAGCAGGAGGCTCAAGCAGCATCCCCCAGTGACTGACATCCGCCCCAGAGCTCACCCACCCCTGGCGATCCTCAGCAAAATGTGTCGGGAATGAAGCCTCGGGAATGAATATGTTCATGCTCGCCATGGTGCACTACGACAGAAAGTTTACGCCCACCACTTTCAAATGTCACCAGCCACCACTGCAAGTTGGCAGGGTATGCTCAGACGTGAGTCCCTCGCTCACTTTGCCACTGGATTCAAGCAAGCCGGGCTGAAGACGGCTGAAATGCCAGAAACCGGTACTCGGAAGCTTGTTTCCGGTCCAGGGAAGGCATGGCTTGGCAGTTCGGGCTGGACTGTTCCCATGAGGCACAGGGTCAGACTGATTTGCATATGGCCATGTCTGAACTGGGGTGGCAGAGTGGGCTTAAGAACGGTGATGGATTAAACCCAGATCTGTTGACTGGGTGTGAGTATTTGATTGGTTCAGATGCTCCGTCCATCACCACCCTCTTTTGTACCGTTTTGTTTGGCCATAAGTTGGCAGGGTATGCTCAGACGTGAGTCCCTTGCTCACTTTGCCACTGGATTCAAGCAAGCCAGGCTGAAGACGGCTGGCATGCCAAAAACCGGTCCTCGGATGCTTGTTTCCGGTCCAGGGAAGGCATGGCTTGGCAGTTCGGGCTGGACTGTTCCCATGAGGCACAGGGTCAGACTGATTTGCATATGGCCATGTCTGAACTGGGGTGGCAGAGTGAGCTAAAGAACGGTGATGGATTAAACCCAGATCTGTTGACTGGGTGTGAGTATTTGATTGGTCCAGATGCTCCGTCCATCACCGCTCTCTTTTGTACCGCTTTGTTTGGCCATAAGTTGGTAGGGTGTGCTCAGACGTGAGTCCCTTGCTCACTTTGCCACTGGATTCAAGCAAGCCGGGCTTAAGACGGCTGAAATGCCAGAAACCGGTCCCCGGAAGCTTGTTTCCCGTCTAGGGAAGGCATGGCTTGGCAGTTCGGGCTGGACTGTTCCCATGAGGCACAGGGTCAGACTGATTTGCATATGGCCATGTATGAACTGGGGTGGCAGAGTGGGCTAAAGAATGGTGATGGATTAAACCCAGATCTGTTGACTGGCTGTGAGTATTTGATTGGTTCAGATGCTCCGTCCATCACCACCCTCTTTTGTACCGCTTTGTTTGGCCATAAGTTGGCAGGGTATGCTCAGACGTGAGTCCCTTGCTCACTTTGCCACTGGATTAAAGCAAGCCGGGCTGAAGACGGCTGAAATGCCAGAAACTGGTCCTCTGAAGCTTTTTTCCGGTCCAGGGAAGGCATGGCTTGGCAGTTCGGGCTGAACTGTTCCCATGAGGCACAGGGTCAGACTGATTTGCATATGGCCATGTCTGAACTGGGGTGGCAGAGTGGGCTAAAGAACGGTGATGGATTAAACCCTTATTGGTTGACTGGGTGTGAGTATTTGATTGGTTCAGATGCTCCGTCCATCACCACCCTCTTTTGTACCGCTTTGTTTGGCAATAAGTTGGCAGGGTATGCTCAGACGTGAGTCCCTTTCTCACTTTGCCACTGGATTCAAGCAAGCCGGGCTGAAGACGGCTGAAATGCCAGAAACTGGTCCTTGGAAGCTTGTTTCCGGTCCAAGGAAGGCATGGCTTGGCAGTTCGGGCTGGACTGTTCCCATGAGGCACAGGGTCAGACTGATTTGCATATGGCCATGTCTGAACTGGGGTGGCAGAGTGGGCTAAAGAACGGTGATGGATTAAACCCAGATCTGTTGACTGGGTGTGAGTATTTGATTGGTTCAGATGCACCGGCCATCACCACCCTCTTTTGTACCACCACTGCAAGTCGCAGCACGGACAGCCGCGCACAGGAAGTCGCGACCCCCCCTCCGCACACATGACAAGGTAGAGAGATGGAATCGCAAGCAGTGACGCTTGAGGCAAAAATAGACAAGGGCTTGCAGCAATGGAAAAGATTTGTGCCACTCTAGAACACACCAAAGCGCCCCTGGAAACCCAGATTGATAAAGTCACCTCGGAGTTCAACCTCCTACATGCAGATCACCGTAAACTGGCTGAGACGGTTAAGGTACAGGGTCAAACCATTCAGAAGCTCCAGCCTGTCGCCCAGAACCATACTTCTGCACTGTAAGACATGATACAGTACATGCGCTCGACGACATAGTGGAGGATGAGGAAGGGCGCTCCCGCCGCACCAATGTACGCGTGGTGGGCCTTCCGGAGAGGGAGGAAGGTAGAAACCTGGAGCAATATGTAGAGTGCTGGATGCGAGACTTGCTGCCTCAAGGGACATTGTCACTGCAATTTGTAGTTGAGAGAGCGCACAGGGTGCCGGCAGAGAAGCCCCAGCCGGGCACCAGGCCCCGCCCGTTCATCTTCAAGCTCCTCAACTACAGGGACAGAGATGTGGTACTGCCCGGAATCTAAGTGACCTCACAGCGGGGGGAAGCCGAGTCATGTTCTTCCCAGACTATCCCGCACTCGTACAGTGGCGCAGAAGCAATTACATGGCAGTGAAGCATAAACTTCGGGACCTGGGGCTGCCCTATTCCTGGCTGAGAGTGGTGACAAAAGAGGGGACCTGATTCTCCGACTCCCTGGCAGAGGCATGGGATTGGCTGGAGGAGTCCGGCCTGTGGACAGGAACATGACCCCCGGGCCTGGACACTGGCAAATTGATGGAGCGAAGAACCCGATGACGGAGAAGGCGTGGGACGCTCCAGGCTGCAAGGCCCAGCCCAGTGGCGCCCAGCCCAGAGAAAATCAGGATGGAATGGCAGGATGTCTTAGAGGCAGTGGCAACTCTTGGAACAGCGCATAACAGTGACCGCATAGAAGCCTATATACGAGATGCATCAGGAACAGCGGCCCATCATCCCCGTTAACCACAATCTCTCAAGATATGAACCTGCCAGTGGTAACCCCACAAACTTCGGATGATATTATGTGATACAAAATGCTGCATTGAACACAGCCATAATCCACATACACAAGTAGAGTTTTGTTTACTTATTCCCTCACACTCACTGTTAGATTGCGCCACGCGCCAGGGGTTCCAACAAATCGTAAATGGGCACACAAGATACATTAGGAAGCAGTTGGGTGCCTGCTGAGCACCAGCCCGACTATATCGCACTCTACACATCGATAACTCTAAGATAGAAGAACTTCATCACGCCCCGAACCAGAGCTGTGCGCCGTCCTAGATCGTCAGCACGATGATGCATCTCCCACACACACCGGAGATGATAAGGGGTGGCAGTACAGACAAGACACCGCTAGCGCGAGTACCCCACCAGGCATCACACTGGACTAGCTCACACTCAATTATAGTTACAGATGTTTGGACGGACACCCTCCTGGGGATACGCCCCAAGTATTATGTTGTTTACAGTTGTTCAGTTGTTTTCATTGCAGCAAATTGATACACTCTCCCCTGACCATGGCACCCGCTCTCCAGAGCGACCCCGGCACAAGACACTGCTGTTGACTAATCAGCTTAACGATTACAAAAACTAATGTAATAACATGGAATATATGCGGCATGCACACACCCACGAGGCGCTAGTCTATATTTTCCTACTTTCAGTGGCACTCAGTCAGTATTGCCGTCTTTTACAAGAGACACACATGACAAAGGCGGAGCTTGACAGGCGGAGCAGACGTTGGAGAGGACAGATATACGGCACAACATTTTAAGCTCATGCGCAAGGTACACTGATCTGGGTGCGGGCGGGCACTCCATTCATATGTGAAGAGGTAGTAACAGAACGGGAGGGCAGGTACACCTTCATGCATGGGAAGTTAAATGGCCAGGTGATACTGTTGGGGTCGATAAATGCACCCAATATAGATCAACCGACGTTCCTAACACAATTGTCAAGGGTCATGACTCCATACACTGGGCTCCCATTGCTGCTGGGCGGGGATTTCAACATGGTGCTCGATGTTCACTTAGACAGATCTTTTCCCCCCTCCACACAACAACGGCAGTGTCAAATGTGCACGCGTTCGGAGACTGGCTCTCACACTGGACGCTACAAGACCTGTGGCGCGTCCTTCACCCAACTGAACGAATCTACCCCTATTACTCAGCTGAGCATTAAATGCATGTACGGCTGGACAGTTGGTGTGTTCCCAGGCCCTGCTCCCGCTAGTTCCGAACTCCGAATATCTAGGGCAGACACATTCCTATCATAACCCCCTGTGGTTCCAGATTAGTTGGGATGCGGGCCGCCCCCCTGTGCCCACATGGCGGGGACGGCCAGCAGCGCGCTAATGGAGTGGGATGCCCATATAGTGGCGGTCAAGGGACACTGTCTGGGAGCCACGTGGAATATACGTAGGACGTTATCAACCTCACTTACACAACTGGAAGCTCGGCTGTTACAATACGAGCAAGAGGGGGAGGGGAGCGGCAGGCACTCGGTCCGACTGGAGGAGCTCCATGGCCAGCATGCGGAGCTCCTGGAGTATCTGAGATGTCATAACTATACAGCGCATACGTACCGAACACACGCCAGAGCCGACAGAGCAAGCCAATTGCTAGCCTGGCTGCTGCGGCAAGACAGCAGCCACGCACCGATAGGAGCAATACGCACGACGGAGGGGACCTTGGTGTACACGCAGCGAGAGATACACCAAGCTATGGCCCACCGCTACGCCCAACACTACAGATCTAGAGGAAGCGGACTCCAGGCATGTCTTGGAGAGCTTTTTGGAATCTGTCCAATTTCCCAAGGTGTTGGCGGAACACAAGGAAATGCTCAACGGGCCCCTCTCCTTAGAAGACATTGTGGAGGCGATCAAAGCCATTGCTTCGGGGAAAACACCCGGGCCAGACGGTCCGCCTGCCGAATACTACAAAGCATATCGTGAATCCCTGAAACCATTCCTCCACACGCTATATAACACGGCGCTGGAGGAGAGCACGCTGCCCCCTTCGATGGGGGAAGCGTATCTGGTCTCCCTGCTAAAACAGACAGAGATTCCACAGCCCTAGGATAATATCCACCCATGGCGATGCTCAATGTGAACTATAGGATCCTTGCTAAAGTGCTGGCGGGCAGATTAGCGCTGGTGGTCCCCCAGCTAGTCCACACTGACCAAAATGGGTTTGTGCCTGCATGGTGCACGTCGCTGAACTTGCGGAGATACTTCAGGGTGGCGACTGAGGTCGCACTAGCGCGAGTACCCTACCAGGCATCACACTGGACTAGCTCACACTCAATTATCGTTACAGATGTTTGGACGGACACCCTCCTGGGGATACGCCCCAAGTGTTATGTTGTTTAAGTTGTTCTGTTGTTTTCATTGCAGCAAATTGATACACTCTCCCCTGACCATGGCACCCGCTCTCCAGAGCGACCCCGGCACAAGACACTGCTGTTGACTAATCAGCTTAATGAGTACACAAACTAATGTAATCACATGGAATATATGCGGCATGCACACACCCACGAGGCGCTAGTCTATATTTTCCTACCTTCAGTGGCACTCAGTCGGTATTGCCGTCCTTTACAAGAGACACACATGACACAGGCGGAGCTTGACAGGCGGAGCAGACGTTGGAGAGGAGAGATATACGGCACAACATTTTAAGCGCATGCGCAAGGTACACTGATCTGGGTGCGGGCAGGCACTCCATTCATATGTAAAGAGGTAGTAACAAACCGGGAGGGCAGGTACACCTTCATGTGTGGGAAGTTAAATGGCCAGGGGATACTGGTGGCGTCGATAAATGCACCCAATATAGATCAACCGTCGTTCCTAACACAACTGTCAAGGGTCATGACTCCATACAATGGGCTCCCGTTGCTGCTGGGCGGGGATTTCAACATGGTGCTCGATGTTCACTTAGACAGATCTTTTCCCCCCTCCACACGACAACGGCAGTGTCAAATGCGCACGCGTTCAGAGACTTGCTCTCACACTGGGCGCTACAAGACCTGTGGCGCGTCCTTCACCCAACTGAACGAATCTACCTCTATTACTCTGCAGTGCATGATCTGCATATACGACTGGACAGTTGGTGTGTTCCCAGGCCCTGCTCCCGCTAGTTCCAAACTCCGAATATCTAGGGCAGACACATTCCTATCATAACCCCCTGTGGTTCCAGATTAGTTGGGATGCGGGCCGCCCCCCTGTGCCCACATGGCGGTTTCAGCCGAGCGCGCTAGAGGACCCGGAGTTTCGTTCATCGCTGGGGACGGCTCTTCTTACGTACTTTAAATTAACGAGGGGACGGCCAGCAGCGCGCTAGTGAAGTGGGAGGCCCATATAGTGGCGGTCAGGGGACACTGTCTGGGAGCCACGTGGAATATACATAGGAAGTTATCAACCTCACTTACACAACTGGAAGCTCGGCTGTTACAATACGAGCGAGAGGGGGAGGGGAGCGGCAGGCACTCGGTCCGACTGGAGATGTCATAACTATACAGCGCATCCATCCCGAACACACGCCAGAGCTGACAGAGCAGGCCAATTGCTAGCCTGGCTGCTGTGGCAAGACAGCAGCCACGCACCGATAGGAGCAATACGCACGACGGAGGGGACCTTGGTGTACACGCAGCGAGAGGTACACCAAGCTATGACCCACCACTATGCCCAACTCTACAGATCTAGAGGAAGCGGACTCCAGGCATGTCTTGGAGAGCTTTTTGGAATCTATCCAATTTCCCAAGATGTTGGCGGAACACAAGGAAATGCTCAACGGCCCCCTCTCCTTAGAAGAGATTTGGGAGGTGATCAAAGCCATTGCTTCGGGGAAACACCCGGGCCAGACGGTCTGCCTGCCGAATACTACAAAGCATATCGTGAATCCCTGATGCCATTCCTCCACACGCTATACAACACGGCGCTGGAGAAGGGCACGCTGCCCCATTCGATGCGGGAAGCGTATCTGGTCTCCCTGCTAAAACAGACGGAGATTCCACAGCCCTAGGATAATATTGACCCTTGGCGATGCTCAATGTGAACTATAAGATCCTTGCTAAAGTACTGGCGGGCAGATTAGCGCTGGTGGTCCCCCAGCTAGTCCACACTGACCAAAATGGGTTTGTGCCTGCACGGTGCACGTCGCTGAACTTGCGGAGATACTTCAGAGTGGCGGCTGAGGCCGCACAGGAGTGGCCTAGGGCGGGATGTCTTGTCCTAGACCTTGAAAAGGCATTTGACTGCTTAGAATGGGGCTACCTCTCGGCGGTGTTTTTAAGATACGGACTGGACATGGGGTTCCCCCAAAAGGTTGATTTGCTGTACATAAATCCCACAGTTCGAGTACAGTTGGGCCCATACATTTCCAACGTCATACCGGTAGTTCGGGGCACCAGGCAGGGGGGCCCCTTGTCCCCACTATTGTTCGTGCTGGCGATTGAGCCCGTGGCCGTGGCAATATGTTCAACGCTGGGCGATGGAATACCACTGGGCGACGCGGTTCACCAAGTATCGCTTTATGCAGATGACCTGTTGGTCTATGTGAAAGACATAGAGAACATATCTGATCAGCTGGCTCACCGGCTGCAGAACTTTGCCGCTGTCTCGGGACTCCAAGTGAATGTGGGCAAAGCCTGCGTTTATACTTTCTGTGAGGGAAACCGTGACTCGGGGTTCACCCTTGGTGGCGCGAGAGTGCAGTGGAGGGAGGATACTTTCCGTTACCTGGGTATACAGATATACCGCCAACCGAAGGACCTGTTTGATTGGAATCTGGGGAGG
This sequence comes from Lissotriton vulgaris, assembly GCF_964263255.1. NCBI lineage: Eukaryota > Metazoa > Chordata > Amphibia > Caudata > Salamandridae > Lissotriton > Lissotriton vulgaris. Next base: position 92,488 of record NW_028250012.1, read on the forward strand.
GCGCTTCTGGAACACATTACCGCTGACAACCACTGGCAGGGTAGCGCTCGCTAAAATGATCATGCTTCCCCGACTCCTGTACTATTTCGCTAATCTACATTAGTTTCTGAAACACTAAGACAGAGGTTTTAAGAAATTCTTTGGCCGAAATATAAGAGTTGTAAGTATCGGAGGGACAGAATATCGACATCAAGAATAATAGTGACCAGTATATAGACCTGAAGATTTATAGTCCAGAAAACTTTGATGTTGGAACAAATCGACCAGAAAAATTGGAAGAAGTGCATTGTATATGAAAATGAATGCTTAAATAGCCTTGAGAAAGCCCTGGCGCCAATCGCCACAAGGGGCGAAACACGTGTCGGCTGTCCATGTTCAAAAATGCACTAATAAAGATTTCCTGTTCAAACTTGGAGCAATCTTGTCTCTTGAATGGAACACTTTGAAAACAGGATTTAGCCTTAAAAACAATACGGTCATGGAAACGGAATACACACTCTTCCCCTTTCAAAACCATTGGGATCTGGCACACTGAGGTCCTGAAGAAAGCTGACGACCTTTCCAGGCGCAAGTAGGCTGAAACATGTCGACCATATTGATGTGAACGATATATAACCCATCCCCAACACATCTCATTGTTTATTAACCTTACCCCCATCACAGTTTTAATAAATAGCACCCCTCTGGGATAGGAGGTTATTTTCACTGATCCCATCATATCTCTACACCAAGAGACTCTACCTCCAGGGTGGAGGTAAGACCCGAAGATGAAGCTACCAGCCACTAGTACATCAGTGGAGATAACATACCACTCTCCCACTAATGGAAATAGGCTGTTGAGGGTCTCAATACAAATTCTCAAGAGACTCTGGTCCTGAGAATGGTATAATGTCTACGGGTGCCAGAGAAGCATGTACCCAATCCAACTTACTATGAGTGCCCCCACATTAAACCCTCTCCAGGTGGCGTTGAAAGGATGTCACAAACACTTCTCACATTGCCCCTACTATGCCAGTCTCACCCATCAGGCGAAGTACTGGTGGAGCACTGGTTTCCTTATGTAACATCAAAGCTAAGAGCATGCCCGATATATCACCCTCATAGCACAGGCACGGTCGGAACCCCCCAGTACGTCCCTCTGACACTCCAGCTAGACAAGTCCTGACCCTGCAATTACACCAACATGCTCTCCTCCAGCTGCAGTTCCGGCTGGAGCTGCCTGCATGCTCCACAGGTGAAACCCAAGCATTGACCCCTCATTACGGTTTTTGTGGCTTCCCACTCATTTATTGTGTAAGTGAGTGCTACAGTGTATCCCTACCAACAATATCTGTCCTTACATCCAATGGGAATTGCCATAACTGTCCCTGCACTCTCGACTGCCCCAAAGCCAATTCACAGACTACTGGTGAGTGATCTGATAAAAAGCAGCTAGGGTGTATCACCTCTTGGAATCCCCCAGGTGATACGCCCACCAGCAAAATCCAGTTCAATCTAATGTGCATGTTATGCGCAGGTAAGTGGCAGATAAAAATCCTGTCTAAAGGCATTAGAGACCTTCAGGCATCCCGGAGCCGCGATGTGCTCATTATCTATTGCAATGCCATAGTCATCCGTGGCTTTGTGTCAAGCCTTGGAGGCAGTTGATCTGCCTCCCCATCCAAATCCAAATTGTAGTCCCCCAACCACATTAGTGGGCCATCAAGGTCTGACTCAAGTGTTTCCTGAATCTTGAAGAAGAACTGTGGATCAACTACGTTGGGGGCACATACATTAACCAAGGATATGGCCTTCCCATCCAGTTGGCCCTTCAGGTCGACATAATTCTCCTCTACGTCAGCTTCCACATAAGTTAGCCGAAGGGGGTCCCCGAAGCTACCCATACTAACACCCCCAGCATGGGTCATATAGGAAGCGTGATACACCTACCCCTTCCATTTCTTCCGCACCCTCTCAACTTCCACATCATTGAGATGTGTCTCCTCGAGACAAGCGATAGTCACTTTGTGATGCTTCAAGATGGATTAAACCCTATACAGTTTGACATATGTACCCAACTCCCGGACATTCTAGTTTAGTATCTTAAAGTCACCACCAGTGTGTGCAAAATATCAGTGTGGGGAGTGTCCTCACACTGCATTTGGTGACAATCCGATAATGCTACAAAAAGAAACAGAGTAAACAATCCAAAGTCATAGAACAGTTCCTCCCACTAACATCTGAGAAAAACAGTGGAACCATCTTCCTACATAGGTCCACCTTGCATGCCAGGACAACACATTTGTTTTTGTTTTTTTTGTTTTTTTGTGTAAGACGTTTATTGCACATTTCACATGTTAATCACATCTTCGCGCCTACAACCATATCAGGCCGGCTACATTCGTTTACAGCACTTGCATGATGTCGTATGGTGTACACAGCCCATCAGCCGACATCCATAGGACCGGCGGCATTGCAGTGAATAGCGCTAGTATAGTATAACAGTGCATCTCATTCATCTTAGCGTGTCTATTTTCTTACATTTTGTATTTTTTCATTTTTCTGAAACCATGAAACAAAGAAAAGTAAAAATTATTTCAACTTTGATCACTGTGTCACAGCATTCTCCCCCCTTCCTTTTAACGTCTGTATCAGCTATATGGCAATCATGCATATTCGTATTATTCGTCTCGGTCTAGTGATTGCGCCTGCAGATAATCCCTCTAGGACAACACATTAACCCTGACCTATCCAACTGGGACAGGTAACCCAAACCCTTGCCACCCCTTCAGCACTGTCTAGTGCATGTGCCACAAAAAAAGTCTATGGTCTTGCGAGCAGGCAGGATTTACACCTCCCCAGTCAATGATCTGGACAGTTCCATACTCACAACCTGGACCCCTACATATCAGTAACCTCCCTTACCTCACATCATGATCATGAATAGAAAAAGTTTGTGCCCCTTCCGGGCACTGCAACAATTAGGTGCTCTTGGGACCAAGTATCTGCTAGGCAACCGCTTTGCCCAGGGTTCGGTCAGCCAAGGGGCAGAGAGTTTCAAACAGACCCCAACACATCCCTTACCACCAACCCACCTTCTATGCAGCTCAAGAGACATATGTTAACACATGGAAGCATCACCTTGTAGTAAAATTTGTTTTCTGGACTAAATTAACATTGGGAGACTGAGCGTCTGGCACAAGAGAATACAAGGCAGGCACAGCCAGACACAACTCAGGCAACTGCGAGGCTCTCAACTCACACACTTGAATGCTTCTGTCATCCTGTATTGTAACCCTGTTCCATTTTGCACGTATTAAGGATCTCCTTATGTCTGTTAAGCTTGGGCAGATACATATTATATGGGTTAGATCTTCAGATCCTGCTCCGCAGAGGCAGCAAGTTTGATCTTCCTGATTCCTTTCCGATGGGGCCAGATGAGGGAGAATTGGTAGTATGCCGAGTCGCAGCTTTAGAATTTTTCCTTGATCTTCTGTTTGAATCCGTGATCTAGGTATGCTTGAGGCTTTAATGATTTGTAGTCGTTTAGGACTGTCCATCCGTGAGCCCTTTTTTTGATAGAGTTTCCTTATCTTCTAGTAGTGATATTATTTTTGTTACTTTCGTTACAAGCTTTTTGAAACTTTTATGATCTACCTGGGTGTCCCAGAGGTCAGTCAGTTCGAGTCTTGCTAGTGATTCCGTCAGATACATTCTTGCATGTAATCGTTCTCGACGCTGCAACTCAATCCAAAGGTGGGCATTTAAGGTACCTTGCTCTGCATTTCTAATCTTATGCCAACATTTTATGAAGCTGCCCCTTCTTTCCACAGTCTGTGTTTGGACCCCGAACTCCAGGCGGATTTGGGCAGGAGATACATAGATGGGTAGCTGGAAGATGGATCTATAGGTTTTACTGATCACTTTGTCAAGCGTCAGTGTGTCTTTTCCAAGAGTTGTTTCGCTCCCATATGTCAGCGTCGGTTGAAGGCGAGCTCTCAGTACTTGTAGAAATGGGTCAAGCGTACAGTCTGGCAGTATTTTCTTCAGAGGCTTCATCGCAAGATAATTCATGATGCCTTTTCGATGTAGCGACTCTAATTGGGGTTTGAACGAGCCTCTGCTGTCTAATAAGACCCCCCGGTACTTGTAGCACGTTTCATGGTCCAGTTTGTGTCCGTCCAAGTACCAGCTATTTTTTCTGGCCTTCTTGTAGTTCACGGCCATAGTTCTTGTTTTCTTTAAGTTAATAATTAGTCCGTTGCACTGTGAAAATGAGCTGGTAGTGTTTAGAAGGTGCTGGAGGCCAGTTGGAGTACGACTTATTAGGACAAGGTCATCGGCATAGAGGAGATTGGACAGCGTGATGTCTCCTAGCCGCGGGGCATGCGATTTGATGCTATCCAGTTCTCCTGGAAGGTCTGCGAGGAAAAGATTAAACAAGGTAGTGGCTAGGACGCACCCCTGTTTCAGGCCTTTAAAGGTGTTAATTCGCCTGGAGAGGAGCGTCCCATCGCCCAGCTTTATCTTGACCCAGGTGTTGGTGTGGAGTAGAATCAGCTGTTTCAAGAGGGGTTGTGGAATCCCCCATTTTTCAAGCTTACGCCATAGTTTGCCCCGGTCCACATGGTCGAAGGCTGAGCTGTAATCTATAAAACATAAAAACAGCGAGTTCTTTCCTATTTTGGCCGCATCAGTCAGCAAGGTTAGGGCCATGACGTTGGTGGTGGTTCCTTGTCCTCTGATTTGCCGGGATTATATGGTTTGATGCTGCCCAAGATGTCAGTTTGTCTAATAAAATACCACCGTAATACTTTGCCTCTATATTGAACAGGTCAATCAGCCGGTAATTGCAAGGATTGCTCCTGTCTCCCTGCTTGTAAATTGGGCTTATAATCGATCCTTTCCAGGATTCCGGACAGGTTTCTGATTCCTGTATGCACCTAAAGAGTGGTACTAACGTGTTGCTCCAGACATCGGTGTCGTATTTAAATATTATCGGTGGTATCCCGTTTGGGCCTGGAGCTCCTTCTGTTTTCCCCTTCTTTATTTGAGTTTTTATCCGATCTGCTGTCATGTTGATTTTATTTTCCTTGCTTGTTGTTATTTTGCTATTGGTCGTTGCCCCATCAGTCCTCTTTTGGTCGTGTTTTTCCATTGTGCTTTTCATGAGAATTCTGGAACCTTTTCCTTCTTTTCCTGTTTCGTTGTCCTACTTGTTGTTCTCTGTATCCTGAGTTGTCTGGACTGTGGGGACACTTTCACCAGGTTGGTTAAAATGATTATGCAAGTAGTCAGCCCAAGCTGCCTCTGATATGTATGAGCTTATTCCGCGGTGCCCTGGCCGTTGTAAGCTGTGAACTGTTTGCCAAAATTTGGCACTGTTTTTTAATCTCGAATCATGCTTTATTTTTGCCCAGAGTTCGTCATTTGCGTGTCTTTTGGTTTCCCAGATTGCCTTTTTTAATCTTGCTTTTAAACCGCGTAGGGCATCTTGTGGAGGCTCTTTTTTAGGCTGTGTGCGGAGTTGGTTCACAAGCTGCTTTATGTTCCGTTTTAGTCTTTTTATCTCCAGTGAGCTTGTCTTATTTGGTTTAGACTTCAGAAGTTTGCCTTTAAACGCCCTTGGTTTTGTTGCGTGTTTGATCCTGAGGGTCTTCGTATACCACTCCCAAGCCTCTATTGGGTTTGCAGCCAAGTTGCCCTGATGAAATAACTCCTTCACGTTTGTAGACAGTTCTTCGACCTTATCTTGTTTATATCTTATTTGTTTGAAGTCTGTTGTATATTCGGACCCGACGCTAGCCCTGACTTCCGTGGGACTCTCTCTGGTTGTCCTTAAAACGATTTCTTGTGGCAGATGGTCGCTTTGATCGCTAACACCCATTTTAAATGATTTGATGATGTGGGGAAGAGCTAGCCGGTGGCAGTGGCAGGCTCCATCCGCTTGTGCGCCATAGCTGTTAAAGCATTTTAAAATACTTATTGTATATCACGCTGATTAAGAGCTTAAAAACTGCTGATACGATTGCATGTGTATTTTATCACTTATTGCACTGCGCGCTGATCTAAAGCGCTTTTAAATATTGACACATACGATCGGGTTTGTTCCTAATGTTATGGTGACATTGTGGGAGGCTTGACTCACTTGTATTTGATTCTCTGGGGCTGATTATTAGTCCGGGGGGGTCGCTCCACCTCGTTTCCGCCGCGCCCAGTGTGGGCATTTGCTGCGGAGGGTGAGGAGGAGCCCAGCACTTCCGGGCTCTAGGCAGCGAGGTCAGCGCTCTAGTTGCCCCTCCCCTATCCTCTACTTATGTGTGTGGGTCCGCGACCGCGCAGCGGACGCGTGCAGCGGGCGCGCCGAAGTGGCGCCTAAGTCAAGCCCGCCTGCGCCCGTCCGCGGCCGGCCGGGGTGTGGGACCACAACCCCTGCCCATTTAGTGCAAGTACCCATCCACTACGATAGCCAGGAACTTGTGCATTTGTGTCCACCAATAAATGTATCCTGCAGGAATTCTATGGAGGCACATGTGATACATAGTTGCCCCTACTGCCCTTTCAAAGGTATTAGAGAGCCCGCTAGCTCTCATGGAGGACTGAGAGCCCAGGGAGGCTTACTCAATTGTAGATCTTTAAGTAAGCACTCGACTCAAATATGGGATCTCCTGCTGGATGAGAAGCTAGATTTTCTCTTCCTAACGGAGACCTGGCTGGACGAGCACTCTGATCTCGATATCGTTAGTGCTGTTCCACCAGGGTATTCCATAGCCAGAGTTGATAGGGAACGAGGAAGAGGCGGGGGGATTGCAATTATTGTAAAGTTCCCATTAGAATGTACCTTACTCCCGATCCCTATAGACAGATGCGAAGCTGGAAGGTTCAACTTGAAGCTTAGTCCGCAGGACTCTATATCTGGGATCCGAGTATATAGACCTCCAGGAAGCCTTGGAAACTTTAGGTCTAGTATTGTGGAGAGCACTGCCCACCTAACCATTAGACGGAGTAAAATCTTAGTTTTAGGGGACATTAATATGCATTTTGAAAACACTCATCTGAAAGATGTTACTGACCTTCGTCAGGAATTTCAGGAACTACAGCTTGAGCTGAAAAATACCACTCCTACGCATGTTATGAGTCACTTACTGGATCCTCTGTTTGCGAGCTGGGAGGGGGTGACTGTGGACACCCCTATTCCTATCCCATGGTCAGACCATTACTTAGTTCCCGTTCAGATAAGTAGCTCTGGCTGTGAGAAGCGCGCAGCGGACATCAAAAACTTTCCGTACCGTAAATGGAAGCAGTTCTCCCAAAATAGCTTTAACAGGCTGATACAAATAGGGGGTCCACTGGATGGTACTGATGTTGAGTGTGTGAACTCTAAGCTTGATGAGCGCATCCTAGACGCCGTGAACTCCATGGCTCCACTGAGCAGTTCCAAGACTTGGGTAGAAGAGCTAGGACTGCTCTATGGTTCACACCAGATTTACAGCTGGTAAAATCGGAATGTAAACGGCTGGAGCGCAGTTGGAGGTTGACATCCTGTTCTGGGAGTAAGGTCTGCTACAAATTAGCTATGAGGAAATATCAAAAGCAAGTGCGAGGGGCCAAAGCTGCCTACTATCACATCCGGATTGAGGAGGCGGAGAACTCCTCGAAGGAGCTGTTTAAAATTTTTAAAGAAATATCCCTGGTACCTGGCGTGAATTCCCAGTCTACCGATTCTGTGGGGGAATGTAATCGAGTGGCTGAATTCTTTGCTGGCAAAGTAAAGAGTATTTATGCCTCTTTCTCCAAATAGCCGGTTAGTAGCCTTCAGTTCATGGAATCACTGGGATGGAGAGGATCGGCGGAGAGGTTGGAGCACTTCTGCATTCCTCCATCTGAAGAACTGCGCAGCATCTGTCGTAGTGTAAAATCAGGCTCCCCGCGGGACCCCGCGCCCCCTAGGGTGCTTGCTGGGGGCTTGGATGTACTTGAACCCCTGTTCAGATATGTACTTCAGGTCTCCTTTACTTCCCAGCAGCTCCCAGCAGACTGGAAGAAGGCTATAGTCCTGCCCATTAGGAAAAAGCCTAATGTGGGTATGGAGGTTCTTGAAAATCTAAGACCTATATCTCTTCTCCCTTATTTAGCCAAAGTGGCTGAGAAGGTTGTAAACCGTCAGCTGGTGGAGCACCTGGAGAAGGCTGAGATTTTACATCCCTCTCAGTCGGGCTTCCAGTCGGGGTTTTCGACTGAGACGGCCCTTCTGAGAGCCACTGAAACGTTGAGACAGGGAGCAGATGCGGGGCACACCATGGCACTGGTGATGCTAGATCTTAGTGCCGCTTTTGACACTGTAGCGCACTCTATCTTGCTACAGTGTCTTAGCGATGGTGGTGTCACCGGGTCTGCTTGGGGTTGGCTAAAGTCCTTCCTCACGGGCCGCTACTTCCAGGTCCAGCAGGGACTTGCCCGCTCTACTGAGCTGGCACTTGACCAGGGGGTGCCTCAGGGCTCTGCCCTGAGCCCCACTCTATTTAATTTATATATGGCCCCCCTGGCCCGGGTCGTCCAGGCATATGGAGTGGAGTTGGTATCCTACGCCGACGACACCCAACTGCTGTTATCCCTATCTCAAGGCCCCGCAATGACAGCGTCCAATTTTAAGGCCTGTATGCAGGCTCTGGCGAATTGGATGGACTCCCATTGCCTAAAATTGAATGGCTCTAAAACGGAGGTGAAGGTGGTGGGCGGGGAGACCAGCAGCTGGTCAGCCGAGTGGTGGCCGCCATGTTTGGGTCCCACCCCGGTACCCTGTGAGGAGGCTAAAAACTTGGGGGTATGGGTCAATCCTACCCTTTCTTATGAAGGGCATATCCGCCGGTTAGTTGGGAAGTGTTTTGGAGTCTTGAAGACCTTGAATAAAACGCTTGACCTCCTGCCCTTGCCAGCCAGACGGACCATGACTCAGGCCCTGGTGACCTCCCGGATGGACTATGGGAATGTTCTATTCCTGGGGGTCACCGAGAAAAGTTAGGGACGGCTGCAAGTTCTGCAAAATTCTGCCGCACGGTTAGTTCTGCGGCGCCTAGGAGAGCAGCCTCCAGTCTGGCCCTGGATACTCTGCACTGGCTGCCGGTCAGGAAGAGAGTACTTTATAAATGCCTCCTGATCTGCCATCGCATTGTATGGAATAGGGCTCCTTCTTACCTGCAAAACTTGGTGCATAAAAATGAAGCCTCGAGAGCTCTTCGCTCGGGAGGAAGGGGCTTGCTGGTGGTTCCTCGAGTGAAGAAAGCAAGAATGGGGGGGCGCTCTTTTAGTGTGATTGCGGCACGGAACTGGAACAATCTCTCTTTGGAGATGAGACTAGAAGGCGCTGAAGTCAAATCTGTATAGGATGTAGGGTTCACGGAAGGGTGGGCAGTCCCTGTTATTGTTGGCTAGTTTTTTTCCTGTTTTATTATTATTATTATGTCAAATAGTGGGAGGGTTGCAAATGTATAGTCTAGGTGGGAGGAGCTTATTGCGGAGTGGTAAGTTGATGCTGGGGGGGTGTCTTCTATAAACTGGCCATTCAGCACCCTTAGATTTAATTGCTCTCATTCTTTTAACAGTTGTTTTGAGCACTTAGTTTGCTTAATTGGAAGTGCTTGTGCTTGGGTTGGAATTGCCCAGGTTCTGTTGAGGTCATGTGCTAGTTTGTCGTCCGTTGCGGTTCCAAAAAGAAAGAGGTTAAAGTCGCCTGCCAGGATTAAATTCTCAGCTTCCCCCTCATCCAAGATTCTTGCTGTCTCCTTTACCAATTCTCTTGCACCTTTCCGACTATGCTTCGGGTGTATATAGGAGTTGATTATAATGAGGGTGTCGCCCTGCTTTCTAGTGTTAATTGTTATGGCAGTCGCCTGTATGACGTTAGGGGCTACGGAATTAGTCTTTATTTCCTTCATTGATCCTATTGTAAGGATTGAGGCAAGAATCATCAGTCCACCTGATCTGTGGCCAAAGGGTGAGGTCCTGGTAGCTGGGACGATTTGCGTAATGTATCCTTCTAGGACTATCTCGGTTTCTTCCCAGGTTTCTTGTAGCAATATCAGGTCAAATGAAGTATTTTAATGTTTCATGATCGTCCAATTTGGCATTCAAGCCATTTATGTTCCAGATGCATACTCTGAGGTTATTTGATGTTGTATGTGTTGAGGGCTGCGCAGGGGACCCTTGTCATTGCCCACCTCTGTTGGTTATTGTTCGCTGTATTATGTCCGGATTAAGAGTTGATGGTTTCGTTGTTACTGTTTTGATATATAAGGGCCTCCCTTGGTGACCTGGAGACTGGCTGAGAGCTCCTTTTAAAATTGATGTAGCTTTATGCAGGTGTTCTTTTTCACTCTCCTCTAAAAACGGTGTTGGGTAGGCTGGCCTTCTACCTGGTTCCAGCTTTATTCCCCACTGAGCAAATTTGTTGAGTTCTCCTAAGATCCGATCGACCAGGTCATTAGATGACCATGTTGTCTTTGTCGTTTCAGGTTTGTTCTGTTCGAGTGCGGGTTGGAATTCAATTTCAAGTAAGTCAGCTGAAGTGATGCCTTCCAAACCCTTGATCGATTTAATCAGTTTTATTATGTTTCCTCTGTTCAAGGTGTCCATTCTGCCTCTAGATTTATACTCTGGAACAAATGTTACTATATCTGTGTTGTTTGATGGAATAGCTCTGGTTGCTTGGGGTGCGGTTTGGTCAAGGAAGTTGGCCCAGTCGGAGAGTTGGTCATTATTATTATCCGTTATGGCTAAAGTTGCCCTTGTTTTAGGTTGTTCCAATTCATGGTCCAGAGTCGGCTGTTTCACGTTTTGTAGCATGGCCCTTGGCCGACTGTCGGTGTGGCTCCTTGCTGGGCTTCGTAGGTCAGTCTCTTGCTCGAATCTTTCCTGCTGTTTTAGGAATTGTGCCTTTGTGACCTCCTTGTGCCCAGAATATTCAATTGCTGACTCTAGTGCTTAATTAGATCTTGGAATTTTAAAATTGTTTGGGGTCCTTGTAGTTGCCAATTTTTTGCCCGGGGGCGGGACTGCTCGACCTGGTTTGAAAGTGCCACCTTCACTTCTTGTTCTGCTTGATGTTGTGGTTCCGCCGGCTGCCCCTCCTGTTCTTGGACAGCGACTGTCATTTTCCTGTTCCTACCCTTCCTTTTTTGTTTCCGACGAATTCGTGAGTTTATAGGCATCTCTGTATTGGCTCTTTCTTGGGGGGAAAGGTTTGGAAGTGAGTTTATTGGCGATTGTCTGGCTTTAGGGGAACAGGTCTTCTCGTTTGGGACAGTTTATTCTCTGCTTTTTTTGCGGTTCCATGTGTTTGGGAGTCCCTAGTGACGTTTCCCTCGTTGGCTGTGTCTTTCAAGTCCGATGATGCAGTTGGTCTCAAATTATCTAGGAGATTCTCCAGCATTGTTGGTAACGTTGATAGGTTGTTTATTATTGGAGAGCAGTTGCATTCTGTTCTAGCTAGCCCAGAAAGTTCTGCTGCTTCCTGACCCCTTTTTATGAGACCGTTTAAGTCTCCTAGTTTCCTCTCGATCCCTGAAGTGAACTCAGCTAGTGTTTGCAGTACTGTTAGCTGCATGTTTAATTTCTCTGATTGATATTGTAAGGCTGTTGCTGATAGTTGAATTGTATTTAATAGGTTTGCCCAGAAGGTGATGAACAAGCTTTTGCTCTCGCTCTCTGGTCTGCTAGTGCTGGGAGTTGTGGTAGGTTTTAGATCGTAAGCCGCCACTAGGTCTTGCCATTCCTGTGTTGCAAGGAAGGTCATATCGCTATCGTCCTTTGCTGATTTCTTGGTGTATTAAGACGTCCTGTATCACTCTGTTCTTTTGGGGCTGTTTGGGGACCGTCTTGTACGCTCTTCTACGTCGGTGAAGGACTACTGTTTGATCGAGATGTTCTTCATCCAATCTTTAAGGCAGGCCAAAGAACCGATCCAGCCAATTATCGCCTCATCGGACTCATAGATGTCGAGGCTAAAATATACGCCTCAAATCTTTTGATGGCCTTGGAAGACTGGGTCTGTGCGAACAAGATCTTGCCGATCACGCAGACTGGCTTTAGGCCCGGAACCAATACCTCATGTAACCTGCTCGCGTTAAACCTCCTGGTGGACAAAGCCCGGGAAAAGTCAACCAAGCTATACACGTGCTTTGTCGACCTGAAAGCTGCGTTCGATACAGTCCCGAGGGAGGCTCTATGGAATAAAATGGCCACTTGGGGAATACCATCAAAGCTGCTGCGGGCCATCATGAATTTGTATTCATCCACATGGGTTCGAATAAAATTAGGCAATGGCGACCGAACTACACGAAAAAGTTACACCCATGTGGGCCTCAAGCAGGGCTGTGTATTGGCCCCAACTCTTTTCAATATCTTCACAGCGGACCTAGACAAGCACATTGCGGGGACAGAAAGTGATCCGCCAAAGCTAGCCCATCATAAAATCAGGAGCATTCAGTATGCGGATGACATTGTACTCTGCAGTCAGACCCCGTTGGGCTTACAACGTTCCATCATGAAGCTCCAAAAGTACATCAGTGCGCATGGCCTACAAATTAATTATAAAAAGATGAAGATCGTCTGTTTTGCTTCTCGTTCAGGGAGGAAATCTTTCAAATGGCACATCGCAGGCAACAAAATAGAGCAGACCTGCTCGTACAAATATCTGGGAGTAGTTGTAGACGCCAGGTGGACTCTGAAAGATCACCAACTGTATAGAAAGGCACAGGCTAATAAACTTTGTTTTGCCCTAAACATATTAAAAACGAAATTGAACTGCCCATCCACAGCGCACCTGTTGAAGGTGATAGCCGCCAAGTTCTTACCCTCGCTCATGTATGGTTCGGAATTGTATAGGGGTAAAGATGCAAATTTTTTGAGCACACAGCAATCAGAGCTGTTCAAATATATCTTTAAGATACCGAGGATTGTATCTCAATCTCTGATTCGACTGGAATTTGGTCTATCAAATCAGCATCAAGTCAGACAAGCGGCCATTCTAAAAACATGTTGGAAACTAAGAGCAGCCCAAGAAGACACGCTCATGGGCTTCTGTTGGCTTGAGATGAACAACCAGACCAAGTCGAAACACGCTTGGAAACCAGTATGGGAGAATGCCCTTGCAAGTCTTAAGTTGTAGAAGGCTTGGAATACAAATCTAACCTTCGCGGCTTTCAAAAAAGTAACCAATGGAGCAGCAAAGCAAAGATCTTGGCTAACAGACAAAGCCGCAACAGCACAGAAAAAACACAGTTGGACGGTCCTGGCCACGTATGTGAAAATGGAGCCTCAACCGTACTTAGTAAATCACATATCCCATTGCGGCCCAAAAAACACTATTACAATTACGGCTGGGCATCACCATTTTAAAAGATCATACACCTCCATGGAAGCAAACATGGCCGTCCCCTGTCTGCAGACTATGTGGGCAAATGGAAGAATCAATGTTGCACATATTGTGCATCTGCCCATCCTTGAACATTTTGAGACGTTATTATCTACTGTATGTATTTCGACTTTTTCAGATTAGATCATGCCGCCCAGCTGTCATGCTAGCACTGAATAGTCACCATCTGCAGACAGCTTGTAGGGCCGCCAGATTCTGCCAAAAGGCATTGCTGCTAGTAGCGAAGACTGAGAAAAAAGATCACTGAACGCTCGAACATGAATGCCCGAAGGGTTACGAACAGACTTTGAATCCCCTCTTACAAATATACCAGAAATATAGACATTTTAGCAAGTTATCTTTTTGTTTTCTCTTTTAAAGATCAGCTAAAGTCGTACATTTTATTCTTAAAACATGTGTTTTTATGTAACCATATTGTAAAGGTTTTAATTAACTATATACAATAAAAAAATGTACTTACTAGCTAAAGGTGTACGTGTCCCAAAGACTCGCTCGGCCGTAGTCATCGGCCTATGTGAGGGCAACCAAAAAATGGCTGCCGTACACAAAATGGAACCCGAAGGTTCAGAACAAAATCCCCAAATACGTAGTGAATCCATTGATCGAACATGACAAAAACACTCGTACTTGCCGCACTCGTCATTTACGGTTCGCTACTACCAAAATCATAACGATACCATGACCTTTACAAAACGGGTTCAGAATCACAGAACCTCAGACCCTCCTTTTGCCCTTACATAGGCAATAACCTAAACTCACGTCAGTCTGAATCCAGGTCTATATTCATGAGATTGTCAAGATGCTGCTGAAGCATCATCCTATTACTTAGTAGCTCTCTCTGAACAGGTCTCCTTGCACACGAAGTAGCACAAAGGCCACATACAGCAGGAGCACACTGTACACAAAGACAGAACAGGAAAAGGATAGCTAAAACCATCCCAATGATCATCAGAACATTCCATCCCCAAGTGGATAACAGATCCCAAAACCATCCCATTAACGACCAATCTCCTTCGTCCACATGTATAGACTCGGAGATCTTTTGTAGCTTGGAAATGGCCTGGTACACTGTCGGAGCGTTGTCTGGAATGAAAACGCAGCAGCTCGATTGAATCAATTTACATACCCCTCCTCTATCTGCAAGTATGACGTCTAATGCAACTCTGTTCTGCAGCGTCATAAGGCGATCCGACTGGAGCTCAGCAGTCAGATTACTAAGGGCACCAGTAGTCTCAACTATGGTGGACTCAACCACTCTCGTCAATTGCCGTATGTTCCTGCTGTTAACCATAGGTCCCCAAAACGGCAGAAAACCCTTCAGAAAATCTCCTAATTCTTGTCCTGTAGTATCTTCCTCACTGAAGACACCTCTAACAACTCTCGTCTTATGGTAATCTGCCGCAGCAGTATACGTAGGTGGCAACAGGAACGAGACATAACATGTTCCCGAAAAATCAGGGGGCAACCATGTATATGCTCTATCGTGACAAACAAAATAGGTACCCTTAGCTGCTAAAAACGATGGGGAAGTCTGGGACGCAAAAACGTACGTCTCAGTACAAACACTCTTCCCTAACTGAGCTCTCGGATTCTTGCCACTACCTTGCAGACAAAAATGACCACGATGGGGTACAATCCAAATCGGAGTAGATCTTTTCGCACGCTGGTTTCCACTCAGACTAACACCATATCCAGTAACGTTCCATCCAATATACGCTAGTGACTCATCTCTCGGGATAGTCTCATAGGAACTAATTACTCTAATCATGTCGACTATTCCCTTAACTAGAGCACTATTATTCGGATTGTCTTTCACAGAACGCAGGGGGTAAACTTCACGGGCATAAATGAACATTGTTCTGTACGCCCACACAGAACCATTATAGCTGAATGGCAGGACCAGGTAAGGAATACCCTTATCAGTAGTATGAGGCATAAGACCACACACCCAGCAATTAGTTGTGTTCACCACTAGCTGATGCTGGTGCAAAAGTTGAACAAAAGAGTTATTAGCAAATTCTAATCTTCTAATGGACTCATGTTCAGGCAAAGGATGAAAAGAATGCGAAGAAATATTAGGAAAAGGTAAGGGTTGTGTAGTGGGTGCAAACATCACCTGAAAAGAGAAAATAACGTAACCCACCAACCAGGGCCGGACTGGGAACCAAAACCGGCCCTGGCAAAGTGCTTGGCCGGCCCCCCCGCTCCCCGGGCGGGAGGGGGGCGAGTGCTTTGTCAGGGCCGCTTTTCAGCCGATTTTGTTACAGGGCCGATTTTGCAGCTATGCTGCAAAAACGGTTCTGCAACAAAAACGGCCTTCAGGGCCCAAAACCGGCCCCCACCCTTGTGGCCGACCGGGGGATCGCCCGGTGCCCACAACGGCCAGTCCGGGCCTGCCACCAACAACATTATCAAGTAGCATCAAAAGACACATTATCAAAAAACATTTTCTACTCATTATTTTACATATTTTTGTCTTAAAGCTCATTTCTTCAACAGCTCCTCCATCTCGAAAAAATCCATCCTTTAACAGTGCTGTTCGCGGCAGTTGGTTCTCTTCGCTCAGTGTACCTCTGAAGGTTCCAGGGAACGCCCTAGAACAAACCAGAACTGTCGACCTTGTGTCTTTCAGCCGTACGCTCTGAGTCTTTATACCGCGACCCTACAGCTGAACCCGGATGGCGGTTCGAAAAACAAAAATCAATCAAAACAGTCTCTCGGAGGGGAGAGCGTAGCTTCAAAAATAGCAAGAAAAAGAATCAATTTATTAGTCCAACGACTCTCGGTCGTAAATTATAACGGCATTTACCAGGCAATGTCTGTTCACGAAACAATAGTTCAGGTTCAGAAGTGTCCAGTCGAACTGATGGAGGCACAGCTTCCTGCAAAATATTGTCGTTTTCACGCTCAGAACTTGTCCCAATTAAACGTGCATCGCTGAACGGCACAAACGTGGCAAGGTCTCAATTTCTGAATCGCCTACACCCTCCTGGACCCACTGGTCCTACGGCAGAGGCAAAGGGGCCCTCTTACAATGTACGCCGTGGATCCAGTTCTTTTTACTGTGCACTCTCACTGCAGTACGCGTCGCCAACAAAACTTGGTGGGGTCCGGTCCAGCGGGGCTGATTATTCTTTGTCCGCTGAAAATTTTGAATAAGGACCCAGGATCCAGGATCAATGGTGTGTCCCGGATCTTCAGATGCTTGTGGCAGTGTTTCGTGAACCTGTTGGTGTAAAACACACAATTTAGCAGTCAATTCATACAGATAGTCAAGCAGTATAGAATGTTCAATCTCGCTAAACTTTGTCGGCCTCGGCACTCCCCATACATTCGCCGGGCGACCAAAAACAATCTCGTAGGGACTAAGTCCCACTCGAGAATGTACCGTAGTCCTAGTTGACAAAAGTGCTAATGGCAAAGCATCGGGCCATTGGAGACCAGAGCTCGCCTGAATCTTGGCTAATTTCAGTTTTAGGGTGCCATTATAACACTCAACTAAACCAGCTGACTGGGGGTGATTTGCAGCGTGGAACTTCTGTCTGATGCCCAGACCTTCACATACTGTCTTCATAACTTGACCGACAAATTCACTCCCGATATTATTCCAGACCATTCTCGGCAAACCATACCTAGGGAAAAATTCCTTAATCAAGGCTTTAGCTGTGGACAAAGCAGTGTTATCTTTTCAGGGGATATGCTTCTACCCATCTCGAAAAGGCACAAACAACCACAAGGACGTATGTCAGGTTGTTACATCTTTCCATGTGGATGAAATCTAATTGCAAAACCTTGAACGGATACGTCGGAGGTGCAAAGTGACCAGCTGGAGTTGGAGTTCCCTTGCCAGGATTATACATCAGACACACCATACAATTCTTGACCAAGTTCTCTGCACACTTAGGAATTCCAGCATCCAGCAAGTGCCATACTGGAGCCAACAACTTACAAATCCCTTTCGCACTAATGTGAGCCATTCCATGAGCCATTGTAACCACTGCAAGTACATACGCATCAGGTAACAACCATCGCTGATGCTCTGACAACTCAATCCAACAACAAGTCGAATCCAATTTTCCCATACTCTCTCTCCATACATTCAATTCTTTCTCAGTAGCTTCAGCCTGAATTGACTTCACGCTCTTTATCGTATCTTCACACATTTCTCTATCCGGAACCCATTTCGCCGGACCCGCAACATAAATTCGACTCATCACATCTCTCACCACATCTTTCGCAACTTCATCTGCAAACGCATTACCACGACCAACGTCATCGGTAACCTTCTTATGTGCACTGCATTTCACGATCGCAACTTGCATCGGTAACGTAAGCGACTCAAGAAGTTCATTCACCAACTGACCATGCTGTATTTTCGCACCATGAGACGTGAGGAACCCACGTTCCTTCCACAAGCGACCAAAACTGTGAGCCACACCAAACGCATACTGACTATCAGTGTACACAGTCACTCGTTTTCCTTTCGACAACACACACGCTCTTGTCAATGCAATCAACTCTGCTGCTTGAGCTGAATTATGTGGGACACGAGCAGCTTCAACAATCATATGCAAAGTCGTAACTGCATATGCCGCAGTCGTATCACCATTCGGAAGCTTAAAGCACGAACCATCTACCCATAGGGTACCATCACACTTCGCAAGAGGAGTATCTTTAAGGTCTATTCTACCCTTCGTTTCCTCCTCTGTCCTAAGAAAGCAATCATGCTGTTCAAGAACATCTGTCTCTACAGAAATCGGCAACAACGTAGCTGGATTCAACGTGTTGCATCTCTTTATATGCACATGACTCGCTAAAAGTGTCAACTCGTAACCTGACAATCGAGCACTAGTTAAGTGCTGTGTCTTAGTCCTGTTTAACAAAGTATCCACTGCATGTGGAACCATTACAATCAACATATTATCCATCACCAAACCAGCAGACTGTCGGATAGAAACAGCTGCTGCCGCTGTAGCTCTCAAACAACTCGGCAATGCTCTAGCTACCGGATCCAAAGTCGACGAGAAATACGCACATGGACGTTGTTTATCGCCGAACTGCTGTGTCAGGACTCACAACGCACATCCCTCTCTCTCGTGAACATAGAGTGTAAAAGGCTTACTGTAGTCGGGAGTCCCCAACACAGGAGCCGAACACAATGCATCATACAATTCAGAAAAACTCTTCTGGCATTCATCAGTCCAAGGAAGAGTATTTGGAGTATCCTTAACAGTAAGAGCTAACAAAGGTTTCGCAAGAAGAGAAAAATTTGGAATCCATTGCCTACAGTATGAAGTAATACCCAAGAAAGCACGCACTTCTCTCTGTGTGGTTGGCACACTCATTTTCGCAATCGCTTGAATTCGTTCTGGGGTCAGTCTTCTTCCCTCCTTCGATAAGAGATGACCTAAGTAGGTCACTTCTTGTCGACAATACTGCAACTTCGAAAGTGACACTTTATGATGGAGGTCAGACAAATGACACAACAAAGAAAGAGTAGCTTCTTTACAAATCTCCTCATTATCAGCAGCAACTAACAAAACATTGACATACTGAATAAGAGTAGCACCATCAGGTAAGACAATCGTATCAAGCTGTGTTTTCAAAGCCTGACTATAGATGGATGGACTTTCACAATAGCCTTGAGGAGCGCGCTTAAACCGGAAACTTCGGGCTCCTAAAGAGAAGCCAAAAATATCTCTACTCTCCTCGGCAATCGGAATGCTGAAGAAAGCATTCTTCAAATCAATCACCGAAAACCATGTAGCAGAAGCAGGAATCATGGTCAACAAAGCAGTAATATCCGGAACAACAGGAAATTGCGGTACTACGATCTTGTTCACCTCACGAAGATCAATCACAAACCTATATACAGGCGGTTGTGAAGAATCAGTACGTTTCAGAACAGGCAAAACCGGACTATTGCACACATTACCTCTTGTTTCCTCAATCACACCCTTTTCAATTAAGTCATAAATGATCGCTAAAAGCGCTCTTTCACCATCACTAGAAATCCGATATTGAGGAATACGTGGCAGTCTAACATTCGCCTTCAACGTCACAACATATGGTGGAATCTCCAAAAGACCCACATCATTAGGACAAGTAGCCCAGAGAGTATCAGGAAGAGAACGCAATTCCAATGGAAGTCGATCTTTGGACAAATACATTGGAGAGATCACTCTCTTACCCAATGTAAGCTGTACTCCTGAAGGAGAACAATGTAGAGTCGATTACAATCTTTTCAACAAATCCAATCCCAACAAGTTCTCACCACAACCTGTCGTCAGAATGAGGGGTGCTTCAAATTCACAAGATCCAACAGAAAGAGACAAAGGACTAGAAAACGGATTACACACTGGGGCGCCCGAAAAACCTACCGAAACATTCGTCAAGCCAGACAAAGGTGCACCAGGAAGTTTAGAGTGCATGATAGAACTCTTTGCAGCAGCAGTATCCAACAGAAAATGCTCTGATACACCTGATGTAATCACTTCAACATAAGGTCCACTCTGATCTACTGGAACTGACACAACTCCCTTTCTTTGTCTATGGCTGTCCTAACAATCATTACTGTCGATATTCTCACCTTCAACATAGTAGTCGTCCGCATAGTACTGAATCGTCCTACCAGACGCAACATTCTGTTGATCAAAACAGTTCATAGAATTCTGTGGAGGAGAAGATCGTGCATTCTGGGGGAACACAACACGTCCCCTACCTCTAGGAACTTGCTGAACACCTCAACCTCTCACACCAGAAGCACCATTCGTACCCTGTAACAAAACCGGACAACTATTCTTAAAGTGACCCTCTTCTTTGCAATATGCACACTGATTAGGACCCACACGAAAACGCTGTTGAGAAGGCTCGAACCTCTGCGAACTTCTCTGAAACTGTTGAGGTTGCTGATAGTCACGCTGATTATTACGAGGCGGATACGCTTGCTGCAAAAGAACCTTCGTCTTCAGATCTTTAGTCTTTCTATCCGCTTTCTCTTTCTCATCCTTATCCCTATTCTCATAATATTGTGCAGTAGCCAATATCTGCGCCGACGAAGAAACAGCCCATGAACCTCTGAATCCTTCAACTTAGTACACAACTCGGGAAGCAAGTTATGCACAAACTTATCAACGAACAACCGTTGGCCACCTTCCGTACTCATATCTTGGCCACTATGGTCGATAAACGTCTCTTCAAACCTAGTGAAGAAATCAGACACACTTTCATCTTTCTTCTGCTTACACGCAGACAACTTATCCCAATTCACTCGTACAGCAGGCATCAAACTCTTCATTTTTTTTTTTTTTTTTTTTTTTAACATCATTTTTATTGCATCACCAATATAAATGTACAGACAAGATATTCAGTACAAATGGCACGACAGGAACTGATTCAATTGAAGACCTTCGATCTTCATCCGGAGGGACCACCCCGCTCTTGACGCGGGTGGCTTCATCTCTGTCTTGGTCTCGTACTTCTTACATTGTCCGACCGCTTCATTTTGCACATAACCCTGGAATGCTTTTGTGATTTACGCCCCTCCCCCTCCCCAAATTTCGGTGCCCCAACATCCCTCCAAACCAGCTTCCTACCCGCCCTCCCCCGTGGTCGCGCTGCGCTTGAGTAACCATGTATTAGTGCCCGGTATGTTGTAGGAGGAAGCAAACAATCGCTAAGGTGTGTTCTCCTGTATAGTGTTAGGGTCTGCTCCAGCTAGTTCGCTCTCGCCATCCTGCCCCTCGTCGTCCACATCCCTGAGCGCCTGCACCATCACCTCCCATGCAGTCGCCCTTTCCAGTGCTTTCTCGTCATTCGACCTCCAGGCCATCTGGTATCGTAGGGTACTATCACACGCGGCCCATCTCAGACACTCCCCATACCATCTTTTATACGTGGGCCCCACTCTGGACTTCCAATTTCGTGTGATCTCCCGCTTGGCCAAGATAAGCCCTAAATCTATAAATTTACTTGACATCGCATTTCTAGGTGTGTGTGGGAACCAGTGAAGGATGCCAACTGCTTTAGTATACTGGATATCCCTGTCCGTCGCGCCGTTAAGGGCCCGCCCAACTTCCTGCCAATAGTCGCCTAAAGAGGGGCAATCCCACAGCATATGACATAGATCCGCCCCCGCTGTATTACATCTGGGGCAAGCAGCGTCGGCCGTCCCAAAGTACTGTTGGATTTTCCCGGGCGTGAGGTATGCCCTGTGGATAACATAAAAGTGGATCAATTGGAACCTGGCATTCCTCGAGCTCTTCCACGCCCGTCTCAGCAGTTGGCCCCAGGTCGTGTCTGGTATCTCCACCTGGAGGTCCAGCTCCCACTTGGCCTTCAGGGCTGCCAAAGGTTGCAAGGCCTCCCGCTGCATCCTCGAGTACAGGCACGTGACGGCCTTAAAGGTTCCCGCCGCCATCATGGCGTACTGGCAAGCCATCGAGGTGCCTGGTTCCTGCAGCCCTTCCCCCCAGTGGGCTCGCATGGCGCCCGTGACTGCCGCGTGCAGCAGGTAGTCACCCCTCGGTAGGTCAAATCTCTCCTGCAGGTCCCGAAACGGCAGCAACACCCCATCTTCGTAGAGGTCACCCAGCACGTGTAGTCCCGCCTCCTCCCACCCTAGCAAGCGTGACCAGTCACCTCCATGTGGGAGGGCAGTGACCATTCCCAGCGGTATTTCGGGGGCATACATAAGGCGGACACCCGCCCGCTTACGGGCCCGGTCCCAACATAGCCGGAAAGTCTGCTCCTCGACCGTCAGGTCTCCCACTCGGAGTTTCTGGTGCAGCGTAATATAGGCCAGAACGTGTCGCGGGGTGCCTTCGACTCTCGCGTCCTCGGGACCTCTATATACTCTCGCCACCTCCTGAGTAAAAGTCTGCAGCTGCGCGGCTAGGTAATATCCTTCGAAGTCCGGCACTGCCATACCTCCCTCATCCTTGGGGCGGAACAGCGTGTCGAGCGCTATGCGCCTCCTACCCGTGCCCCACAGGAACGCTATGATCAGTGACCTCAGGCGTTTGAAAACCGAGCTCGGGATCCATACCGGCAGTGTCCTAAAATAATACAAAAGCCTGGGCAGGGCTATCATTTTAAGCAGGGAAATTCTACCAGCCAGGGAGAGCGGTAGAGTCGCCCAGAAGTCCATAGATCCACGCAGGGCGTTAATACAGCGAGTTATGTTGCCATCCAGCAGGTCGGACGGGGCGTGGTAAACATAAACCCCTAGATAATGTAGGCAGCGCGGCTCCCACCGGAGTTCCTGAGCAGTGAGTGGGCACGGTTCTCCCTGCCTCAGGGGAAACAGACAGGATTTAGGCCAGTTGACCCTCAGGCCCGATAACCTACCGAACTGCTCCAGTAGCCTCCGCGCCCCCTGAAGTTCGGCGCCGGCATCGGCCAAAAACATCAACAAGTCATCCGCATATAGGGAGATGAGGTGTGGCCTCCCCCTAAAAGGCAAACCTGCGTAGTGGCGGCCCAGTCTGGCTACCGCAGCGAAGGGTTCCATTGCCAACGCAAACAGTAGCGGGGATAGGGAACAACCCTGTCTAGTGCCACGCCTAATCGGATATTGTCTTGAGATCAGTGCACCCACCCGGACCCTCGCTACCGCCTCAGTGTAGAGGACCTTGGTCCACTGTATATATCCGTCTCCCAACCCGAAGCGACGCATCACCTCATACAGGTATCCCCATTCGAGGCTGTCAAATGCCTTCTCAATGTCAATGGACAGGACAAATGGGGAGACGGTGTCTGGCCAGTCCGCACCCATCAGTCTCGTGAGTCTACGGATGTTATGAGTGGTATTGCGTGTCGGTATGAAACCGCACTGGTCACCATGAACCAGGCCCGTCATGTGCACTAGCAATCTGTTGGCCAGAATTTTACTGAGGATCTTGTAGTCCGTCGTCAACATAGACAACGGACGATACGAGGACAGCGCCGCACCCTCTCTGCCCGGCTTCAAGAGTGGGATCATAAGGGCCTCGCACATAGAGCCCGGGAGTCGGCCCTTCTCCTGCGCCTCATTGTATACCTCGCGCAGCCGCGGAGCAAGATGCTCTAGGTATTTGCCATAAAATTCGATCGGTAGACCGTCAAGGCCCGGGGTCTTGTTTCTAGCCATCTGTTTTACAGCACAACCTATTTCTCCGAGGGAGATGGGTCGCCCTAACTCTTCTGCCTCCGAGTCCTCCACTCGCGGCAACTCTAGCCCGTCCAAGAACTCCTCAAGCTCCTCCGTCCCTCCCGTATCACCACTCAGATAGAGCCCCTCATAATAAGCTCGGAACTTGTTCAGGATCCCGGGTTGGGAGTGGCAAGGCTCCTCCCCTGGCTCCTGGATCCTCATGATCGGCCCTCCCCCCCGGATAGGGTTAGCAAGCCAAGCCAACATCGCCCCCGCCTTATCACCTTCCGCATGCGCCCTCGTCACGTACGCCTTGTGGTCGAAGCTACGCAGCCGCTCTAGCTCTACCGCCAGCCCCTCCCGCGCCCCGCTAAGCCCCTCCTGCAGTTCAGGGTGATTCGGGCGCTTCTTCTCGAGATCCCTCAGCCGTGTCTCAGCCTTATCTAAGTCATCCAACAGAGTCTTCCGCGCCCCTGCCGTGTGCCCAATACAGTGTCCCCGCACCACCACCTTGAAAGCATCCCATTCAACCGCCCTCGTGGAAGCCGAGCCACTGTTCTCCTCAAAATACCTCTCAATACGTTCACTCAGGGCCTCCCTGAACAACAAGTCGTCCAGGGTGTCAGGTTGCAGGCGCCATGTTGGCACGCAGTTAACAGTCATCATCCATTCCAGAGACATCAACAAGGGGTTGTGGTCCGATATCGTCCTGGCCAAGTATTCCGCCCCTCCCACCGCAGGGAGCACACATTCCGAACAAAGAAACGCATCCAGCCTCACATGTAGATCATGCAGGTGCGAGTGAAAGGAGTAGTCCCTAGTGGTGGGGTGCAACGCCCTCCATGCATCCGAGAGGGCCCAGCTCTCCTGCCATTCTAATCTACGCTTGGCGATCCTATGTACTGGGGACGCGCGCAGCGGGGGATGGGACCTATCTAGTAGCACATCCTCAACTGAGTTGAAGTCCCCCCCCAAGAGGACCGGCCCTGCCAAATAACCCGCCAATTTGCCCGAGATGTTAGACAAGAATGCAGGCAGGTCTACATTAGGAGCATACACATTACAGAGAGAAATCATCCTGCCTCTCAGCCTTCCTTCCACCGCCACATACCTGCCCTCTGGGTCTATCGACGACTTCGAGACCTGGAAGGGGACCCCCGCCCGTATCCAAA
This sequence comes from Lissotriton vulgaris, assembly GCF_964263255.1. NCBI lineage: Eukaryota > Metazoa > Chordata > Amphibia > Caudata > Salamandridae > Lissotriton > Lissotriton vulgaris. The sequence goes on from NW_028250012.1 coordinate 117,203, forward strand.
TCAATGCCCCCCTCGCAAATGCCGAAAATGTCGTGTAGAATAACTGCCCCCTCCAGCGCCTTTGTAGAGCCGCCCCTTCCTGCTTATTTAGGTGCGTCTCCTGCAGAAACGCTATATGAACCCCCCTACGCTTGAGGTACGCCTGAACCTTATGTCTGCGCGCCATGGACTGCATACCCCGCACATTCCAGGTCACACATTTCAATGCTCCAGTACTAGCCATTCCCCCCTACACAGCCGGACCATACAGCAGAGAACAGTGTTCGCCTAAGTCCCGTGACCACGGGCCCCCCCCCCACCCTCTCCAAACAGGAAGCCAAACCCCTCCAACAACTACAACCCCCTGAGCAACCCCAACTGCTCGCAACTCCCACCCCCCCAGGACAGGCCCCCCCGCAACTGGAAGTACCCCCATCTAAACCAACACTCCCGACCACCCCTCAAGGAAAGGTGGTAATATTCGCAGTCCCCACTGCGATGACCTTAGGGGCCAGTAAGGCGCGGCTCAATGCTATAAGACCTCCAACAAATCAGCCCCGCGCGCTCCACCCCACAATCCCCACATTACAGCTCCCCAAAACCTCAATCAATATCGTTCCACTGCTGCGGGTCCATCGCCCCGGTGTCCAACCAGCGAGTCCATTCCGCCAAACCAGTTCAACACGCCTCCAGTATCTCTCCCGAGGTCTGCGGCGTCACAATAGGGCCCCGGGCTCCACCAAATTCCGATTGTCCTGTCTCTGAGCCCGTGCCCGGGTCCTCCGAATCCGTACCCTTCCCAGACTGAGTCCTGGCGGTTCTAGATAAGTCCACCACCGCCTGTAGGGCCGCCTGCCTCTCCGCTTCCGTCTGCGACATCGAAGGTTTCCCGGTCCTCTTGCGGTTCCTTCTGATCCGTTGGGACTGCCTGATCAGCTTCGCCACCTTAGCCTCTTCCTCCCTGGCCTTAGCACCGTCCGTTCCTGCCTTATAAGTGTCCCACCAGTCCCATGCGTCCGCGGAGGTCGTGAAGAATAAAGACTTCTCATCCACCACCACTCTTAGCTTGGCAGGAAACAACAGGGAGTACTTGATGCCTTCCTGGCGGAGCTCCCGCTTGAGGGACAGGAAGTTTGCCCGGAGTCGCTGAGTCTCAAACGTGTAGTCCGGGAACATGGTGACTCTGTTGTTTTCCACTTGAAAGGGCCCTGCCTTGTAGAAAATAAGTAGTATTGATGTACATAGGCTACGTTCATTTCCCTTTTCCACTCCCCTCCCTGCACGCACCATGAATATTGTAGAGCATTGACTGCATCCCTCAGCCCGCAAAGGCCTGTACCCATGTGTACATGACAGCCATTTTTAGGCACCCTGGCCTCTTGCCCACTCGTTAGAATCACTGGCTTCCCTCCTGCGCGCATTTGAGCACCCCCCTCTCTCCCACTCTCACATGCATAGACCATGAAACCCAGCACTCTGCGCGACCCTGCTATGAAAGGCAACTCTCCTGCTTGACCCAGGTACCCCCCCCCCATTTCCCTCTTGAAGAGGCATCCTTCGCCTCAGCTGACATAGCCCCCCCAGTTGTATCTGACTGCCCCTGTTCTCTCATGTACAGGTCATAAGATCTCTCTCTCTCTCTCTCTCTCTCTCTCTCTCTGCGCGACTCTGGCCCTGCATGCACCCTGACCCACCCTCCTTCTCCTCATATGAGCAAGTCATAAACCCTCTTCTTTCGCAAAGCCCTGTCCTTGAGAATCACGGCCGCGCCTGACCAGCACCTCCTTCCCTTCCATGAATGCCCCTTTATTGACAAGCCCTCCCTCCGCACTCGATTGTCCACGCAGGCATGAATACCACTCCTTTGATGACCCCTTCCCCCGAGTTCGGCTGACCACACATGTCCGAGGCCATCGCCTAAGCCAGGAGATACCATTTACTGCCCTTATTGTATGCCTAGCCACCCCACCCCCTGGGCCGTGATCAGGCGCACACATCCTACGACACACTCAGTTGCACGATCGCCCTGCCCTCTTATCAGCAGGTCAAGGGTCCCCATTGTGAACGTATTTGGAGTAGGATTATCACGAGGATTATAGGAATGTATTCCTTTTGCGACACACTGACCTGATTGTATCATCAAATGTTCTGCAAATGTATAAAAGCCGGAGTCTCACGCTCACTTGTTAGAGCACCTCCCGAAAGACACTGTGTTTCGTGTCCGAAATGACTGGCTCTCCTCATGAGAAATAAACTCCGTTCTTGATTCCTGCTCCCAGCGCCCGTCTCTTTATTTTGGTAACTATTCAGAATGGGAACTAAGAGGCGGTTTGCGCCAGCAGCCTGGGCATCGATAGAATTATGGGCTCACCTTCAACAATTGGCGTCCCAACGCGGGGTCCATCAGTGACATAGGGTTCGGTAAGAGGGATCCAGACGAAGAAGTGAACGTCTAAAATGATCGGAGTATACCTGCCTTGAGAGGGCCCTAGCCCGGCTGCCGATCGACAGAACTTCACCAATTCTGAACGGACCTCTCTTGAGTGACCTATTGTCCTGACTGGAATCCCACAGGAATGCTACATGGAGTAAGAGAACGATCGGGCGCTGGAGGAGGGAGTCGAAGAACTGTCCGTATGGTCCGGTCCGGGTAAGATTAAGTAGGGTGTTTTTACGCCTGATTGGTAGGGTGGCTCTGTCCACCTGATTGATTGATTGTTTGTATTGAAAACCGGTATTTGTATACTGGCATTGTTGGTATTGGTCCAGTTAGCTTTGAAGGCTACTTGACATATTGGTTCTCTTTTGAGAACGAGACATTCTCTGTTTGCAAACAGCGGCGAATAGGAACGTCGTCCCTCTTTGCAGATAGAGAAGGGTAGGTAATGCAGACTTTTTGTCCCCGGTGTAATCCGTCATGCCTACTTTTCTCCCCACTGATTGTTTGAAGTCGATTAATAATCGATTGTTGCTCTTTGAGATCTTCCCTGTCCACAAACAGAGATGAATAGGAATATTCTGTTCCCTTTATGGATAGCGAAGGGCAGGTAATGCAGACATTTGTCCCCGTTGTAATCCGTCATGCCTGTTTTTCTCCCCACTGATTGGTTGGTTGCCTGGACATTGTTGTTCCAGGAATTGTTTCGTTTGAGGTATTTTCTATTTGCAAACAACGTGAAATAGAAACACTCTGTCTAGTCTTTGCAAGTAGAAAAGGGTAGGTTATGCCCCTTTGTGAATTCGTCAGTCCTACCCACTCCCCACTGGTTGGTGATTGTGGGGTAGCTCGCATGGTCCGCCCAGGAGACTACTCTTATGGAGGACATATGCTCTCTACTCATGGGCCATTTAATAGAAATAGACCGACTGGTCCGTCCAGGAGGCTACCCTAGTAAGTGGAAGTACATCGCTCGGTCTGTCCAGGATGATACCCTAATGAAGGAATATATGTTCCCCTTTTGATCGATAAATCTCGTTCCACCCCGGACCATTTATTGGAGGGGACTCGTCTGGTCCGTCCAGACGTACCCCCTAGTGAAAAGGACACATAAAAATATGAAGTGATCACCGTTCCCTACTAACAAAAAGCTTTAGCTCGAAACACGCTAAGGAAGAGAAAGAAAAATAAAAAGAAATCAGGCTAAGTCAGTAACCCCCTGATGAGCTTTTGACTTCACCAAAAATAAGAAACATTAGAAGTAGTTCGTAATAAGAGATGTAAAAAGGCGAAAAGATTCGATATCAGAACATAGCCACGAGGTAGCTAGGCTTCACTGCCTGTTCCTGTTCCCAACATGTCTGCCTCATTGCCCGCCCCGCCCAAATAACGGTCACATGAAATAGAAACAACTCAATAGGTACCTACCCCCATTCCAGGAAGCTCCCGAAGTGCAACAGGTCCGCGGTTACGCCCATCCGGAAGGCGAGGCCTGGAGGCACGAGGGACTCGCCTGCCCACGGTCAGAAGGAGACGATGTTGGGCAGGCGGTCCAAAAAGGATGACAAGGACCTCTCCGTCTTCTCCCTTCTGCCGCCCTGCAGGCCGCGGGGAGAGAGGGGGCTGTCTTGCCTCGGCCACCGACCACCTCTCTCTCTCACCCGATCCGGCTTTTGCCAAAGGCCGACGCCAAGGCGAGAACGGCGGCGAATCAAGTAGTCCCGCCACATTTCAAATTCGCCGCATGCCATCGCCTGCTGGTCCAGAGCCGAAGCCAAGGCAAGAACGGCGGCAAATCAAGTAGTCCCGCCAGATGCCAAATTCGCCGCCTGCCGCCGCCTTCATAGGTACAGGCGGTCCTGCCACACTTCGGGCTCCCTGGAGAATCAGATAGTCCCGCCACATGTCAAAAAGGGAGGGGGGGGCTGTCTTGCCTCAGCCGCCGACCACCCCCCCCCCCATCATCAATGGCTGGCACGGCCAATGTCGAAAACGATGGAGCCGGGGAACGGCGCGGGGTCGCTGGAAGGGGGAGGTGCCGCGAACGACCCTCCCCCACCTCCCTCCAGGTGGAGGCTTCCAGCGACACCCCAACACTCTTCGCTTAAGGGTCAACATCAAAAAGAGGTCTTCTGCCCAGGACGGGCACACGCTCCATATCGCCTCTCCTCGACCTTGAAGATTCTATAAGAGCCGGGGGGCCCCCGACCCACTGCATGGGTGCCCCCGCCCCCTTCACTGGGAACCACGACATCGGTGCTACTCCTGCCGGCACCAGACTCGGATCGGAAATGGCTAAAATGCCGCCACGGCACAGGCTTGTTCAGTTCCGGAGGAACACCAGAATGACCCGGTAGGAAAATTGTTGCCGCCCTTCCCACTCTTTGACTCATGGTCCATATTGTTAGACTGTTAACCACACTGCACGAGACTTTCTGAACTGCCAATGGAAAGTTCTGGGCCAACCTTGCGAGACTAGAGACACTCTGACTGTGCTAGAACTTGCCTGACCCCACCCAAAATGGCGCCGACGCAAAATGTGACGTTTTTAATGAACTTTGTTGCACCCTGATCGCGCAAGCTTTTTGCCCCGAGATATATATAACGTTTGGATAATGAAAGTAAATATGAAGGATATTGAGTATGTGCTTGAACAATGAATTGACTTAAGGGTGGGTACTGTTTATGAGTTGGGAAATGAATTGGTATAAATGAATGATCATTGGACGATGTATTTATGAACGTATTAAAGATGAATTACTGACATGCATCATGCTTGCTCTGTAGGAGAGTTTAATATGATTTTATTGCACTGCCGCACTTTATACAATGAACTGCCACCAGCTTCGTTCTTCCCATGCACAGTTCCAATCTGCTCCGTGGCTAGCCCACCGGGTTGTAGGCCTGTATTTATGTGTCAACCCTCTTTATTAAAGGTATTTTGGAAACGAAAGCATCGTTGTAACGGATTGCATTAATGAGTTTTGAATGTATTACTACTATGAGCAACGAGAAAGTATGATGATGGCTAAAGGTTAAAAAGGACCCGATATTTAGCAGCCACACTATGTGTGACAGGCAGCCGGAAAGGTGCTTTAGAAGCCCTGAAACGACACCACAGAAATGCCACCTGACCGCCACCCTTGTACCCGATCAAAAGAGGTTACGACCAAGTAGCTCATGTCGCACAGATCGTCAACGATTATCTGTCTGACCTCTCTGGTCCATCTGGGCTTAAACGCCGTGATGGTAGGGAAATGCACTACGTGAAAATAGGTCGAGTATGTGGTAGGTAAAGCGTTTCCGGATTACTGCACGTTGATGAGGTTTTGAATGTTGCCCCCCACCCCTTCTTTTTCCTCCCTTCTGCAGGTCACGTCGGAACACTGGCTAATGTATGGATGAACGACGACCGAACCGCCGATGAGAGAAAAGAAAAAAAAAAAAAAAAAAGGGGAATGTGAGCATGGTCTTTAGGACAAATAAAAGTTTTTAAAAGGATGTAGACTTAAACATGACTGTTCCTCCTTAGAGCATAGCAATGGGAGGATGGACTGACATAGAGACTGGACAGGTACTGAATGACAAAAATAAAATCGACTAGAAACGACGCGTTAGATGAAATGACTGGACGTTTTGACTAGGTAGGGAAAGGACAAAAGAAAAATTGTACGGGTAAGGGTTGCCACGGCACCATCCGCCTAGGAAGTTAGAAATGTCGCCGATGTTCAAAATGCACTACTCCCTTTCTCACACTCTTACAGATATAGCCAAGCTGTCCGACTGTTTTCCCGATCAATACTTGCCGTTGCCTCAGCCTGGAGAACTTCCCACCAAAGGAGGGAACAGAAAAATGGTTTAAGATCCAACCATGGGTAACTAGCATGACCAGGTTAATTTCCGATCAGCCAACGGAGGTGTGAGTATTGGTAATTGGGAACGCTCATAGGCGTGACAAACGAGAAGAAAAAGGGGGGAAAGGCAGAAAGAGCTAAGCACGTAGATAAATAGGATAGTAAAGATACGTAGGATATATATATAAAAATAGATGTTGTAGACTAACAATTGTTTTCTGTCTTGTTGTGAATGTCTTGTATATGTGTACTACATGTGCCGACTCCCCTGTCTGAGTTTGTGTGTGTGTGTAACGTACGAATATATGTCTCCCCTCTGTCTATATCTGCATGTTACCCGACCTTTGCTGTTCTGTGTTGTGAACGCACTAAATGACCTATTTTCGTACACGTCTCTCTCTCTCTCTCTCCACCCTTTTTCCTCTCTCTCTCTCTACATGTCATACGTGTACCGAATGGCTCGTTTAGATTGCGGACGACTCTCACTCTCTATGAGAGTCTCTCTATTTTCTCTCCATTCTTTTTGGTAAAATTTGTGCCCCACCGGCACCAGTCTGATTTGATACATATTGAACACGAAGGTGTTCAGCGAAATTGACCGAAACTAAAATGACTGTATCTCGCCATGTTACTACCTCTCCTTTCTGCAAAATGAATGAACTTGAATTGGCTGAGAAGGAAAGGACGGGTAAGACGGCTAAGGTCCCCCAATTTGGCCTTTTATAGGGGAACTATATGCCAATGGCATCCTAATTTTTATTGTTAGAGACAAGCGCCAAGGTCCATATTGACCCCCCCAATGCCCAGATTGCCCCACCCCTTTGCACCCAAGCACGAATGCCCGAAGCGTCCCCGCCCCACTTGATCGACCCCAGCTACTGTCCCCGATATATATATATGATGCCCGTGAGTAACTGCCGCCCCTCGAGAAAAACATGTTTGACTCTGTCTTTCGATAATTACACCCCCGCTTTGTTTTAAAGAGTTAGCCAGCTCTAAAGGGAAATGTAAGACTGTTAAGGCTCGAATTAGAAGGACGAGTCTCTCCTGAATGTTGTCAATCTTGAGGTTTTTTTGTTGAAATACGCAGGTGATAAGAGTCCGACCTCTGTCCATATATGTCATGAACGAACGCCGATTAGACCTGGTGCGAACGCAGTAGAAATACCCATCTACTTACTTCATGGTAATAAACTTCTGACTATGACCAATGAGCATAACGCCAGGTGCTAGGATTGCGAGTGGAATTCATATGTAAAAATCTCTTCTCCTGCCAGTTCTCTAAAACTTGTTTTTACCCATTTAAAGATACTCAATCACCGGAGGAGAAGGGCCGGACGTGACGCACAGCGTGGCTGCAGATCACGAGACACATGCGACCTTAACCAAAGGTGGAGCCGCAGGACAGCAAGAAACGGGACGAGGCAGCACTCTCAAAGGTGGTAAAAGAAAGAATGAAGGGCTGTCCTGAAGCTCTCTGTCCGCCAACCCACGTGTGCCTGGAGCCTCCGTCCCTCTTTTCAAGCCCGATTGATGGGCCTGCTTGCTTGTTACCCATTGCTCCCTTGGTCCCTTTGGTGTGTCCCGGGAAAATCTGCCCCCACTCCGCCCTCTCACTCCCATCGACTAACGAAACAGCACACCCTCTTTCCACGCGACTCTCTGCTGAAAGGAAGAACAGCATCTAGATGGAAATAGGGTTACACCACGGAAATATAGGTGCCAAGCTTAAGGCGCCACTCAAAGGATTGGTTAGGGAACAGGACTGTGGTCTAACAGCAGAGGACTGACCGCACCCTGCAACGCGCAAGGATAGAACAGAGCTGGACCTATAGCTCCACCGCGGGTGCTCAACAGCGCCAACGAAAGGACACGGACTAGAGCCTACCAGTGATGGCTCACTGATAAAAGACACTGTGACGAAGAGATCTTGCATATTGAACTGAATTCCTCCCTTGACTACTCGGTCAAAATGTTCATTGGTCACATTTTTTAAGTCAGAAGCATTTATGCTATGTAGTGATTTGAAATGATAGGAACTCGACAAATGCCATCCCCTATGTACTGCGTTCTGCCAAATACATCAACTGTCCATGATTGCATGACATATGTTAGTATTGACAAATGCAAATTCTTCGATCGCACCTGTTTATATGTACCTTCATCGACTGTAAAAAAAAAATGAACTTTGCTATGTAAAAAGGGGCGACTGTAGAAAATAAGTAGTATTGATGTACATAGGCTACGTTCATTTCCCTTTTCCACTCCCCTCCCTGCACGCACCATGAATATTGTAGAGCATTGACTGCATCCCTCAGCCCGCAAAGGCCTGTACCCATGTGTACATGACAGCCATTTTTAGGCACCCTGGCCTCTTGCCCACTCGTTAGAATCACTGGCTTCCCTCCTGCGCGCATTTGAGCACCCCCCTCTCTCCCACTCTCACATGCATAGACCATGAAACCCAGCACTCTGCGCGACCCTGCTATGAAAGGCAACTCTCCTGCTTGACCCAGGTACCCCCCCCCCCCATTTCCCTCTTGAAGAGGCATCCTTCGCCTCAGCTGACATAGCCCCCCCAGTTGTATCTGACTGCCCCTGTTCTCTCATGTACAGGTCATAAGATCTCTCTCTCTCTCTCTCTCTCTCTCTGCGCGACTCTGGCCCTGCATGCACCCTGACCCACCCTCCTTCTCCTCATATGAGCAAGTCATAAACCCTCTTCTTTCGCAAAGCCCTGTCCTTGAGAATCACGGCCGCGCCTGACCAGCACCTCCTTCCCTTCCATGAATGCCCCTTTATTGACAAGCCCTCCCTCCGCACTCGATTGTCCACGCAGGCATGAATACCACTCCTTTGATGACCCCTTCCCCCGAGTTCGGCTGACCACACATGTCCGAGGCCATCGCCTAAGCCAGGAGATACCATTTACTGCCCTTATTGTATGCCTAGCCACCCCACCCCCTGGGCCGTGATCAGGCGCACACATCCTACGACACACTCAGTTGCACGATCGCCCTGCCCTCTTATCAGCAGGTCAAGGGTCCCCATTGTGAACGTATTTGGAGTAGGATTATCACGAGGATTATAGGAATGTATTCCTTTTGCGACACACTGACCTGATTGTATCATCAAATGTTCTGTAAATGTATAAAAGCCGGAGTCTCACGCTCACTTGTTAGAGCACCTCCCGAAAGACACTGTGTTTCGTGTCCGAAATGACTGGCTCTCCTCATGAGAAATAAACTCCGTTCTTGATTCCTGCTCCCAGCGCCCGTCTCTTTATTTTGGTAACTATTCAGAATGGGAACTAAGAGGCGGTTTGCGCCAGCAGCCTGGGCATCGATAGAATTATGGGCTCACCTTCAACAGCCTCTCTCGCCCTCTGCAAAAGCCAGTCCCTATCCCGGTAATGGAGCAACCTGAACACCACCGGGCGAGGAGGAAGGCCCAAGGCCGGCGGACGCGCCGGAACTCTATGTGCCCGCTCCAGGGAGAAGAAGGGGGACAGACCTTCTGGTGCCACCTCCGTCCGCAGCCAGTTATCCAAGTAGCCCACCATGTCGTCGCCTTCAATTTTCTCCGGCAGGCCCACTAGGCGTACGTTGTTGCGCCTGTTCCTGTTTTCTGCATCCTCGGCCCTCCTTTCCAGCACCTTCAGACGGTCCATCACGTCGGCCATCTGGGCCTTCACCGTTGCCTGGGCCGGGGCTAAGTCCTTAACCGTGGTCTCCACGGATTTCACCCTGTCCTTAAGTTTGTCGTGGTCGGCCTTCAGGAGGCCCAAGCCCGTCGCCACCTGAGCTATATCTTGCTGCAGGGCATCCTTTGTGGTGGCGATGGCTTCCAGGATACGATCCTGCATCCGCTGTAACGCCGCTTGGTCTCTCTCCGCTCCTTCCGCCGCCTCAGTGTCGGTCGCGCCATCTCCCTTCCCCTTCGGCTTCCCCATCTGGGCCGGGATGGGCGGTGGTCCTCAAGTGTGTTCTTGGTCGCCCTCCGAGCGTCGCCGGGCACCGTCCTCCGGCCGGGATCTCAGGCCCAGAAATGTCACCAAGAAGCAGGAAGCACCGAGCGGTCGCGGCCCGGCCAGCGCCAGATGCGCCAGAGGTCCGGGGTTCTCGTCTCCGGGTCACTGTCGCACCGTTGTCGCCCCAATCAGGAGACGGTCCTCAACCACCGCCCAAGGGCGCGCCCAAAGTCCATCCGGCACCTGGGGAGAGGCGCGACGCGGCCGCCAACACCTCTAGCGTGTCCGGGAGCGGTCTTCAGTGGGTCTCCGGGCAGATGTCTCCGTCACAAGCGATCTCATGCCCTCGCCGCCATTTTGGGGTCCGCGACTTCTCGGCTGAGTTCAGCTTTCAAAGTTAAGATACTGCTGTGGGAAGGCTCGGCGTCGTCCCCCGTGGGTCCCGGACCCTCCGCAGTACCGTCCAGTACCGGATAGTGTCCTTTATCTCGGGGTTCAAATGAATTTTCAGGATATTTTCCGGGATCGGGCACGGAGCTCCGAGCTCACGCTGCCTACCTCCTCGGCATCCAAGCCACGCCTCCCATCAAACTCTTCATATAAGTAATGATTCTACCGGGGAAATCTGCAACTAAAGCTTCAGGTTTAGCCCCTCCACCTTGGAGACCATCTGCGGCTGTAATATTATTCCATGTATCACCTAACTCTTGCGCATGATCCACATGACGAATCATTCCCCACAAGGGTTGAGGAACCACATTCCCAAACAACATATCTATATTGGCTAAATTCATAATACACGAATCTGCAGTCTGTGATAACTCCTTATAGTACCCTACAGGATTCTTACGGGGGTCAGGTAAAGTCTGCTTAAGAGCCAAAACCTCTGCTCGCTTCCACGGAACATGTACCCAAACACGCTGAAAATGAGCATCCACAGCAGCAATACCAGCATTAACATTGGCCTGAACTGCTTCTTTCCACACGGGAGGAGCCTCTCTCATTGGATATTGTCGCGCTTGTCTCCTAACAGAAGAATCAGGCTCAAACAACGACTGAATAGAATGTGCATTCCTAAACGAAAGCAACTGCTTTTTCAACCTCGAGACCCACTATTGTACCTTTCACAAACTCGGACTGTATACGGAACAACTCAGACGGAGTATGTCCCAACTCACCATCTTCCCATTCTTCACGAAGGAAAGTACACATAATGTCGAAAACATACCTTTTCTTTGGTGCTTCCCATTGATGGAAGACATCCATAACCGACCCTAAATCATATCTCGAAGGATTGGCAATCCACTTTTGAGCCATAAGATCCATCACTGCCCGCTCTTCAGGACCAGGCATTTGGCTACGCAACTGTTTACGCGCAGAAGCAGGGGTCATACTCAATGTCCCAAAGAAAGGAGACAAAAGACCAGTAACAGCATCAGTCATTCTCTGTCTAACAGAAGGAGAAGTTGCCATAAGAACAGGAGGAAAAACAGGGTGAGACAAAGTATACGTAGAAGTAATATCAGAAGGAGTATCAGAAGAAGTAGAAAATACAGGAGACAAAGTTGTAGGAACTGGAAGCGGAACTGGAAGCTAAGTCGGTGGCCCTTGAGAAGGCTGCACCAAAGGAATAGGAGCCAACTGAAGAGGAGCTGGCGGTTGAGCAACAGCAAGAGGCACAACTGGAGGTTGTGCAACTAAAGGTTGTGGAGGTGCTGTAGCACTCTGCACATAAGGGGGTGGAGAACTCAACAAATGTGCCATCAAAGGATCCTTTTCAAGGTCCTTCGTTGCACTCTGCTGAAGAGGCGACCAAGCTGGATAACATTTATGGATAGCCATTTTATGCTGCCTGTGCAACTGCTCACTCGCTTGTTCTTCTTCATTATCTTTAAACTGTATAGCAGCCTGCATTATCGATATACCCTTCTCTCTTTTATTTCTCTTCGCTAATTTAATTTCTCTCTGTTTGGCTTCCTTTCGCCAAAGGCGGAAGGAGTCAAACATCGCCGGCCGGGCCTTCTTCTTGAAGAGTTTGACTTCCAAATTATCTAAAATCTCCGTGTCATAGCTACCATGTTGGGGCCATTTTAAAACACCATCTTTTCTGGTGTATCTAACCCACACTTCATTATACGTAATGGGGCCCACACCATGTTTCGAATAGAGCTCATAAGTCGGAGTTCCAACCGGAGGTATCGGACACGAATCCTCCAATCGGGAAACCCTAGTACAACCACAACAAAATATCTTTCCAAGTCTGCTAAGACCAGACATCTTTGCTCACTAGTCTAGCTTCAAACTTCAAGGGATTACCAAACTCGATAGTCTCGCAAATATACGAGTCCCTCGGCTTTGGCACTTGCAAGTTCCAAATCAAAGATCCCAAAGGATACCCAAAAATTAAGGACTGGGAGACGCTACACTCATACTTAACTGAGGTTTCGATCACGTCACCAGAAGACTCGTCTATTGTATCGCTCTACAAATCGTCAAAGGGTCCAAGACAGGGCGACAGTCAGGGCAGCAGTCCTTCGTAGCCGTCAGAAAGCGGGGAACCTCGCAGCAAAAACTTTCGGACCACGACGACATACAGGCGTCGATGAAGTGATTGGCCTTCCTCCAGAATTTTCTCACGAAGCTCCTCACGATCTTCAGGCTTTGACCGGTACCACTGAAGTTGTCCCACGTTGGGCGCCAACTGAAGAACCGGGTTTTAGAACCCAGCGGTGCCAGGGGCACGCCCAATGTCTTCGAGTTCACCTGTCTTAGAATACAGAGACACGGGATACCACGGGGCATCAAAGATCAAATTTATTGGCTGCAACCAGGAACAGAAATCTACGAAGTACGACACGGGTAGTTCGCTAGAGACTGCTCAATTTTCGTATTGCGAGACATCGTCTTTTATGCTAAAAATCACATTCCTAACAGACACCCATTATTTACAAACTGTCCAATCATAGGTGACATTGCAAAAGGTATCGCATAACGACAATCCCACTTTTCAGTTGTCCAGCCCACCATCAATTACACGGGAAGGCCCAACATTCTTGCTCGGACAGGCCGGACAAACCCATAATAAAAAACCACAACCCAAATCATAAACAGGCCATAAAAGAAGGAACAGAAACAGATGTGAAGCAAGATACAAGGGTGTGTGCGTGTACCATAAACTCAACAATGTCCTGCTCTTTGATCTCTATCTTGACCAGCTGCCGGACAAGGCACTGGCTCAGCAAGGTTAGCTTCAGGCAACAGAGTCAGTTCGCTCAGGTCATCTAAAAGTCAGCTAACGATGTATGTGTCTGTGACGACCGGATTTTCGGACCAGATAGAATCAGCTCACAAAACACCATCAATCCAGCCGAAACGTAACCATCTCCATCCTCAGGACCCATTTATCCAGGCACCTGGGTACCTACCTGAGGATGGGGAATTAGCAATATACAAGGTCATATCATCAAAAACACCACTAAATCTATAGGATTACTAGGAATACTCACTGATTACAAAGGAAGTCCATGCTCTACACCACACTCATACCTTATAGTCTCGCGGCAACAGGGGCCCAGACTAGACTATCCTGAGGCAGTTCCGATTATCTACCATTACACATTGATAACCATCAGTGCTCACGCAAGCCACAATCTGGTGGGTATACACACTGACCACAATCAGTGCTCTCGCAAGCCACAATCTGGTGGGTATACACACTGACCACAATCAGTGCTCTCATTATTTCATACATACACAAGCCACAATCTTGTGGGTATACACACTGACCACAATCAGTGCTCTCGCAAGCCACAAGCTGGTGGGTATACACACTGACCACAATCAGTGCTCTCATTATTTCATACATACACAAGCCACAATCTTGTGGGTATACACACTGACCACAATCAGTGCTCTCACTAATGCCACTCTCTCTCTAGTGGCAATCTCTGTCCTATGAATACCTTCAGCTCTCTCTCTCTCTGTTGGGAAGTTTCTCTCATACATCTAATATCTACTGGGGATGTCTCATATACAATTGTTATATTTTATGTGGTACACAAGAATGGCCAAATCACAATATGCAAAGGTTATTATCAAATACAAGTGCTCCTCTACTCCCTTGCTCAGTTACCATTTACCTGGACGGGAGTCGCATCCGTTCACATAACAGCATATGACTAGAAGAAAGGTTAACTTTATTATGAATATTAATGCATGCACAACTGTTCACTAAGAACTGGGGTTCCTTTATTATTATAACATCACAATAAGTAGCACTCTAGACATAGCCTGAAAAGTAAAGGGGAATAGACACATACACAGATCTGTGGGGTCTCTTTATTATAATGGAAAGCTTTATTACTAATTATAACAGGCTGCACACCGCTGAAAGAAAAAGGATTAGCAATACAGTAGGGAATCTAGCCTAGGAAATAAAAGACAAGATTAATGTATATGGGCACTAATATAACAGGACAGATATCACCTGATTAGTATGAAGTCTTGTTCTAGCTGTCATCTGGGTTCCTCTCTCGTCTGTGCCTTGGCTCATCTCAGATTCTCCCCTGCACTCTTAGACACACATCTGTGCTGATCACTCTGCACTGGATTCCTCTCCCCCACGAACTGTCTTCACCTTCAAACAGTCTAATGATATAGTTTCTGCCGCTCTGATAACCGTCTGCTTCACTAGCTTCTTCACTCTGTCTGATTATCCCAGCTCCAATGTCCAACTCACTCCAGCTGCTCCCACAGACTAATCCACGATATAACTTCAGTCTCTTCCAAAAGGCATCACTCCAGACTCCAGCTGTTAACTGCCTGCTCCAGCTGATCACAACTCCTACTGATAAGCAACTGCTTCTGACTGCTTTCTTCAGCTCCAAAAATCATCTGACTTCTCTCTCCAGCTCCAACTGACTTGAACCATCCCAAAAACCGACTGACCGCTCTCTCTGGTTCCAACTCACTGACTGACTGCTCTGCCTCTTCTGCACTTCGATAATATGGAATGCTCTCTCCTAGTGGAAAGTTCCAGCCAGTAGCCTCCTCCCACCGAATCCATGCACCAGGCTCCCTGCTCCAGACGCCCCCACAGTGATCAACTGCTTGTTTCGTCTAGAGACTTGAGCCCAGGGACACTTCTTGATAAGATTCAGCTCTGGCCGGTTCTCTCTAGTTTGCAAAGAGCGAACAACACCCCATAACTAAAACATCACCTTTACCCTGCAAGCATCTCAATCTGCAGAGGCAGAAAGCAAAATGGAGTCTCTCTGGTTCTGGGCCTCGAAGGCCCGAAAAGGACTTAACTCTATCAGAGTACATACACAAACCATACCAATATGTAATATAAAGTCCGGACTACAGGATCCACCCTCTACTATAGGTAGGATGATGAAAGGACACATAATTATGTCAAAGCCAATAGGCAATAGATGGATTAGAGTCAAGAATAAGGGATCTATCATCATATAAAGCAGCTATCCTCTAGTTTATGCTTCTAGGTCTGAAAAGGGGCCTAAAAGGACCAAAACAAGCTAAGAATAGGGATCCAGGATGGTGGCAAGCTTAATGTCACCATCACTCAGAAATAGAGCCAAAAACCCGGTCAGAACAGTCCCAAAGACTCGCTCGGCCGTAGTCATCGGCCTATGTGAGGGCAACCACAAAATGGCTGCCTTACACAAAATGGAACCCGAAGGTTCAGAACGAAATCCCCAAATACGTAGTGAATCCATCATTTGAACATGATGAAAACCCTCGTACTTGCCGCACTCGTCATTTACGGTTCGCTACTACCAAAATCATAACGATACCATGACCTTTACAAAACGGGTTCAGAATCACAGAACCTCATGGGCTCTCTCGCAGGGCTCAGGGCTCAAGGCTCGGGGCCCTCACTCAGGTCTCGGTGCTCGGGGCTCAGGGCTCGGGGCTTGGGGCTCAGACTCTCTGCTTCTGCCTTTGCTTTGTCCCCGGCCGAGAATTACCCACCAGCCCCTCCAGCCCGCTGGCCCACCTACCAGCTCTGCACCCCGTGTGCCGCCGGTCTCGCTGACTCGTTAGTCTGTGGCTCAGGGAGGGAGCCGGGTGGGGAACCGAGCCAACCGACCCGGCATGCCTGCGGTTACCCCTACCTGCTGCTGCGGCGGTGTTGTTATCCCAGCGCTCACAGCTGCACGCAGCTCACATCTAATCAGGGTTCCGCTCCGCGGCTCTCCGATGGTGATTTCCCCCCGCTGCTGCGGCGGCGGCGGCTTCCCCTGCAGCTGCAGTGTTGTTTCTCCCAGCGCTCGACTCCGCACTCCACGCACCACGCTCACACCCGCGTGCAACCCGCAGCCTGTTCTCCTGCTCCTCCTCCTCTGCTCCTCGTGACCTTCCTACAGGGTTGCCCCAGAGCTGAGCCTAGCCCCAAAGCTCCAAGCTGGACACTTGTCGTACATTTCCAACCAGTACCAGACCTCCTCTGGGTGCTCTAAAAAGTGAACCTTTAGACCGAGGAAGAAGATGTCTTTATTGTTCAATTAATTAAAATTGTTACAATATTCTATCAATAAAACAAAAGCTTGTTTAAGAATTCACACAATTATTTAAGAGTAAAGTAGTCGTTTAAAAAAGATTTAAAATAATAAAAATAGCTGTTATGATTATTTTCTTAACTGGTAGTAAAATATTATACATAGAATTTAAGAAAAAATGTTTTTATCATAGTCTCTCTTTCTCAATGGCCGACTGAGTCCTGTTATAATATAGTATACAGTTTCAATTTGGCTCGGTTGGCATCAGTGAATTTCCCTAGTCGGGCCACAATTTGAGGTGCTTTAGTAGAGAAGCATAGGTCGGACACTTCACTGCAACTTTGTAGGCCAAGCAACCTACAAATAGGGAGAATCAGGT
Source organism: Lissotriton vulgaris (assembly GCF_964263255.1). Taxonomy (NCBI): domain Eukaryota; kingdom Metazoa; phylum Chordata; class Amphibia; order Caudata; family Salamandridae; genus Lissotriton; species Lissotriton vulgaris. The sequence continues at coordinate 134,343 of NW_028250012.1, forward strand.
GCTGCCTCTCACTGACTAATTTTGGGCAACAGCACAACAAATGGAGCCAGGATTCATGATGGTAATTACAGAGTCGACAAGCCACTGAGTTATCCTGCCGGGCCCAGGTTGAATTAAGATCCGTAATGGAGCAGTCTCATGTAAGCGATTCTTCCCCGAGCCAGGACTGTCAAAGCTTGCTCTAGGTAGGGCTGCGGTTTTCCCATGGTGTATGAGGAGTCCAGTGAGGAGATATTCAATTGGTAATGCAGGCTTTCCAAGTCCCTTTCAAAGGATATTTTCTTGGCTTGTGTATTCACTGTTTTCCTCCAAGCCTGTTAGCGAGATGTCAGGGTTATGCAGGTTTTGGATGTTGATGTCCAATAATCTAATGCCTGCTGCCAAATACACCTGCCATGGAGAGCCCTTCTCTTCAAAGAGCATTTTAATTAGCCTTTTTAATGACAATTCTGGTGCTCGCGTGGTGCTGATACAATATTTTATTAAATCACCTGAGCAAGTAAGGTCTGGACTAGTGAGACCCAACTCCAGCCTTACTCTAGCTCTCCTGGCTTGTCTGGGGAGAGCTAGGACCTTTTTGTAGGCCAAAATTTGATGGTTCGCGAGAAACTTATTGAAGGCACCGGGGAAAACTAAGTGGCCATACTTAAGAGAGGGCACTAGTTCAGCCTTAAGAACTTTCAAAATAGGTTGAGCAGTTGGACTATGAAGTCGCTGATTAAGGCTTTTTAAAGAGAAAATGATGCCAGCCGCTTTCTTTCTCAGATGTTTCAGATGGGCTGTGGGTTTTGCCCCTTCTGATAGCCAAAAGCCCAAATAATTGTAGCTCATACTTGTTTTAATTTGCAGGGACCCAAGTTGCCAATGTGTGGTCTTCTTACGCGGGTACTTCCCAAATATAAGTATCCTGGTCTTTCCCTGTTTCACCAGGAGTTTGTTCTGTTGGTTATATCCATGCAAAGCTTTTAGGGCCTTCTGTAAGCCAGTTCTCGTGTGGTCCATAATCACAATGTCATCCGCGTACTGGAGTATTTGAAGCCGTGTTTTTCCCAGTCTGGGAGGCAATAAACTTGCCCCCTCCAGTGCTTTCCCCAGATCAGCTGTATACAGATTGAAAAGTATAGAGGCAAGTACGTACCCTTGTTTTAAGCCGTTATTGGTTGGTACCTTAGCAGTGACTAATGTTTGGCTGATTTTAATGCGGACCCAGGTCCCCTGATATAGGGATATTATGGCTTTTAGCAGCTGTTGGGGGATTCCCCAAATGTGTAGTTTTTCCCACAGCTTACCGCGATCAACCCGTATCAATCAATCAAAAGCTGCACTGTAATCAACAAAACAGCAAAAGAGTGGTAACTGAGATATCTGGGTAGCTCGATTGGACAGATGGCCCAGTACTAAGATGTTATCTGTGGTAGAGCTTTGGGCCCTGAATCCTTTTTGAAATAGGGGAAGAATATTATTATCCGTTACCCAGGCTTCCAGTTCTTTCAGAAGTATTCTGGCGTATGCTTTGGCTTCAACGTCCAATAAAGCAATGAGCCGGTAGTTTTCGGGTTTTGTGCTGTCCCCTTTTTCATAAATTGGGGAAAGTATTGAACCTTTCCATGATATTGGAACAATAGAGGTGACAAAGTTGTGCTTGAAGATGTTGTCAGCTGCTCTGCCCAGAATCCCTGCGAGGCTTTAAACACAGATGCCGGAACTCCATTGGGTCCAGGAGCTCCATCTGACCTCATGTTTTTAATCAGGGTGATTACCATGGCCACTGTGATGTTAGAAGTTTTAATGACTTTATCTTTTTTTGGAGATTGTAGATGGGAATAAGTTTGAGTAATGTCCTGTTGGGTTGAATACAGCTGAGTTGCATGCTTAACCCACTCCAAGGCGGCCACTCCATTTTCTTTTATCTGGCCGGTGTTGGAGAGTTGCTTTATATATCTCCAAAGTTGTATGTGGCCCCTTTCTTTGAGGATGGTAAACATTTGCACCTATTCTGACTCTGTTTTCTTGGAGCGTGTTTCCCATACTTTCTTCCTGTGCGCTGCGCCGAGAGCTGTTATTTCCTGAGGTTTGATGTTTTTGGTGCCTTTCCTTCTTGCCTTCAAGGCTATTGTAAGACAACGTTTTGTGTGGATTAGGTCTCTTGATTTGATGATTATCGGGGGTCCTTGTGAGAGGGTATCCTGCACTTGGGTACCTCCAGTTTTTACCCCTAGGGATAGTTTCAGTTCTACTAGGAGTGCTTCCCAGTAGGCCTGGGGCAAGACTGGACTCGTGACTGTGGGATGTAATTCTTTGTGAGTTACCCATTCCAGGATTTTAGGGCCCAGATTGTTTGTCCATTTTATTCTCCTCAGAATTTCATAGCGTTCTTCCCCGGTTGAAACCCCTAGTGCTTTCAATTGTGTAGCAGGTTCCCCACTTAGCTGCAGGCTCATCCTCAGTGGCCTGTGATCACTCTCGTCCCTAATGTCCACTTCAAAGTAGTTGAAGAATGGTGCTAGATAGTCCGAGATGAAAATGTAGTCTATTGTCGACTTGTCCCTAAAGGTGGGTAGAGGTAGCCAGAGAGGATCAACAGCTGTTTGGATAGTATAAGCTGAGACCAAACTGTGATTTAAAAAGAGCTGCTGCAGTGAAGCGCAATCGATGTGTGATGGAATATGCACTTTCGACTTCCCTAAATCCAGAGTATTCAAATCACTGGCGATAACTGGGAAGTGTGAGGCATATTTGTTTATGAGCTGGTCCATTTTTGTTGTCATTATTTTTACAACATTTTTTTTTGCTGGGAGGCAGGATTTACATAGCAATTGATTACCAAGAGGCGGATTGAATTGTTGTTAGATTTCAGTAATACCGCTTGCATGTCAGAGATGTTAGTTGCAATAGGGGTAGTCTCTAGTCTGCGCGCTTGGTTAATGTAAATTGACAGCCCGCCAGAAGCTCTCCCGAAAATGTTGCGTTTTATAGCTGCACCGTGTAATTCATGGAAACCATGAAGAATTGTTGGTTCAGTAGCCCAGGTCTCTTGTAGGCACAAGATGTCATTTCCACAGAAATAGTTGCTCACTTAATTGTTGTCAAGAAGTTTTTTTAAGCCAGCTACATTCCAGGAGATCATGGACAACTGGATGTTATTTCCTGTGATTCTGGTGTTGAGCAGTTGGCATGCAGCATTTTTGTTGTTAGAAGTGCCGTCGTAGTTGCTGCTCTGCTGGTCGGAACCTGGTGCCCGGCTCAGGGGAATGGCTTGGCCTACTTGCGTACACTGTCCTGTGTTCGGAGGTACTGGTGAACCCAAATGTATGGTACATACTCTGCTCAGTGGCTAATTTTCTAACTTGTGGATTACACTCTGTCCCCTTTAGGACTGAGTAGACTTCCTTAAGAGGTGGTGGTGCCGCTAGCATGTGCGGATATTTCTCTGGGACAGGATAGGCAATATCAATGCCCCAGTCTGCCATTTGCTATGTTTCCTCTGGAGTTAGCCCCGTACTGGAATGGCGGCTTAGCCCTATCGAGATTGAATCCCCCTGGGTGTCACTAGTGAGGCGAAGGAACTTAACCCACACTAATTCTTCCGAGAGTGTTCCAGACAACGTCGGAATGTGTTTGAGTAGACGAAGTATATTGCCCCTATTTAAGATGTCATGTTGGCCTTTGATGGTATATCTGGGCGTGAGGATTACCTCATGGGTTGTTTTACAAACTTTACTTGGGTAACCAGTTTGCTCAACTTTAGGATCGATGTTTGGACCAGTGTAAAACATGTTTTGGTTAGTGCATGGGCCTATATTGCTCTGAATAGTCTATTTGCTAGTTCTGGGATTGTTTATGTTATGTTATGTTACGGGTTTGTTGAGCGCTACAGCTGCCCCAGCAACGGGGCGTCCCGGCGCTAAGAACCATAGCACAACCTACTGAAGGGGGGAGGAGAGTAGAAGCTTACAGAAATGGGAAGAGGTGAGTTTTTATTGTTTTGCGAAAAGCCGACAAGTTGTCAAGGCAGCGGATGTGCAGGGGAAGGGAGTTCCAGAGTTTTGCTCCCAATAGTCTGAAGGAGCAGCCCCCGATACTGCAGAGTTTCGTGCGGGGGACCACTACTAAGTGTTGACCCATGGAACGAAGATTGCATTGGGGGGTGTAGGGTGTTAGAAGCGGATGGAGGAGTTCGGGGCCTTCAGTTTTAAGTATTTTGAAAGCAGTGGTAAGGGCCTTAAATTGAATGCGGGCTTCCACAGGAAGCCAGTGGAGTCTATGTATGGTGGCTCTAGCAGAGCACCTTCTGGGAAGGCCGACTATTGCCCTAGCCGCTGAGTTCTGAATTCGCTGAAACCTGGTTGTCTCGGCTTTGTTAGCGCCTAACAATAGGACGCTCGCATAGTCCAACCGGGCAAGGATGGTGGATTGGACAATGAGCTGCCGTGTTTTGGGGTCAAAGAAGCCTAGAATGGGATTAAAGCTTCTCAGCAGCCCGATGCATGTAGCTGCTACTCTTTTAGTGTGAGTTTGGTAGTTCAGTGGGCTGGTCTTCAAAGGAACTTATGAGAGAAGGCCCTGAGGGGCACAGACACCAAAATCAGATCCTTGCTCATTAGGCAGACATGATTTGTGCTCTGATTTCTTATTGTTGATGGTTGGTGAGAGAACTGAGTGAGTATTTGTTGCCGGACCAGATAGGTTAAGCGAGACCCCTGATCGGGGATTTGACTGTAATGGACTTTCCGTCACTCGTTTTGCTTGAGGTGAGATTGATACTGTGGATAATTCCTCGCTCAAAGCATGTTTTGTAGTGAAGATTGGAAAATTCTGTATTTTCCCATTTTCAACTTGTGATATTTGGTTACAGGTTGACACGGAGCAGGCAACCTTTTTAATAGCCTTTGTTTTTATCTCTGATTTCTTTAGCTTTTTTTTGGCCCTCCTAGAGAGGGCAGCGTCCGTTCTTCCCTTGTTGGCATCTTTGTTGTCAAGCACTTTTGCTGGGTGTGTAGGTCTAGGGCTGGAAAAGAAGCCTGGTGAGTTGGTGTGAACTTTGGTGGATATGGGTAAAACTTGATTGTTAGGTATTATTGAGGAATTGCTCTGGTGATTTATAGCCAAGTTGGCTTGATCTCTTCACTGTTTGTTGTGGATGCCATGCCACTGTTGTTTGATTGGCAGATGGTTCCTTCTGTTTGTTCCTTCAGTGCGGCTACCATAGCTGTTAGAATTTTAGGGAGCGTTGCCCATTTATCAATGAGTTCAGCGCACGTGCAGGTGCAGTGTTGAGTGGTCTGCGTATCACTGAGCTTGTTTCCTATGAAGTCCACCTTGTTGTTTAGCTCCACCAAGCGTTGTGCAATTGTTGTTAGCAAATCAATTTGCAGCTCCATTTTATCGGACTGCCAAAGTAGTGCCTTAGCCATTGATTCATCCATTTCACCAGTTGAGATTGGATCAGGGTCATTTGTAAGGCTGCTACTATGTGGACTTTGACTTTGAAAACTCTGAGTTGGTGAAGTAGAGACCCGAGTACCGTTGGCCTGTCTGAGGAGCTTTGGAGTAAGCTCCAAGGTTCTTTGTATCTTTGTTTCCAGATTCTGTAAGAATGTTGGTGGTAGGAAGCCACTGATACCTTGTTGTGTTAGTGTTTTGTTCTTAGTTGAGCCAAGCCCTGATGGCTCTAAGGAAGGTATCAAAGTAGGGGACTGCAGAGTTGCTTGCTGGTAAGAGTGTATTTGAACTGGGACAACCTGCACATGTTTGCCGAGAGTTGGCGCGAGGGTGGTCCCACGTAGGTCGAATGGATCAGTTACTTGATTGGTTTCCTTTCCTGGCCAAGTGCAGGATTGGTTCCGGCGTCTCCCGGTTTGAGTTACTTGACCTGATTGCCGGTAAGTCAAAAGGGCAGGGGGAGTTCCTGTCACTGTGGTTGCATTTTTGAAAAAATTGAGTGATAAGCCCAGCTTTTGGCGACTTTAAAAATGACTTCGGGTCAGGGACTGTGATCCTTGAACTCCTTAAGTTTCTGGGTGAGACTTGAATCAAGGGGTTTGGTTTTGCAAGAACATTTCCTTGGCGTTGGGAAACTGTTTTTTTCGTCATCCTGAGATTAGAACCCAACTGCCAAAACTGTGTTTTGCCCTGATAGTCAGTACCCTCTTCTGATGGTAGCTGATCTGCTGGGAGACACACAGTCAGTTTGGCTCTGAATGCAAAAAAAGCTTCAGCTGCTTTAAAGTTGGTGTTCGCAGCTCCTGCCGCCTTGGAAAAGTGTTTGTTGTTTCTGCCGCTTTTGACTTGCGGTTCACTGTTTCCGCCTCTTTGAAATGCTGCACGCGGGTGCACACTCTCGGCCCCTACTGCCATCCCAGTCTCTTGTCGCAATCTCTAGTGGGAGTAGAGTTCTTGGCGCCTGGCCTCTTCCAACCCCAGTTTAGGGCGTTTAAAGGCAGTGCTTGGTGGACAGGACACAACAGCTTCCCACTGAGGTTTTCACCTGGTGATTCGCAGCTCGCGGTTACCGTTTCTCACCGCCACCGCACTCTCGCCGCCGCTCTCCTGCTCCTGCTATGCCTGCTCCCCACTCTCCATGGTCACTCACGAGACCTCGGCGCACAGGGGGTCTCCGTTTTCGCTAACGCTGTTTTGCACTTGCTCTTGTTCTTATGCTTTGACTTTTATGCTGCTGGTCTGTGTTGATGTAACAGACGACCAGTGCAGTAAACAGGGCGTGCCGGGCGGCTAATTCAGAGACGCGTGAACAAAGAAGCAGAGGTGGTCTGCTAAGATTACCCCACTCCGGGTCCCCGCTAAAATCCTCTTGGTAGCGCCGAGCGCTTTCAATGACAACACGGCGTGGCAATGCGAGGTGAGGCGAGGCAGGGCTGGGGCTGTGGGCTGATGGCTGTGGAGCTACGCTCTCTCTCCCCTTCCGGCCTGCCCGCCTCCACCCCTTACCGCTGCTCTCCTCCACCACGCTGGATGTAGGCTGCTGGGTTCAGGATTTTGGGTGCCCGGCTGCGGCTTGATTTAACCAATTTAGCACTGCTGCAGCTATCCCGCTTGGCCGACCACCTCGGGCTTCTCCCGGCTTCTGTCGGCACGGCCCTGCCCTGTGCTCGTCCCTGTGCCTTCTCCTTCACCTGCAGCTTCAGCTCACGATTTGCTCTCTAGTGCCACCACCACTTAGACAGAGGACTGTAGGATAAAGTAGCATATATTTAAGATCCATAGCACACAATTTCTACTTTACTTCCAGGAAAGTTTTTCACTGTTCCTACTAGTGTAGTCCGGGATGAATACAATTGTGTGGGTATCATATTTTGGTATGGTTTGTTCCCTAGCAGCCCCCGAGAATGCAGTCCCTGTTTCTTTAAATAAACAAATTCACCATAAAGGCCTGAGAGGAGCTCCCAGAGGCGGAGGCAGAACCAATGCATGGTGTGCTCTCTCATTCACGAAGATTTCCAAAAGGCCCTGTCGCACTACAAAGCTTTCAGATGAGGTGCCCTCCACCCGCTCCGGAAAGCCAAACAGAAGAATGTTACTGTGGCAGGCACGGCCCTACGCATCCTTCACTTTAGCGTCTAAATCTCCGATGACCATGGTCATCCTAGTCATTTTTTGTTTTAGAGCCACCACCTCAGCTTAGATTGTTTGACTATTGCCATCTATAGTTGTCACTTTCTCAGCCACTTTATGTAAATCTGCTCGGAGCAAATTAACATCAATGGACACTGTCTTACTCTTATGCTCTAGGGCTCCGCGCGACCTATGAATAGCCGCTAGGAGATCAGCATGAGATAGCTCCCCTTCACGCTCTGGGAAGCGGAGGTCGAGCCCGCTCCCCCTGCAGGACAAGTTGCTGGGACAGCTGGTGTGTGTAATGGTGTTAGTGGTCATAGCCCTTGGCTTTCTATCTTTCCCCATCATTATCCAACCAGGTGGACCAACACTCTGTTGGAATATATGCTATTTACTTTTGTTGTAGGGTATAACCCCAGACGCAGGGCAGGTCCCGAAATGCATAGGGGCATTCATTACCCTATGAAGAAGATATGTAAATAATGTGGATACGCCGAAAAAAATTGATTTAAAAGGAAAAGGATGACATGCAATAACATGGATTATGCATAATGAAAAAAATCTTTTGTTTGAAGAATAAATTAAATTGAAACACTGCAATAATCTGGTGAAAAGCGACTTCTTGCGCTGAGTGAGCGTCTGTAGATTGACCTCATCCCGATGGATGAGGCTATTCTCGAGTTCTAGCTTCATTGTAAGCACCACACTCGTAGCACAGAGTACCAGAGGTGATCTGATCCTACAGAGATTTGCCACCAGCAAGATGACGGGCTGAACCAGGTCTTAGACCCACACAGCCACCCAGCCACCAGGCCGCATTAGGATAATCATTGCGCCTCTTGCGTTGTAATATGTACCCTGGGTGATCCCACGCCCAGCGTACAGCTGCCAACACCACTGTTGTCATCACTCCGAGCACTGACCTGTGCCACAGTCCAAACCAAACAGGACCACCTACAGTCACTACTGGTCCAGTCCAGCCCAGCCCCTTGGGAGCAGGAGGATCACTTCTAGCATGGAGCAGAGTGATTCTCGCAGTCGCTGGCTCCGTCAAGATGGTGGACGAGTGCGGCTGTCAAGGCCAGGCCCCACGCATCACTGCTGTCACATTGGGGGGGTCCGCCAATTTTACAGTCAGCATGCTGGGATCTGAACGTACACCAGACCCTCTTCAGGCACTCTGCGGTATGCAGAGACCTGACTCACTTCTCTATGGTTCCCCCTGCTGCAGCAGGCCAGGCAGAGGGAACCACTTCGGCCACTTTCAGATCACCTGGTGCATCCGCTGCCCTCTATCAACCCCTAGCAGACCTACCACCAGGGTGGCTCACACTGCACTATCCAAGCCACTCGGAAGGGAGGGCTCCCCTGCCGTTGTGTCCCGGATCCAACTAGGCTGCAGCAATGCATCCTGGGGCACGGCACGTCTACAGTCTCTGGATACGATTGCAGCCACGTCAAAAACAGCATAAATGATGTCCCCGTGTCAGAGAAAAAGTTCTGTATCTCCTTTCCATGTTGCAAGCTATGCAGGAGGCAAGTGTTGCAGGATTATAGACGGGCCGGGGGGAACTACGTCCTGTTGGCTATCTTGCCAAGCCACGCCCTCACAGAAAACAAAGTTAAAGTGCCTTGTGCACCTCTCACACTTTGCTGGCAGGAGCACAGACCCCACCCTCCCCCCGCTCCCATTACTTTCACCTAAAAAAAGGGCCAAATGTGTGGTAAAATTCAATGCTTAGGAGCTCTTGTGCAAGCTTTCAAATAAAAAACTACCACAGGCATGGCCCAACAACATAAGATAAACATAATTCTTGGCGTGAATTACACAACCAAATGACCCTTGGCATCCTGCAGGCCATGACGTTTCTTTACTAATCTGCTTCATTTTAGAGCAGCAGAATATGCCGCCACCAAAAGACCCAACTATCTATATGCATATTAATTCCTAAGCAGATTTCCACTGAGCTAATGCAAACACAACAAGCTGATGAGATGAGATCTGGGTTTAATCCACCGTTCTTTTGCTCACTATGCCACCCCAGTTTGGACCCAGCCATATGCAAATCAGTCTTGACCCTGCTCCTGAGAGCTCTTGACTGGGGTGAGTGGTTGAAAGGTTTCAGCACTGCGTCCATCAACCTGTGTTTGCTAGGTTTGCTCTAAGTGGTCAAGGGTATGCCCAGACGTGGGTCAAATACTTGCTGTGCCACTCGATTCAAGCTAGCCTGGCTGATGAGGCATGATACCCCTAGACAGGACCCAGGATGCTTGTTTGTGGCCCAGGGAGGACCCGGCCTGGCAATTCGGGCTGTACTGTTCCTATTAGGAACTGGGTGGAGAATGATTTGCATATGGCTGGGTCCAAACTGGGGAGGCTTACTGAGCAAAATAACAATGGATTAAACCCATATTTCTTGACTGGGGGTGAGGGGTTGAAAAGTTTAGAGATCCATCCATCATCTTGTTGAGCTTGATTGAGCTAATATCCAATTCTTTCTAGGTATCTTGTGGCAAAGAATAGGGCAGTGTGACGCTGACTTGCTAAACCAGAACACCGAGCACTTCACAAAATATATCTCATGTCATAAGTAGAATACCTTCATTCAGTTATTTGTATGAAGAACAGAACAGCAGGAAGGTGTGTTAAAGGCTGAAAAATAATCTTTCACCTGCTGCAATCAAATTTTAATGAGGTGTAACCTATCCCATCTATGTGAGAGGAGTTTGAATGAAGGTCATTAGAAGTAGAGAAGAAGGAAGTAAGACTTAAATATGGGAATGAAAGAGGAAAGGAAAGAAATAAAATCTTAATTCGTTAGAGACAGTCAAAAAATACCACCCCAATGATTTTTCACAGACTCAAAATAAGTATGCACTGATTGATGAGAGTGAAACCCTACTCAAGTAGCAACCATAATCTTTGTCAGGGTGAGACACAGCAAACCCCAAATTTATATTTTATGAACCCTCTGGTAGCTTGGCACAAAGGCAGTTAGGGGATATATCACACAGAGGTGGCTCAGAATTGGCTGTGAGGAGATGCACCACCACGCTTCAGTTCTGCTTCATAGGATCACATTTGGGCTGACAAAGAACCTTCGGGCCTATTTCCAAGGGACCAGGGCTGGGGTAGCAACACGTGGGTGGTAGGACTCACAGAACTGTGTTGATGTGCTAGGTTCAAGGCAGTTGGAGTGTTTTCTATCCTTGAAGTTCTGATCAGGAGCCCAGCCAATTAGCCCTTGGAGTCACTCTGGTGGTCCTGGGTTCAAGAAGCAGGCCCAGTCATTTCACTGAGACAGCAGGGCAAGAAAAAGCAGTTCTTCTTGAAAAGAAGCATAGGAATCTTTCTCAGTCTTTCACAGGTCCAAACATGTACTGAAGAGTTGGGTCTGGTGACCACTTTGAATTTAGAGAAGGTTCTGGATGTTTCCACCCCCAGAGGAACTTGGAATGTTCTACCTCCCTGTCCTGACCACAGATTGTCAGGGGTCACCATAGACTAGTGTCAACCCCATTGTCAGTGTGCTCAAGCACAGCCTTTGTGATGTGCAAGTTAGATAGGTGACAGCCCCCCCCCCCCATCAGTTCAGAGATGGCCCATCCTGCCACCTATCCTCCTTTGTTTCGCTGTCTGGGAGCAATATACAAAGACCTAATATCAGTTATACCTAATGATGTAGGTAAATAGCAGGAAACCAGTCTGCAGACTCCGAATGGATACGACAAGAAAATACCAACTTTCTAAAAGTGGCATTTTCAGACGTGTGACTTAAAATCTGACCTTAGCATTAAAGAGGTTTTTGCATTACAATTCTTTAGACACCAAACTTGAAATTCCTACCTGCTCCCAACTGAAGGTTATCACTTACTAAATATAATAAGTTAAACCAATGTTATCCTATTGGAGAGGCTAGCCCTGCAGAGGTAAAACATGAATTTAAGAGTTTTTCTGTACCAGAACTTGCAAAGCTCAAAAGTACATGTCCCACTTTTGGCATACACTGCATCTTAACTTCTAGCTTTTTAGAGCCTATCCTAGGGGTGTATGTAGTAAAAGGAAGGTTAAGGCCGGGCAAAAGGTTTATTTTGCCAGGGCGAAATAGCAGTTTGAAACTGCACACACAGGCTGCGGAGGCAGGCATGAGACATGTTTAAAAGGCTATTTCAGTGGGTGGCACAATTAAGGCTGCAGGCCCACTAGTAGCATTTACTTTACATGCTCTGGGTACATGCAGTACCACTTTACTAGAGACTTAAGAGTAAACGAAATGCGCCATTTGGGTGTAAGCCGATGTTATCATGTTTAAAGGCGAAAGCACACGCACTTTAGTACTGAACAGCAGTGGTAAAATGCACAGAGTCCTAAAAGCCAACAGTAACAGGTTCAGAAAACAAGAGAATGAAGACAAAAAGTGTGGAGATGACCCTCCAGAAAGGGCCACGTCCAACACATAAGTTATTCCAATGTTTTGAACAAAATCCTACGGGTTTTCAACAAATAGAAACTGAATACAAGAAAATCGACTTATCTTGCCTCACCTAGAAAGGGTTCTCTGAAGTTTCTAAGTCTTCTCTAGGGATTCCTGCTTTGTTGGGGAAATTTACCATCTCTTACACTTAACTATGCATGAGGCAGCCCTGTCTCTCATATAGGAACTTTGCATATCAGGAGTTGTAGAGACCGCTGGCATCAGCAAATGGTATATGACAGCAAGAAGGCTCACCTATGGATAATGACAGATACTGAAGAGTCTCAAAAAGCAGGCACATCATTCCTCCTCTGCAAATGTGGCACATCTCTGCAGACCACCTACTAAACAACTGTGGATCCCAATGGCCCAGCAACAGAGTAGCCTATAAAATCATCACTCTAATATGAAATGTCACTTAAGGCAGATCACCTTCAAAGACCAAACTGTTGTATGGCGTTTTAGATTCCGAATTAATTTTCCCGATTCATGCCCTTATATAGGTACAATTCACGTTGCCCTTATATAGGCATAGAAATCAAGCCCTTATTTAGGCATAGCCCATGCTACCCAAATACAGGCATGGGTACTTCCATCCGTTCACCAAACATCACAACGATTTCTTGGAAAACCAGCTTAAGCTATTAGGGACTACCCTTTGCTTGAATATTGATTTCTCCAACAACTCAGTTATATTACTATGAACAACTATTCCCTAGGGGTTCATTCATGATGTTCATATGCCCGACTTTACGTCAAAGATGGCATTCCTAAAAACCTTTAAGGTATAAATATACCTTCACTTGCTATGGCAAAGCACGGTGTGGTTCGGTGCAGTTCGACTACCTACTTGCCCGATGCAGCTCGCTACAGCGAGTGCTGAAGAAAGTCGACTCTCCCGCTGACGCACTGATCAGGAAGCTGCCATCCTCTGCCGAGAATCCAGCTCCAGTGTTTCTGACTCCCCTTGCGGGGTGTTGGGAAATCGAGTCCCGAGACAGAGATACCAGACCTCCTTCATTCCAAGGTATGGAGCTGATTAGAACCTAGAGAAACCTTTGGCAAATTCTTGGCAAAACTAAACCTATGCTAAAGACTACACTTACTTCTTCCCTCGTACTAGACTTAGGTTAGGTACATTGGGGTAGGCGTATTTTAGAAGCACACTTGAGTATTTTAGCCTGTGTTATGTATGTATTTATTTTTATATGGTTTAGAACCATACAATGCTATTACAGTATTATTTCATATTACTGCTTACGCTGTACGCATTATACTTTGCATTCTGCCTAACGATTGTAGCAGTTCACCTCTCTTGCATGAGAAAGAGGACTGTTCAATAAACCTTTTTATTAAAATGCCCGTCTCTCTATTTCTGTGCACCCTCTGTAGAAACGAAGCATGCACGATTGACTGAGTGAAATACTTATCTATTGTTTCCACAACTCTGAAGAGAGTTATTCCAGTCCTAGGGAAACAAAGTTGTCATGTTTATGCGGTTGTCAGAAACTAATCCCTTCTTGTGTATTCGAGAAACTCTCTAGTGACCTCTGAACTGGCTGGCACTCACTATTAAGTTTAGTATATTCGATAAAGACCTACTGACCTAAGTCCTACGTCATATCTATAGGATATATTATTCCAATGCGCAGAGCCTATTGGGAATATAGGAACTACCCTACATGGCACCAACGTTTGGTAAGGCACTAATTTAACGCTAGATACTAAAGTAACTCAGTTGTGCTTTTCTCAGAGACCCCTTTTTCCCTAATACTCCAATAGATGTCTAGAGTGGGTAAAGGGATAAACTTTCCGCCATAGCTGAGTAGGACGAAAAATCCTTCGTTTTAGCTTTTTGGTTTATTCAACGTTGAAGGATACAGTGTTCCAAAATATTGTGTACCTTATCTTTGTTTCCTTGAAACTTGCTTTGCAAACTTTCAGTGAACAAAATTTCCCTAAACGGGGATAACAATCCCGGGACAAATGGAGCTGCAGCTGATCCAGCCATTGCAGCTTTAGACTATTCAGGTTTCTAAGAAACCGACGATGATGCTATAATCATTCCTCCAAATTTAAGGAGAGTCATCACTATAAAACGTATAAAAAATGGCCTAACATCGAGAGGTGGTATGGCAGTTTTTGTGATAGAGGTATTGCACTGTAAAAATTACATAGTGCACACCTATGTTGAAATTCTGTCTTTTTTTGTTCCTCAATGTTCACTTCTTTCGCGTACTACCCGGAAAGCGTGGACAGCCCAAACCCACGCTGGTTTTTGTGGTAGAGGCACATGAATATCATCAGACATAGGTATTCTACTCATGGATAATCTTCCCTGAAGCAGATCCAAGAATAAATGTGTCTCACTTCTACAAAGAAGATGAACCACCGCGAATTCCCCACACTCATAGTGTGCAATTCTATTACTGTGTTCAATCTTGCAATGAATACTTGCAGAACTGGATTCAAAACGGTTACAAAAATGCAAAAGGTGGCACAATCAAGCATAAAATGCTTTGGGAACAAGTAGTTCAGTTACGACAAGGACTACAAAACACTCATGTGATACATATGCTGAGTCATCAACGTGATGGCGTTCACGTTGCAGGGAATTCATTGGCTGATGAAGCCACAAAGGCAGCTGTACAACCGGCTTCCGTAGCTGCCTGCAATTACTTGTTCAAAAACGAAAATAGACTGCGAAATAATGCTAGATGTAAATGCTTCAAGCAAAGACAGTGGTAAAACATTACCTAAAGGGTATCCACTGAAATACTCATACATAGTAGAGTTCCTTCACATTTATTCTTGTGTTAGATAAGTCAACAATTATACATTTCTGAGTCTAGATGTTTATGCTCTCTTAACCTTCTGTTTGCTGTTATTCCTTCTGGTTCCAAAAGTCTGTTTCTCTTCTCCCTCTCTTTTTGGATCAGCTGAGTAGTACATTGAAATGTATGCCTGAGGGCCATTACTGGAGTAAATGATTGACAACACTGCATATCAGTAGCATTTTTACTGCAGGAGTGTAAGAGAGGTTAGGGCTGCAGACGGAGTTCAAAAGTCACTCTTTTAATCCATATTATTTATTTTGCATGATGTCTTGCAGGTCTAAAGCCACAGTCTGAGAAGGACTACACTTTTTGGTGGTTCTGTTTCTAGGCAGGAGTTGCTCTGAACACAACAGAGCTCTGAGTAGGAGACACTGTACAGTGCATGTGTTAGTCCTTTTCCCGAGGTTTGACATTTTTCCTGTTGTTAGAAGGGGCTCAACAGAAACTCCAAAGAAACTCCAAACGTGTAAGTCTCAGTTTCAATGAAGGAGACTTGAGCGTAATGTTGTGCATGCACAGCTATTTACCTGAACAATTCTAGGGTGTTTGTTAGTTTCTTCTTTGAAGCAAGCAGACTGTTTAATTAAAAGGCTCCACCACACTTGCTGGTAACTTGGCTCATGCAGACCTAACCAGTACCACTTATCTCTGTGTTCTCCTTTATACTCTGTGACAAATGCCAGCAACCTGGAACACAGCTCTGAGATCTCTCAATTTCCTGTTGTGTTATCACTGAATTTGCTGAATGTCTATGCCATAAATGTGAAAACATGTAACAACAGATGTGAACATAGGTGCTTTGAATCTTATATGACTGAGAGAGCATAACAGTATATTTTGTGTTTTCTTACCGATATTATATTATGAACAAGCCTTTGCTCATTTATGACTTAACATACACTGATATATTACATGACTCATCGTCAATGTTGTTTTTATATTAATCCAAAGTGCACGTTAACCTGAATATGTCTGAATATGACTATGACTGAGTATTTCTCAGGCCTGGGAGCCATTTCACCCAGTGCTGTTAAATTGCACAATTTCTCCACTGTGCAGTCTTGCCTTGTAATAAAGATTGGCAGTAAAAAAACATGATTTAAGCATTATGTGCTCCAACTGGATTTTAGTTGGATGGTTTAATCCATTGAAACAACCATTGTTGCCTATTATTCTACTTGCATATTAGTTACTTTTGCATTTAACGCGTGTTAGACTTTTAGGCTTTCTGAAGTGTTGTATTTTATTTTACATGACCAATTGCTTCCAGCAAATACAACAGACAAACTCCCTTTCTAATCTCTTCCCTCTTTATCAAAGAGTCTCTCAAGGATCTATTGGCTCTTCAGTTTATACATGCAGCCCCTTAGCTAAAGCTTGAGATATGCTAACACTTATTTTCATCTTTATGAGGACAACACTCAGTTTTAACTAACAGTTGCCTCAATACTGGCCCATCACAAACCTATCATTTATTAGCAAAATCATTGAAAAAGTAATCTATGTTCATGTGAAGGGTCAACCCTTACCTCGAGGGGACAGCGGAGCGATATGGACTCTCATGCCTCCGGAACTACTCCTCTCTCTGTCTTCCCACAGGCTCCATCGATAACACCGGTACATGGCGGACCGGAAGCAACCTTTCGTGACCCCGGAAGTGGGGACCGTAATGAAGCAACGGAAGTGACCTCACCTAACCCCGGAAGTCGTTCTACCGGATACCGGCTGGAGGGTAGAAAAGCTGGCGACTCGGACGACTCGGGGTTCCCAACAGCAGACTCGTGGCAGGAGTTAGCGGAACGCGGAGAACCAGCAGCGGAAAGCAGTGAAGAACCGAAGAACCGAAAAGAAGAAGACGAAGAAGACGTTTGGTGTGAGGACTGGTGGCGTCCTCAGGAGGTGGCTGGAGAGCGGCGTAACTCGGAGGAGAGTTACGGCGGGGCACGTGAGTACCTTGTTACCTTTCTCCGTGTTTCCCCCTTGTAGCAGTGTACATAGTCTAAATAGCCCTCCGAACCACACTCACTGTAAAAAACGTGCACTGACACTGTATAGAATTGCGCACTCTTTTTCCCTCCCGATCAAACTCTTCCCGCTACCCGTTTTCCCTCCTCTCTGCCTACGACCCCAACCCCCCCCCTCACGTCCACTTCAGCCCCTCTCACTCCCAGGTGTTGGTGTCAGTATTACGATATTTTATTATCTTTTGGACTAATCGCCCTGTTTTGTTCTCTTTTCCCTCCGAGGGGCTCACCGTACCTACACCACGGAAAGACGACCTCAGCCCAGCAGTGGATACCCCGACGACACCTTCCCAGAACCTCATCCCTACAACCCTACCTGGATTTCCACCCGGACCGCCTCACCTTCTGAACTGAGTTTCTTTTGTATGAACAATAAAGTTCTCGCTAATCATAGCACACTTCATACGGCCTCCACGCCTGTTATTCCGGCCCGCCCTAACCCCCGCTCCACAGTTGGTGTCAGAAGTGGGATTGCCCGGAAGCATGGAGGCCGCGGTCAAACAACTTGCAGAAGGCCAGGAACACCTCGGAATATTAATGGAACAGTTCCTTAAAACCGCAGAAGATGACCGGGGACAACTGTATGACGTCCTAAAGGGTCGGGCACAGCTCAGGATAAAACTCTTGAGAAACTTGCAACAGTCATGGGGCAACAAAAACCGGTGGCCTCTCTTCCCTCTGTAGTACTGCAGAAATATGTAGCTGGTGAGGATCCCGATTTTTTCTTCACAAACTTTGAGCGCCTGGCTCAGGCCGCAGCATGGCCAGCCGATCGTTGGGGTCATTACCTCGGTCCCCTGTTAACAGGGGAACTACAAGCGGCTTACCAACAGGCGAACATACAGGGACAGACCCCATACGAGGATATCAAGACTTGTATTTTGGAACGTCTCGGGATCGACGATGAAACGTACAGGGTTCGCCTTCGTCAGGCTAAGGAAGGTCCCCAAGAGAATCCCAGAGCATTGTCTTTTCGGATAAAAGATTTGGCCAACCGGTGGCTAAAACCGGCAACATCCAGCAAAGAGGAGATACTAGCCAAGATCTACTTAGAACAGTTCCTAACCTCTCTACACCTTGCCACCCAGAAGTGGGTGCGTCAACACGCCCGCCTTACTCTCGATAGTGCGGTAGAAATCGCTAGCGCCTATAATCGAGCACAAGAGTCCCAACGCGGGAAAGAAGAACACTCCACACGCTCACCCCATGGCAGTCATGTGCGGCCACCAAGACCTCCTCCAGTGGTCCGAAAACCGGACACGGTACCCTTAATGCCGTATCCGGTCATGCCTAGACCGCCACAACCCGGTCCACAGTGTTATCATTGTGGGGGATATGGACACATAGCACGCATTTGCCCCCAGAAGGAAGAGCCAATGGAAATAGGTGTGGCGAAAAACTATTTGTGTCTCACTGCCGAGTCAACCCCTCCACCCTTCCGTTGTCCAGTACAGATTGATGGACACCAAATGATGGCTCTTGCCGACACAGGATGCCGACATAGCGTCCTACGTCCACAGGATCTGCCTCACTCTTTGGAACCTGTAACCGGAACAGTGGCCATCAAGTGCGTCCACGGTGATACGAAATGTTATCCGACTGCCAGAGTATATGTTCAACACCCCAGCAATAACGGGAGTTCCCTAACAGTCGGACTGGTTCCCAATCTGCCCGAACAGGCTATTCTGGGTAGCGATTATAGCGGTCTTCCCCACCTCCTACAGGACACTACTGACTCATTGAAGAAATGGTGGGCTGAAGCACCTTTTTCAAGTGACTCCCCTGCTTCAGAGAATTCACCCAAACCCTTGAAGTCCAAAACTCAAAAGAAAAAGGAAAAGAGAGACTTCTCCCTGGCCTGCCCTGCACAGGTAGACCCACACCCATGGGAAACAGACCGAGAGTTTCGAGCCGTGCAGCAAGAAGACCCGGTTCTCCAAGACGCATGGGGGCGTGCTCTTCCCAATGAGGACCCATTGCAAGTAGGTCCTTATTTCTTCAGAAAGAACGGACTCCTATATAGGAAGGGGGGACCCCAGACAAACGCCCAACTAGTTATTCCTGGACTATTTCGAGAGAAGGTGCTCTTTCTGGCCCACAGTCACCTACTGGGTGGACATTTCAGCGACGAAAAGACTGGTGAAACAATATTAGAGAAGTTTTACTGGCCAGGAGTGTACGCAGAGATTAAACGTTACTGCCGGGAGTGCCCGGTGTGCCAGAAAACCAGTCGATACAGGCCTCCAAGGGTTCCCCTCCAACCTCTCCCAATAATAGATGTTCCCTTTTCTAGAGTAGTAATGGACCTTATAGGTCCTCTCTTACCGTCCAAGAGTGGATGTAGATATGCTCTAGTGTTAGTGGACTATGCCACCCGCTTCCCGGAAGCAGTCCCTCTCCGTCAACCCACGACCCAGAACATAGCCAAAGCCCTCATTTCCATCTTTTCTAGAGTAGGTTTTCCCCGGGAGATATTAACTGATCAGGGTACTCCCTTTGTCTCCTCTCTCATGCGTCAGGTTTGTTCTACTCTGGGGATCAAGCAAATAAGAACCGTCGCCTACCACCCCCAAACAGACGGTTTAGTAGAACGCTATAATGCAACCCTGAAAACTACTCTAAAAAAACTGTTGGGATTGGAGAGTAAACGGTGGGAGGAAATGCTTCCCCTCGCCCTTTTTGCCATCCGCTGCAAAGTACAAAGCAGTACGGGCTACTCACCATACGAACTGTTGTATGGCCGAGCACCCAGGACCCTGTTAGACATGGCTCGCGAGGCTTGGGAAGCAGAGCCTGACCGAACCCGTCCTCTTCCCGAATACATAGACAATCTCAAGACCCATTTAGCAGAAATCAGAGAGATCGTGAAGCAGAATCTCTTGGCAGCACAGTCTACCCAGAAAACCCAATATGATAAAGGAACCAAAGTGAGGTCCTTTGTTCCAGGAGACCAGGTACTATTGCTCATCCCATCTTCGGACCATAAGCTACTAGGACAATGGCAGGGTCCATTTACCGTTGTAAGGCAAGTGACTCCGGTCACATACGAAATTGAAACGGATGCCAACAGGGGAAGTAATCAAATCTATCACATCAACCTCCTCAAGAAATAGGAGGGTCCACGTCCTGTCCTATCCGGTAGCAAACCCTTCTTGTTTGAGGGATGTTTCGATGCCGATCTGCCAGAGTGCAAGAGAAAGGATCTCTGCCGCTCTTTGTCATCCCTACATGCCGTATTCTCATCGTTACCGGGACATACCACTGTGGTGGAACATGCCATTCACACTTAACCCGGAAAGACGGTAAGGCAACGCCCGTACCGCATACCTGAAGCCTGTAGAGCTGTCATTAAAGAAGAAACGAACCAGATGTTAAAAATGGGCATCATAGAACCCTCCAGCAGTAGCTGGAATTCGCCCATTGTGTTAGTCCCTAAGCCCGATGGCTCTACCAGATTTTGCATCGATTTTAGAGAGGTAAACAAGATCTCAGCCTTTGATTCATATCCCCTACCTCGTGTCGACGAGATGGTAGAGCATATAGGTAAGGCGCGATATATCAGCACCCTTGATCTGTGCAAGGGCTATTGGCAGATCCCATTGAAAGCCGAAGACAAACACAAGACCGCCTTCTCCACCCCCGAAGGCTTGTTCCAATTTAAAGTGATGCCCTTCGGGCTACATGGGGCTCCTGCAACCTTTCAGAGGGCCATGAATCAGGTTTTACGACCTCATGCACAGTACTCAGGCGCCTACCTTGATGACATAGTCATATACAGTGACACCTGGGAACAGCACCTTTCCCATTTGCGGTCTGTAGTCTCCTCCCTGGGCAAATACGGTTTTACCATAAACCCGTCCAAGACCACTTTAGCGGCTCAGAGCGTAAAGTATCTCGGCTACTTGTTGGGTGAGGGACACATTCGTCCTCAAGAGAGCGAGGTAAAGACGATACAGAATATACCCTTTCCCCAAACACGAAAGGATCTCCGTGCCTTTTTGGGTATGTTGGGTTATTACAGGAGGTTCATCCGCAACTTTTCACATACTGCAGCTCCCCTAACGGACCTCCTAAAGAAGACAGCAAAAACAGAGGAGATCCTCAAACAACCGTCTCCTGTACTCCTGCGTGCCTTTAACCTCCTCAAAAACGCCCTGACTTCTGAACCTGTACTAATGAGTCCTGATTATACCCAGCCTTTCATTCTACAAACCGATGCGTCGGATCAAGGCTTGGGGGCAGTTCTGTCTCAAAAAGATTCAGAAGGAGCAGAAAAGCCCATTCTGTACCTTAGCAGAAAACTTTTTCCCAGAGAGACCAACTATTCTGTTGTTGAAAAGGAAGCACTCGCTATCAAGTGGGCGGTGGAAAGTCTTTGTTACTACCTTGAGGGTCAGGAATTCCTTTTGTATACCGATCACGCTCCACTTGAATGGATGGCTCGCAACAGAGGACACAATGATCGGGTACTTCGATGGTTCCTCTCCCTCCAACCCTTTCGCTTTCGAACATTGCATCGAAAAGGACTAGAACAGGGCAATGCAGACTACCTCTCCCGGTATCCGCCGACCACAAACCCTACAAGAAACACTCCTAGGGAAAGGGAATGTGAAGGGTCAACCCTTACCTCGAGGGGACAACGGAGCGATATGGACTCTCATGCCTCCGGAACTACTCCTCTCTCTGTCTTCCCACAGGCTCCATCGATAACACCGGTACATGGCGGACCGGAAGCAACCTTTCGTGACCCCGGAAGTGGGGACCGTAATGAAGCAACGGAAGTGACCTCACCTAACCCCGGAAGTCGTTCTACCGGATACCGGCTGGAGGGTAGAAAAGTATGGCGACTCGGACGACTCGGGGTTCCCAACAGCGGACTCGTGGCAGGAGTTAGCAGAACGCGGAGAACCAGCAGCGGAAAGCAGTGAAGAACCGAAGAACCGAAAAGAAGAAGACGAAGAAGACGTTTGGTGTGAGGACTGGTGGCGTCCTCAGGAGGTGGCTGGAGAGCGGCCGTAACTCGGAGGAGAGTTACGGCGGGGCACGTGAGTACCTTGTTACCTTTCTCCGTGTTTCCCCCTTGTAGCAGTGTACATAGTCTAAATAGCCCTCCGAACCGCACTCACTGTAAAAAACGTGCACTGACACTGTATAGAATTGCACACTCTTTTTCCCTCCCGATCACACTCTTCCCGCTACCCGTTTTCCCTCCTCTCTGCCTACGACCCCAACCCCCCCTCACGTCCACTTCAGCCCCTCTCACTCCCAGGTGTTGGTGTCAGTATTACGATATTTTATTATCTTTTGGACTAATCGACCTGTTTTGTTCTCTTTTCCCTCCGAGGGGCTCACCGTACCTACACCACGGAAAGACGACCTCAGCCCAGCAGTGGATACCCCGACGACACCTTCCCAGAACCTCATCCCTACAACCCCACCTGGATTTCCACCCGGACCGCCTCACCTTCTGAACTGAGTTTCTTTTGTATGAACAATAAAGTTCTCGCTAATCATAGCACACTTCATACGGCCTCCACGCCTGTTATTCCGGCCCGCCCTAACCCCGCTCCACAGTTCAACTCCAAGATCACATCAATGATAACCATCTCCTGCACTATTACTAGTCTGGCTGCAATCACAGTGAAGCAAGGAGACAGCTCCCTTGCGTGTCATGGGTGATGCCCTGCTGACCACAGATGAAGATAGCCCCTGCCTCCTGATATTGCTGCGCTTCTTAGCTGTCTTTGACACAATTAATTATCACACCCTCATACGCAACTTGGAGTCTTGTATGG
Source organism: Lissotriton vulgaris (assembly GCF_964263255.1). Lineage (NCBI taxonomy): Eukaryota > Metazoa > Chordata > Amphibia > Caudata > Salamandridae > Lissotriton > Lissotriton vulgaris. The sequence goes on from NW_028250012.1 coordinate 157,049, forward strand.
AATTCGTAGACAATGTCCTTCACTATTTCTCCCCTTACCTTTCCAAAAGACACCAGCTTGTTCAAATGGGCACCTCCAGGTCCCAAATGATCCTAATCACCCATAGGGTATTCAAGGGTTCCATACTGTCGCCTGTCATCTTTAACCTCTACACAGGGTCACTTGGTGCTCTAATCAGATTACACCATCAAGATTCACTAATATGCCAGTGATACACAACTCAACTTGAAAGTTTCCTGTACTTCAGACATCCAATGCCTCAAACACTGCCTGCGCATCATGCAGACTTTGAAGTCCAGCACCAACCTAAAGCTACACCCAACCAAGACTGCATTCCTGTTGTTTGCCAAGAACAAACAAGAAACAGTTCAAACCTGGTTCAATTTCATGAACCTTGTTTGCTTTGTAAACTAACCTTCACCGAATGCCAAGTCACTTCGATCCCCCTGGACATTAACCTCAATTTCAAGGAACATGTTGCTGAAAAACAAAGACAGCCTGGTACCAGCTCTAGTTTCTAAAGAAGTAAAACTGTTTCTTTCAGAAAACAATTTGAGAACTGCTGTACAAGCCCTTGCACTCTTTTATCTGGATGGTGGTAACACTCTGCTCTATGACCTCCCAGACTCCACATTAGCAACCCTAAAGGACATCTAACACTCCACAGCACTTCTCATTCAGGGCCTGGTGTAATATGATCACATCACCGCTATCCTTATGGAACTTCATTGGCTCCCCTTGCCAGTCTGTAATGTCTTCAAAACTAGTGGCATCATTTACAAAGTCATCACAACCAGCACCTTTGCATATCTTGAAGAAAAACTCACCCTCTCTGGAAATTCCTGGCACACCCACAGGCAGGACACCATCAGACTGCCGACTAAGAACTGTAAACAAGAACTAGCAAGGCAGCAGACCTTTTTCATCCGTGCATCCCGGATCTGGAACAACATACTCTTGTTCGTCAGGACTGCCCTATGGAAGCTCAAATTTAGAAAACAATTGCAGGCTCACCTCTTTAAAGAACACTACATCACAATGCTTTTACTGTCCGCAACCAAACTACCTCTCCTATCACTCGTCGACTTCATTCTTGTCTTTGACCCTCTAGAGCCCTCCACCGACTATTGGCTAGGTTTCAGCTACATTAATAACGTATACTTACATACATCGGATGACATTGTCAATCTAGTTACCACACTACAAGTCCTCCAATCCTGCAGGTCAAATCATCCCCTCAAAGTAAACCCGATGAGACTGAGTTCCTCTTCATTCCCTCAAATTCTAGTATTGCTCCTCTCTTATTCAGATGCAAAGAGAACAACTGGTGGACAAAATGCAGAACATGTCATACATTCACCTCAGTACAGAGATTTGTGAACTAAATCCACAGTTTTTTACTCCCCATGCCATTCCAGTTTGAACACAGCTATATGCAAATCAGTCTTGACCCTGCGCCCAATGGGAACAGTCCAACCCTGTTCCAATTTGGAATGTTTGATTTGCTCTGCATTCCCTCAATCATATGTGTGTCTTTTGCTTTCTCGCCCTAAGTGTGCCAGGTATGCCCAGACGGGCTCACTGTGTCACTGGATTCCATCTAGCCTAGCTGATTAGGGGCCATGCCCCCAAACCGGTCCCAGGATGCTAGTTTAAGGTCCAGTGAGGACCTGGTTTGGCAGTTCGGGTTGGACTGTTTCCATGAGACACAGGGCCAAGACTGATTGCTGGGTCTAAACTGGTGTGGCATGGTGCGCAAAAGAACAATGGATTTAACCCAGATCTATTGACTGGGGGTGAATGTTTGGGTTGTTCTGCATTCCGTCCATCATGTGTATGTCTTTTCCTCTCTTATTCAGGCCTGACTGGATGCTATATCTCTGTTTAACTATAAGCCCTTTATTGTGGAAATGCAAAATTCTTAGATTTGATTCTGAATAAAACCTCAATATGCATGCCCACATCAATGCACTACCTAAAGCAATGCCCTATCAAATCACGCTCCTACGAGGAATAAAGTCGATTATCGAAGCACATGACTTCATAACAGTGGAGAAAGCACTAGTCCTGTGCTTGCCTCCAGCCCCTATCTCCTTTTTAGAAGACATCACAGAAATACACTTTGCTTCTTTAAAAGTAGGCCTCACCACTGGTGCTAATCTGATATCCGGAACCAGAAGAGTCAAGCACATCGCTCCTTTACTATGATAGCTTAGCTAGCTTCTTGTAGAGATGAGACGCAAGCACCCCAAAGTGCACAGTTGCTTCTCCTGGAAACTCCAACCTACAAGAAAGCAAGAACTTTAATACAAACTTTGTCATGGGAGAACCTAGAAGCTGAAACTCCATCTTTCCGCTATCAAGGCAAATTCTTCGCATAGCACTTTCATGCGAGAGCAAAAAATACTACTCTTCTAACGACCGCTCCCATCAGGAATGCAAACACAATGATCTTTTGAGATCTTGAATGTTCAACTACTGATCAGAGAAATATTTTATTTTTACAATATAGTATTTCTAAGAGCACAGAACTGTGACTTGCTTTTTGCTCACTTATTTCATATTTCACATAACTCATTTCTTAGGTCACAAAGTGCCTTAGCAATTAGAAAGTGTGATGACCTTCTGACTGCTTCTTATCATAAATATGTACACTGTTTGTTAGACTTTTACTGTCAAGTAGTGTTTGTGTATTTTCATACTGCACCCTATAAAACATTCTGCTACCTTGAATGGTTTTGTTCGGTCTATACAGTCTATAATTAAATTAAGATCATATCATTTCATTTCAGGTTCTATCAACATTGTGTTAAGAGATAGTTTTTAAACATAAAAAACACTACCTCCCTTTAGTTTTTGGGGTATTGTTCCGCGTTAGTTGGGATTGTCTAGGGTGGAAAGATTTACACGGTGATCAAGGAGTCTATTCAGTTGGCAGTCGTAGGGGGACTGCCATAGAGGAAAGTGTTACAAACTTCTTTGCGGTCTTACAGACCATCACCTAGTAGGGTTAATGGCATGCCTCCTTTTTAGGTGTGAAGATGTAGAAATCTAGGGGTTAAACGTAATCCATGGTAGCTAAAAGGTAAAAATGGTTTTAATGTTCAGGATGAGCTTGGAAAAATCAGAGAGAGGGTGGAGGGGAACCAAAGGAAGCTTGTAGGATTCTGTAATGGTCGTAGTTCCTATTCCAGTTTAAATGTTGGTGAATTGGTGGGAGTAAAATTCAGTGTCCAGTTGGTAAGGGGTTTGCCGGATGTCAAATCTTGTTAAGAAAATCAAGGTTTTTAGCACGGCTGAGCGTGTGAAGGATCTAGAATCTCAGGAGAATTTAGGAATTCCAACTAAAGTTGAAGAATGAAAAGTAGCAGGTATAGTAGGGATGTTAATTATTTTTTTGACATGGAAAGCAATGTTGCAGCTGAAGGTGCTAGAAATTCTACTGTAACAGGCAGAGTGTCTGGTGAGGTTTGTGATGTCAGTATGTATGGTAATGGTGCTCCCCTTTATGAACCCATTTAACACGTGTTAACCCTGAAGATGACTTTTGTATCAGTTCGAAATAAGTTTATTATTTTTCTTAACACTTGTTTCTGTAAGGATTGCTGTTAGTTGGGGGATTTTGGTTATTAATTTGATATTGCATTTTAGTTTTATTGATCGGTTCTATTTTGCATTTGCGGGATAATAAGAAGTTGTATAGTTTATTCATTAAAAAAATGAAAGAGATGTGTTGTATGGGTATTGGTCCACGTGGGTTGGACTGACTCTTCTAGGATGGGATTACCAGGGGTTGGAATGTTGTAGAATTTTGGTGAGAGCATGAATTGCTTTCTTCCCTAGATAGCGGTGGTTGTCATACTGTTCCTATGGTAATAAACCCTTAATGAATTGTGTTTTCTTCGCCTACCACATGTTTCAGTCTATTTAGCAAGCACACCACTGTTCCTTACTGCGCGGATCCCACAAGGGTTTTAAGTGGAGTGCAAAAAGTGGATGGGGAGAGTCACCAAAAGGTCTGTTGTCTATGTAACTAAGGGTGTGGTTTAAACACATTATCTAAACTTTTATGATCCTTATAGTGCCACTCGACTGGTAAATTGCAGCAAGATTAAGTAAAATGTCTGAAATATAAATAGGAGCTAAATCGCTGATATGGATTGCCTTAGCATTTTTTCATTTGGTGTTCAGAAATTGATCAGTATTATTTGCCAGTGTAGGACATGAATGTAGGGCCTGTTCAATGTCCTTTTTGATTCTTAGGGGTAGGCGATAAATTCCTCAGATGGTCTTAGTTTTGCTCACTTTGCATTATGATTTTACATCAAGGCCCGGAGGCCAATATTATGCATTACCTTTTATTACCACTCAGACAGCAGCAACAAATAAATAGAATCAGAACACATAAAAACTTCTAGAACTCTGAACATGCATATCCACTTAGAACCTGCAGCCATTTTTCTCTTTTGTTGCTGCTCAGGCTACAGATAAGTCACTTTTCATAACTGTCGTTTTGTTCAGTGACTGTTATTAGAATTATGAGATTTATTTAATATGTAGAAATTTAAAATGTTTAATGAATTTATAGTATAATTAAAAAAGATATTTTTATATATAGATCAACTTTAAATATTGAAAGATTTTATCTGAATTTATATTAAAATGTAATTACAGATTGTTTACAGGAAAAACGTAGTTTCTCTGTTAGGAAAAAGATTGATATTAAGGGTAGAATTAAGTTAGGATTGGATAAATAATTGGGCGTTGGTTAAGTTGTGGTCTTTTTGGTTGTGTTGAGTTAGAGGAGAGGTTATGTGACGTTTGTCTTTGCGCTTATTGGCAATGTTGAAGGAATTTTAATTGACGATTTTTAAGGCGGACGATTGTTAAAAAATAAAAATTACCGTCTTTTTGACAGTTGGTTTTTGGGCCGAGTAGCACGTGGAAAACGGCTTACTGTCCGAGTGCTTCAAGCGCGCTGCAGATTTCTTCATATGTAGGCGCGAGGCAGCCCAAAGCTCCGTGACCTAGGAGCTTCGTAGATGAGGCGTGAGTCAAGTGCAGAGCGTAACTGACTCGGGGGAAAAACCGAACGAGAGCAGTCGGAGGGCATCCTACCTGGTGAGCAGACGCTTGCTCAGTTGCTCCTGGGTCCCTAACGCTGTGGTCTCGCCGCTACCGCACTCCACCTCGCGGCTTGAGACTACAGCTCCCAGGGAGCTTTGCGGCCACTTCCTGATTCCGGCCACAGCGCGCCCGGAGGCGCTACTTGAACAGGACACTCCCTTCGCGTCGCGGGACGTGCGCGGGCAGGCGCCGGGCTAAGCCCGGGCAAAGGGCGGGCCCTCTTAGGCCCGAGGAGGACGGGACGGGGCTATCCCCTTTGATTCCATGCTTTCATGTTAAGAGGAGGTAAAGAACACTTGCTTCTGTTTGGCGCATTATCCACTGACCTTGCCTTTGTCCTAGGACTTAAACCATAATATGACTTACAAGGGGGATAATACAACAATGCCCACTACGAGAGAAGTCGATAAAGGCTTACCTCCCCAGCCCACACAGGATAGATGGACTAAGCAATTGATCTCACAAACAGTAGACGCAGACCAAGCGTCCTCGTGGTTAGATGAGCTAAACTTCCTATGCAAAACCACACACGTTTTAGTGGAATCACCGCTTCCTGTCGAAAGCTTCTGTGTATCACCCGACACTGACAGTTCTTTGCAACCCCTCCCATCATCTAATAAAGCCAACATTGAAAACACCCAAAGGCTCGCTATTCCGATTCCTCATCCGCTATAAGGAAATGTAATGGAGTTATCAACAGGGGAACCAACCTAAACCTCAAAAATTGTGCTTAAGCCCTACACTTCCTGCCAGCAACCCCTCCATGATCCCTGAGACTGCCGAGAAATTAGTTGTTCTAACATCTCCTATACAGCTGGATTTATTATCCCTTATTGAACAACTGGTCAGCTCTATCATATCACCACTGATAGATAAAATAAACACACTAGGGGACAGGCTGACGGGACTGGAAGAAACCATCAAGTCCACATTGCTAGCTAACAAAAGTTCTGTAACACCCAAATGTTCCCATCCATCTTCTATTTCGGAAGACCCAAAGCCAACCACGCAAGACAAAAGGGTCTTAACCCAACCAATAGTCTCTAATGTACCAGCCCCAATACCTTGCAGAACCTCCCCTAAACCTGCTCTCTCGCAACTTGCTGCTCCTAGAGCACACCATAACAAAGTTACTTCCATCCAACTCCCCCCGGAGGCAGCTCCTTTTGTGTGTGTCCTCGCGGGAGTACCAGTACTTCCTCCAGGGAAAACCGAGAGACAACACGACTTGCTGAACAAGGTCAAATTTTGGCTGACCAACAATAGACCCCTGCCACCCAACCTTGTGGGTACAATAATGAGTGTTAGAAGGGTGGGCTGGCTGGGTTCCCTCCAAAAAGATATCGTTGGTGACTTAGTTCTTGTTAGATTTAGGCAGAGACACATTGTGCCGTACCTGCGTACCTGTGCACCCCAAGTGGGAAACAGCCCAATCTCCGTCTGGGATTTGCTGGGATAAAGGCAGGGTGCAACATGTTAATGGGCATAGGACTTCATGCATTGAGTGGCAGAAGTTTTCCTACTCATACCCGTCAGGAATCATTGCTCTATAGTTCTAAGTACTGGAACCCCTATTAATTATTGGTTGATCAAATTTTAACCTGCGTATAGTACGTTATAACTAAGATACTTACTCCCACGGGCTGGGCAAAAGTTTTTAACTTATAGATATTATGTATTATTGTATGTATGCTTTTATTTATAATTGTTTTACACTGTATGCTTATATGATTTTTGAATCAAAATCGAATAAAGCTATATTGAATTGAATTGACTCACGAGTCATTATTGTCAATTTCAGGCCACCGTACACACGCAATGTACGGCGGCCATTTTATGAAGTTGGGATAGATGTATGTGTTTGAGTTACAAAGAGGGAAGCCATGTTTTGGGCAGTACAATATCGACGTCTGTCACCTCAGATACCGGTTTCTGACAGACTTTGGTTGTAAGTTCAGTGAGAGGTTGCGTTTTAACTTTAGAGAGGAAAGGTATTGTTATTAGAAAGTTTAGCAAGGTTTTTGTTTATTGAGGAGTTTTTAATATGTGTTTGGTATTTAAGAGGATTTTGTATAATTGAATATTATAGTTAATTGGGATTATTTAGAGAGAAAATAATTTATACAATGGAGGGTGCTGAAGGAAATTTTGAAGAAAGAATGAAGTCCTATTTGGACAAGATGTTTGGGGAAATGGCGGTAGCCATTGATAAAAAAATAGAGAATACTCTGGAAAAAGGTGTTCATAAAAAACAGAGAATAAATGATGACGAGAGTTTCTGGACCACAGGAGAGGTGGATACTATGGCTGGTACCTCCAGTATTGGAGGTAAGAAGGGTAAAAAAAGAAAGCATTTGGATGCGAATAAGAAAGAAAGAGAACACAAGGTTCACAGAGATGTCGCTATAAAGGACAGAGGAGGCGCAAAAAAGGCGCAAAAGATCAAACATACCACTGGGGCATGTGATACAAGTTCAAGTGGGGATGTAGAACTAACATGTAGTTCTAGTCTGTAGGATTCAGACGTGGAGGAGGTTCCTCTAAAGAAGTCTAAATTGATGGAAAGGGAACTTAAGTTAGAGGAGAACGAAATCTTTGACCCACAAGGCGAGGAGATGTTTGATCCTCTTTTAATACAGCATGCTCTGTCACCACAATTGGCTCCGGTGGAGCACATGCCGAAGTATGTTCGTTTCTGGATAGGAAGGGAAATACCAAAGGAAGTAAGAACAAAAATGAGGAGTGAGTGCCCGAGGCCTGGCCTTGATAGTAAAGTTGATAATACGCCAGAGTTGGATCAAAAGATGCTAACATTTATTAATAAAACAGGGAAGGATCCTAGAAGGGGCCTGGAGAAGGGACTAAAAGGGTGTCAGGACAGGCTTTTAGATATCATGGGTCCTTGTGATGCGGCTCCTTCCCTGACCCCACCCGGACCTCCTGTTCTCGGACACTCACCCTTCTCAGTAACCAGCCCAGAGGCGTCCCTGGATACTGCCATGACAACCAGAACCCCTCCCCTCTCTTTCTTTCAGGAACCAATCCAGAGTGGCCTTTCCCCGGAAGCACACCACCATGACCCCGGAAGTACCTCCTCAGTTCCGGCCCCGGACCAAGAAAAGGCGGAAGCGGAGACAGAGGCGGCGTCGGAGCAGCGATCTCGAGGCAGGAGACTCGGACCGAAGCTGACACAAAGCAGGCGAACGAAGGAGAAGACGTGTGGAGTGAGGACTGGTGGAGCCCACAGGAGGTGGCTGAAGAGCGGCCGCAACTCACCGGAGAGTTGCGGCGGAGCGTGTGAGTACTAGAGAAACCACCTCTTTGGCACACTAAGTGCTTTGTAAATACAAGCTTCTATTTAGTGTCACTTGGCCTGGCCATCACTGTAATATCCTTGGACAGCACGTAACCACTTGTACAGCACTGTGTAAAAAGATTACCCCGTCACGAACCCTCACAGGACACTCTTTTCTTTCCTTCTCTCCCTCCCTTCCTTCCCAGTTCCGTCCCGCCTTCCCTCCCTCACGGTCGTTCTTTCGAATCCCTCCACTTTACTCCCGGTGTTGGTTACGGTTTGTGCTATAGCAAGTCCAGTTGGACTAACGGATCCTTTTGTTTTCTTTTCTCCGATACCTCCGAGGACCACCCCAGCTCCCGACCTCCCCGAAGACCCTACACCCAACGAAGAACCCGGAGAAGACCGAGACGCCATCCAGCGGAACCTTGCCTTTTTCCTACTGTTTTCCACTGTCTCACTGACTCCAAGTGTGCAATAAAGAAACGCCATTGTCCACTACATCCAGCCTCCTTGCCTGATTTTCCAGCCTGCCGCCGTCCCACGATTAAAGGTGGTGTCAGAAGTGGGATTAGCTGGAAGCATGGAGGCCGCCGTGAAGAAAATGGCGGAGACCCAGGAGCAGTTGGGAATAATGAGAGAAAGGTTCCTTAAGACCGCAGAGGATGATAGAGGCCAGCTACATGATGTCCTCAAGGGTCAGGGAGTTGCACATGACCAAGCCATGGGGAAGCTCAGCGACACCCTGGGTCAACAAAGACCGGTAGCCTCCCTCCCTTCGGTTGTCCTGCAAAAGTACGTGCCGGGGGATGACCCGGACTACTTTTTCACCATCTTTGAGAGACTAGCCCAGGCCGCCTCATGGCCCGTCTACCGCTGGGGCCAATACCTGGGACCACTGCTGACCGGCGATCTACAGGCAGCCTACCAGCAAGCCAATATCCAGGGGAACACTCCCTATGACGACATCAAGAAGTGCATCCTGGAACGTCCGGGCATAGACGATGAGACCTATAGGGTTAAACTGCGGCAAGCCAAAGAAGGACCGCAAGAAAACCCCAGAGCCCTCTCCTTTCGGATTAAGGACCTGACCAATCGTTGGCTTAGACCTGACACCTCCTCAAAGGAAGAAATCCTCGGGGAAATCTACTTGGAACAATTCCAGGCTTCCCTGCATCCAGCCACCCAGAGATGGGTAAGACAACACGCCCGTCTCACACTCGAGACAGCCGTAGAAATTGGAAGTACCTACAACCGAGCCCAAGAGCTGCAACGGGGCAGAGAAGAGCACCCCAATCGAAAGCACAACACAGCTAGCGTTCGTCCACACCGATCGCCTCTGCCACGAAGGCCAGAACCACAACCCCTGTTACCCGCTACTGTACTGTACAGACCACCCAACCCAGGACCACAATGTTATAATTGCGGGGGTTTCGGCCACATCGCCCGTATGTGCCCTCTAAAGAAGGAGCCTATGGAGGTCGGCTTCGTCCGGAACTATGTTTGTGCTACCCCAGGGGCCGTACCTCCCCCATTCCGCTGTCCTGTACACATTGATGGACATCCTGTCCTTGCCCTAGCCGATACAGGGTGCAGGCAAAGCGTCCTAAGGCCTCAAGACATGTCAACTCCTGTTGGTCCTCCCACTGGCATGGTTGCCATACAATGCGTCCATGGCGACACTAAAAGGTATCCGACCGCTCGAATACGAGTACAACCCCCCACGGATCCTGGAACCAACCTCACAGTGGGACTTGTCCCAGGCCTCCCAGAACAGGTTATTCTGGGGAGGGATTATTCCGGTCTTCCAAAACTCCTTCAGGACACAACAGACTCGTTTGCTCAGTGGAGGAAGGAAGAGCCCTTTTCTCAGGAACAGCCAGCACCAATCCCGGCTCCCAGACCTAAGAAGACATGAAACCCAGAAATGACAAGAAAAGAAGAGCTTTTCCAGCTCTTTCCCCGTAGTACCCGAAGACCACCCCTGGCAGACGGACAGGGAATTCAGGGCCTCACAAAGGGAAGATCCCCTCCTACAGGAAGCATGGGGAAGGGCCGTGGACAACGAAGACCCCCTGCAAGTAGGTCCCTATTTCTTTAAGAAAAACGGACTGTTATACAGGAAAGGTGGGCCCCATCAGACTCCCCAGTTGTTGATTCCCGGCCCCTTCCGAGACAAAGTCCTATTTCTTGCCCACATTCATCTCTTGGGGGTCATTTTGGTGATGAAAAGACGAGCCAGTCCATTTTGGAGAAGTTTTATTGGCCGGGCATACATCAATAGGTTAAGACATATTGCCGAGAATGCCCGGTCTGTCAAAAAAACAGCAGATATCGACCCCCTAAGGTCCCCTTACACCCACTCCCCCTCATTGATGTGCCCTTCAGCCGAGTCAGGATGGACATTATAGGACCCCTTATTCCCTCCCGAAGCGGGTGTCGTTATGCCCTGGTCCTTGTGGATTACGCCACCCGCTTTCCTGAAGCTATTCCCCTACGTCATCCCCCTACCCAAAGCATAGCCAAAGCCTTAATCGCTATCTTTTCCAGGGTAGGGTTTTCCCGGGAGATCCTTACGGATCAGGGTACCCACTTTGTTTCTAGCCTCATGCGACAGGTGTGTTCTCAACTCGGAATAAAACAAATCAGAATATCCACGTACCATTCGCAAACGGATGGCTTAGTTGAGCGCTACAACGCAACTCTGAAACAAACACTAAAGAAACTATTGGCCCTGGAAGCCAAAAGATGGGAGGAGATGCTGCCATTGGCCCTGTTTGCCATACGATGTAAACCCCAGAGTAGCACAGGTTACTCCCCTTCCGAGCTCTTGTACGGGTGCCCTCCCCGTACCCTTCTGGACATGGCCCAAGAGGCCTGGGAGGCTGCGCCGGACCGAACACGACCCCTCCCCGAGTATGTTGAGAATCTAAATACCCACCTGTCAGTAATCCGGGATATAGTCCGCCAAAACATGGAGAACGCCCAGACCTACCAAAAGAGGCAGTACGATAAAGGCACCAGAACCCGTACCTTTACCATCGGAGACCTGGTCCTCTTAATGATGCCGTCTTCCGATCAGAAGCTATTGGGACAGTGGAAAGGCCCCTATTCCGCTCTCCGACAAATGACCCCTGTGACATACGAGCTAGAACTAGACCCCACTCGGGGTACTACCCAAAAATACCATAAAAACCTCCTCAAGAAATGGGAAGGACCCCGTCCTGTCCTGACTAGTTCCACCTACCACCCATCCCTCCCCTTTGAACCCTGTTTTGATCCCGAGTTAACTGAAAGACAAAAACAGAACCTTCGGGATGTTCTACTACCCTTCCGCCAGGTGTTTTCTTCTTCTCCAGGGCGTACCTCGATTATAGAACATGCCATCCAAACAGAACCTGGGAAGGTAGTCCGGTTGAGACCCTACCGGGTTCCCGAAGCCCGCAGGCCCGTGATACAACAGGAAACTGACCAAATGCTGCGAATGGGGATCATTGAACCCTCCATAAGTGACTGGAATTCCCCCATTGTCTTAGTCCCCAAACCTGATGGGTCGATAAGATTCTGCATAGACTTCCGCGAGGTAAACAAGATATCCACCTTCGACACGTATCCCTTGCCTCGTGTAGACAAAATGGTTGAACGGATAGGAAAGGCCAAATACATATCCACACTCGACCTATATAAGGGTTATTGGCAGATACCCCTAAGAGAGCAAGACAAAAAGAAGACTGCCGTCTCCACCCCGGGGGGGTTATACCAATTCACCGTTTTGCCTTTTGGCCTTCATGGCGCACCCGCCACCTTTCAAAGAGCCATGAACAAGATCCTGAGGCCCCATTCCCTGTACGCTGGTGCATACCTTGATGACATTGTTATCTTTAGCGATAGTTGGGAACAACACCTGGATCACCTGTGTCGAGTTGTCACCTCTCTGGGATCCTTTGGGTTTACCATCAACCCCTCCAAAACCACCCTAGCAGCCCAAACTGTAAGATACCTGGGTTTCCTCTTAGGCGAAGGTGTTATCAGGCCCCAACAGAACAAAATAGAAGCTATCCAAGCCCTTCCTTTTCCCCGGACACGAAAAGACCTCAGAGCGTTTTTGGGCCTCCTCGGGTACTACCGGAGGTTTATTCCCAACTTCTCTCAGAGGGCTGCTCCCCCTCACGGACCTATTAAAAAAACAGCCAGAACAGATGTCACCCTATGAAACCCCACACCTTTGCTCTGGCAAGCCTTTAACGAGCTCAAATTGGAATTGACCACCGAGCCGGTGTTGGTCAGTCCGGATTACTCCCGACCCTTCGTGTTGCAGACTGACGCTTCAGACCAGGGTCTAGGAGCCGTCCTCTCGCAAAAAGACGACAAAGGGAACGAGAGACCGATCCTATTTCTAAGCAGAAAACTATTTCCCCGTGAAATGAACTATGCTGTCGTAGAAAAAGAGGCTCTCGCCATAAAATGGGCTGTTGAGAGTCTCCGCTACTATCTGGAGGGCCGGGACTTTCTCATATATATTCCGACCATGCCCAGTTGGAGTGGATGGCCCGGAATAAGGGACACAATGACCGAGTACTCCGCTGGTTTTTATCTTTACAACCTTACCGGTTCAGGACTATCCATCGGAAGGGCTCTGACCAGGAAAATGCCGACTTCCTCTCCCGCTACCCCATCTCCCCAACCCGTACAAGAAGGACAGCTAGGGGAAGGGGATGTGATGCAGCTCCTTCCCTGACCCCACCCAAACCTCCTGTTCTCGGACACTCACCCTTCTCGGTAACCAGCCCAGAGGCGTCCCTAGATACTGCCATGACAACCAGAACCCCTCCCTTTCTTTCAGGAACCAATCCGGAGTGGCCTTTCCCCGGAAGCACACCACCATGACCCCGGAAGTCCCTCCTCAGTCCCGGCCGCGGACCAAGGAAAAGGCAGAAGCGGAGACAGAGGCGGCATCGGAGCAGCGATCTCGTGGCAGGAGACTCGGACCAAAGCTGACGCAGAGCAGGCGAACGAAGGAGAAGACATGTGGAGTGAGGACTGGTGGAGTCCACAGGAGGTGGCTGAAGAGCGGCCACAACTCACCGGAGAGTTGCGGCGGAGCGTGTGAGTACTAGAGAAACCACCTCTTTGGCACACTAGGTGCTTTGTAAATACAAGCTTCTCTTTAGTGTCACTTGGCATGGCCATCCCTGTAATATCCTTGTACAGCACGTCATCACTTGTACAGCACTGTGTAAAAAGATTACCCCGTCACGAACCCTCACAGGACACTCTTTTCTTTCCTTCTCTCCGTCCCTTCCTTCCCGGTTCCGTCCCGCCTTCCCTCCCTCACGGTCGTTCTTTCGAATCCCTCCACTTTACTCCTGGTGTTGGTTACAGTTTGTGCTATAGCAAGTCCAGTTGGACTAGCGGCTCCTTTTCTCCGATACCCAGCTTCCGACCTCCCCGAAGACCCTACACCCAACGAAGAACCCAGAGAAGACCGAGACGCCATCCGGTAGAACCTTGCCTTTTTCCTACTGTTTTCCACTGTCTCACTGTCTCCAAGTGTGCAATAAAGAAACGCCATTGCCCACTACATCCGGCCTCCTTGCCTGATTTTCCAGCCTGCCGCCGTCCCACGATAACAGTCCTCTAACAAAAATCTTTGATATGTGCGAAGAAGCACATTCAAATAATGTTGGAATTGATGTGGCGGAGATGCGCCAGTGAGTCCAGAGGGCTATATGCCTTCTGGGGAATGCTAATACTGCATTATGTATTGAAAGGAGGAAGTCAATCTTGTTCAAGATTGATTCAAAATTTGTGGATCTAGCTGGCAAAGAACCAGGGGAACGTTCAGAGGGTAGTTGTTTGGGGATGACTTTGTAAAGGACATGTCCCGGTATGTCAATACCTTCAGTTCCCTAGAGAAAGCGCAAAAAGACATCAGAAGAGTTTTTGGAGCGGCCGGGCGAATGTGGGGTCGGCTCCTCGGCCGAGGGCAAGGAATTACGCGAGGAAATTTCGGCAGAGGCAGGCCCTATAATTCAGGACATGGAACACATTTTTACAATTCAAGAGGAGGACAGGGAAATTTTTTCCCTAAAAGGCAGTGAAGCAGAGGAATAGGCATACGCTCTGAGCGAGGAACAAGAGGTGCCTCAGGTAAGGAGTTTAAAAGACCATTCTTCTATCCGAATAAAGTTGGGCGTCAGACTAGCCCTATTTGTTTCGAGATGAAAGTAGATTACTCAAGATCCATGGGTCTTGCAAACTGTTGTTGGTTACAGAATAGATTTCGTAGAAAATCCAGTTCAGGAAAGAGTACCAAATATTTTGAGGTTTTCAAAGGAAATGGAGGATACGGTAACGGAGGAGATAAATGCTCTAGAAGAAAAGGGGGCGATAGAGGAAGCAAGGTCTGTAAGAGGAGGTTTCATAAGCAACATATTTTTAGTGGAAAAAAAGGAAAAGCAAATGCATCCTGTGATAAATTTAAAGGAATTGAACGATTGGGTTGTGTACAATCATTTCAGAATGGAAGGCATCCATTTGTTGAGAGATCTGTTGAGGAAGGGAGATTGGTGAACAAGGTTAGATTTGAAAGATGCCTATTTAACTATTCCGATGTGCAAAGAGCAGAGGGATTTTCTTCAGTTCAGATGGAAAGGGAAGTTATGGAGATTCAAAAGTCTCCCTTTCAGTTTGACGTCAGCCCCTTGGTGTTTTACGAATTTTTGCATGGAGAAAGAAATTGTGGTTCAGGCTCAGTATATTCCGGGTCTGAGCAACGTAGAAGCGGACTGTTTTTCAAGATATCTGAAGGATGTGAGCAATTGGAAGTTGGACAGGGAAGTATTCAGGAGTTTGGAGATAAGATGGGGTCCTTTTCAAGTGCATTTGTTTGCGGACAGGTTAAATTGTCAGATAATTAACTTTTACAGTTGGAGGCCGGATCCGGAGGCGAGGAGAATAGATGCTTTCCTCAGGAATTGAGCGCGGGAAGGAATTATGCTTTTCCCCCATTCTCTTTGATTCAGAGAGCATTGATGAAGGTCAGGAGGGAGAAGGCGGAGATCGTGATGATAACTCTTTTTTGGAAGTCCCAGGTGTGGTTTCCAGACAATACGGAACTGTTGATAGAGGACCCGGTGTTATTACCGAATGTGAGAGAGATTATTCTGGATCCTCAAGGGAATGTTCACGATTTAGTAGTAACAGGACAGTTGAGACTGGTAGCGTGGTTGATTTCAGGAGAATTTGGCAGGTACAAGGATTATCGGAGGAAGCTGAGTCTCTTACCTCAGGTTCATGGTCGAAAGGGAAGACAAAGATGTATAGATCAGCATGGAGAAGATGGTCTGGTTGGTGTTGTGAGAGGAATTTGGATCCCATATCAGCTCCTGTGGGAGATGTGGTGAATTTTTTGACGGAGTTGTTTGGAAAAGGTTTGGCTTACAATTCAGTGAATATTAGTAGGTCGGCTATTTCTGCAGGGCATATTCTGGTGGAAGGTCTTCCAGTTGGGCAGCATTGTATGGTAAGAAGGTTGGTTAAGAGGGTAAGAATGATTCTTCCTCCAAAGGCAAAGTATGGTGTTCTTTGGGACGTTGCTTTAGTTTTGAAAGAGTTGGATAGTTGGGGTGAGAATGTGTCTTTGAGTATGAAGGTATTGTCATAGAAATTAGCTATGCTCTTATGTTTAGTTTCTTGTAGAAGGGTGTCTGACATTAAAGCTTTGGAGGTGGATTCTAGGTTTTTTCAACCAGAAGGAGTTTGTTTTGAGTTAAGAAAGAGGACTAAGACTATGTCTAGGACTACTTTTATCCAATGTTGTACATTGTTTAAAAGAGTATGAGAAAAGGACTCATGGAAGAGGCAATGTTCTCAGCTGATGATTTCGTTAAGGAGGCCTTTTAAGGCGGTTTCTTCTGCTACCTTGGCAAGATGGGTGAGAGAAGTGTTGTTAAAAACAGGAATTGATACTAGTGTTTTTGGAGCACATTCTGTGAGGGGGGCTATGGCTAGCAAGGCTTATATGAGAGGATTTAGTTTGAGTGGAATTATGAAAGCTGCGGACTGGAGTTGTGAATCAACATTTAAGAGATTTTATTTTAAACCAGAGGAAAATGTTTTGACAACTGTTGTTGATGAACTTTGAACATGCATAATATTGGCCTCCGGGCCTTGATGTAAAATGCAGATTTTCAGCATTTGTAAATGAGTAGAAAATCATGATTTTAATAAAGGCGCGGAGGCTAATATTATCCCTCCGCTATTTTCCTGCCCAGTATTTAATGTTTTAATTTGTTTATCTTATTCAGGATAAAGAAGATTTTTTTGTTTGGAGTTGGAGTTTTGGAAAGTTGGTGTCCTGGAAAGAAAGAAGATCTGCATTTGTTCGAGAAGAGACTTTGGTTTTGATTATCTGTGGTTTGCAGCGTTCAAAAGAGGAAGATGGCTGCAGGTTCTAAGTGGATATGCATGTTCAGAGTTCTAGAAGTTTTTATGTGTTCTGATTCTATTTATTTGTTGCTGCTGTCTGAGTGGTAATAAAAGGTAATGCATAATATTAGCCTCCGCGCCTTTATTAAAATCATGATTTTATACTCATTTACAAATGTTGAAAATCTGCATTGTAACACGGAGTTCTGGTAATACTTTGCCAACCTCTGACTGGCAGTTTTATTTGGTAAGCATGAATTAAAAATTAGCTAGCATTCGCGCCAAGAATTTTCAATTCTATTAAGGACACGGAGGCGAGGATTATGCTTTCATTTACTGTAAACTCACTGCAGCCAATAAACATACAGTTTAGTAAAATTAAACTACATTAACCATGATGCTTGGCCCAAGCCACGCCTCCTTAGCCCTACAAGAGCCCTAGTAACAGTCCCAGCTTCCTCTTTCTTTGCACGAACATGCAGAATAAGTTTGATATCAAAAGTCTTATATAATCTTCAACATGGAATAACATGGAATCACTTCCAACTTCAGAAAATCTCCAACGTGAGATAACGGGGAACAGCGTTCCAACTGCAGTCTTCAGTAGAAGAATCGTCACTCCTTTTTCTTGTCATTACCTAGAAAGAAATATAAAGAATCTGTAACATCTGTATAACCAGAATCAATCATAAACAACGGGTGGGTAGGCATGATCATAGCATGACATAGCCGGGTGGGATAATCCTCGCCTCCGTGTCCTTAATAGAATTGAAAATTCTTGGCGCGAATGCTAGCTAATTTTTGATTCTATTACAGGACCGGAGGCTTCAGATTATGCTAGTTTAACGCTGAATCAAAAATAACAAAAGTAATATCTCCCACCGGCTTATAGTAGAATTGTTTTAATGTCGACTCAGACGACCAATCAGCACAATGCATAATATCTTGAATATTTGCTCCTAACAAATATGACTTAGAAGCCATAGCACCCCTAACTGAGTGCGCCCCAAACAGTTGAACATCAACACCCGACTCTCGCATGATAAATTTAAGCCATCTGGCAATAGTGGCCGAGGACACAGGCTTAAATGGTTTCTGCACTGCAATCAAAAATTGCGTAACCTCAGTCGGTCTCAAGGAACGAGTACACTCCTCATAGGCTTTCAAGCAATGGACAACACAAAGTTTGGCATTACTATGAAAGGCATTATATTCATCATTCTAGACATAGTTTGTGTGCGACCTGTAATAGTAAAGGAAACTCCCTCTGGAGTGAATACTCTACCTGTAATATCCAGTGCCCGCACATCCGAAGATCTCCTGCATGCTGACAAACATAAAAGCATAGCGATCTTGGCTGACAACTGCTTCCTAGAAAGCAAGTCATTAGATGGGCAACTATCAAGAAGTTTGATAACAAGAGAAACATCCCACAGCCCCGAATATTTGAGTTTGGGAGGTTTTGCAACTCGAATCCCTTTGAGGAGCTCGCACACCAAGGGGTGAACTCCCACTGGTTTCCCATCAATGTGGGAGTGTCCCGCGGAAATAGCAGACCGGAAGTTGTTCACCGATCTATAGGCTAAGCCGCTGGTCGCCTTTTCAGACAAAAAATTCACGACATGTGATAAGCTTGCCCCCACGGGATCCAAGTCCCGTTCCACGCACCAACATAACCATCCCTTCCAGGCGGAAGAATACCTTTTCCTCGTGGAAGGGGCCCAAGCCTGTCTGATTAAGTCATTAGCAGTTCCTGAAACTCCAGGCAAGTTCCACTGTTGCCTGAAAGCCTCCATGCCATCAACATTAGGCGCTGTGACAGGATCAATGGATGTTGTTCTCGCAGAGGTCCCAGGAGAAGGGACTCCGACCAGGGCAACATCCTGGGAAGGTCGCAGCACATCCCCAACAAGGTCGGGAACCAAGGTTGCGACTTCCACAGAGGTGTCACCAGGATCACCTCCGCTTTCTGCTTGAGAATGTAAGACACCACTCTTGGAATGAGAAGAAAGGGGGGAAACGCATAGCTCACTGCCCCCGTCCAGTCCTGCAGAAAGGCATCCGTTGCTGCCGCCGCTGGGTCCGGCCCCCAGCTGAAGAATCTGGGCAGCTGGCTGTTCAGCCTGGATGCAAACAAGTCGATCTGGCAAGGACCCCACAGGTCCTGCAGTCAGTAACACATCTCGGGAAGCAGCTGCCAATCGCTGTAATCCCTCAGGTGTCTCGAGTTCCAGTCCGCTACCACATTGGACTGTCCCGGTATGTATTCTGCTATAACCGTGATCTGACGGTTGAGGCAGTATTGCCAAAATTCCTTGGCTATGTGAACCAGCATGGACAATCTCGTCCCTCCCAACTTGTTTATATACCGAACCGCTGAGAAGTTGTCCATCCTGAGAAGGATGCAGCAAGACGTTTGATGCGGTGATAGGGTTTTGATAGCGAAGGATCCTGCTAGAAGTTCCAGGCAATTTATGTGCAACTCTAGCTCTTGAGGAGACCACCGTCCTCCTGTTGAAACAGCGCCACAGCGCGCCCCCCAGCCCCAACGGCTGGCGTCGGATTCTATAACCACCTCGGGAAGGGAACCGAAAATGGCTCTGCCGTTCCAAGCCTCTACATGGTGTAACCACCATTACATCTCGTCTCTTACCTCTTGTGACAACGGCACTAGGTCCGAATAAGCCAGCCCTCTTTGGAGGTGCTGGATTTTTAATCTCTGCAGCGCCCTGTAATGAAGGGGCCCCGGAAATATCGCCTGAAGGGACGACGCAAATAGACCCACTATCCTGGCGACCGCCCTGAGAGAGACCATCTGCTTTCTGAGAAGAGATAGAATCTCCTTCCTGATGTCCTTCAGTTTCGACTTCGGAAGACTCAGCTGAGCTGCCTGCGAGCTGATCACAAACCCCAGAAAGTCCGTCAGTTGTGACAGTATCAGAGCAGATTTTGTCTGGTTTATTACAAACCCCAGATTCTGGAGCAATGAAATGGTTGTCTGCAGATGCCGCGACACTAGATCCGGGCTCTGGGGCATGATCAGAAGGTCGTCAAAGTAGATTATCAATCGTATGCCCTGTTCTCAGAGTTGAGAAACCACCGGCTTCATCACCTTGGTGAAGCACCGAGGAGCCGAGGAAAGCCCGAAAGGAAGGGCCGAGTATTCGAACCATCGTCCGTTCCACTGAAATTGTAGGAATCGGCGATGAGGCGAATAGATGGGGATAGACAGATAGGCGTCTTTGAGATCGAAACGGACCATCCTGTCGCCCTGCCGAAGCAGATCTGCCAACAGATGGATGCCCTCCATCTTGAAATGGTTGTACACTAAAAAGTAATTGAATTCCTTCAAATTTAACACAAGTCTGTGACCTCCTCCCTTCTTCTGAACTAGGAAGATATTGCTGCAAAACCCGTGTGGATTGTAATCGCACACCGCTATAGCGTGTTTGTGAAGCAATTCTTCTATCTCGCTGTCTATAAAGACTCTCTCTTGTTGGGAAAAATGGAGAGTTCTCGGACCGGTCTTCTGCCTGGGAGACTGGTAGAACTCCAGATGAAAACCCTGTACCGTTTGTAAGACCCACGCATCCTGGGTCAGAAGAGCCCAATTGTGAATGAAATGTCTCGTGCGACCCCCCCAATGGAATGGGAAAACAATCGATTGCGCTCACCTGCGGAATTCTGGGCGTGGAAGCCTGCTCTGTTGCCACCTCCTTTGAATCTGCCTCTGTTGAATCGGCCTCGCGTGGGGTAGAAAGTACCACCTCTGGTCGAGTCCCAGTCACCTCGACCTCTACCGAAATCACCTCTGGGGGGACCTTGGGTGGCGAAGCGGCCTGGCGGGCGTCCCCGACCTCGTCCGGCCCTGTTGAAAACCTGCTGGTGGAACACCCGCTTGATTCCTGTTTGAGCCTTATCTAGCAAGGTGAAGGTCCCCACGTATTTGGAGACGTCTTTAACAAAGCGATCTCCAAACAAGTTACCCTCAGCTAAGGGGCCTGGTTCCGCCGATGCGAATTCGGTTAGATTAGAGTCCATTCTCATAAGCAGGGATTTGTGGCGCTCTGTGGACAGCGCGCAGTTGGCATTGCCTAGTAGACAGATGGCCCGTTGCGTCCACCCAGCCAGGATATCCGGGTCAACAGGTATGTTGGATTCTTTGGCCTGTAGTGCCATTTCAAGGATCTTTGCCAATGGCCCTACCACGTCCAGCATTTTATCCTGGCAGCCGCGCCAGGCACGGTCGATGCCCTTCTTAGTGTCCTTAGCTAATTTTTTCAAAAAAGTTAGAAGGCTAACGTCAATCTCTGGAGTCTCTGCCACCTTATGGGCGAGATCAGGACGAGAGCATTCAGAGCGCAGGCGATTGCGCACCTCCTTGTCAAACCCTTTCCTAAGGTTTTCCTGCTGGTATTCCGCCACAGCCGTGGCTGGGACCCAATCTGAAGATCTAGGGTGAACTATCTCCATAGGGTGGAACGTAAAGGGTGTATTTGGAGTGGGAACTGATGCCGAAGAGGCACCTGTCTTTGCCTTCTTCTTCGGGGGAGGTTCCTCGTCCGTATCCTTGGTGTCTGTACCAGTGGTGGTGGTAGTGTCAGTGTCCGCATAGTGTTGTTTGCTCTTGGCCTTGCCACCTGTAGAATATCCATGATCTTGTCCTGAAGCTGGTAGGGAACTAAAAGCGTCAGAGTGTGGCCATTGTTCACTGCTGCCTGCCTGCGTAGCTGGTGGAGCTTTCTTTGCGGACTTATCTTTAGTAAAGCCATGACGTTTTGCAAAGTTCTCTAGTTGTTTTGTAATAGGCTTAAGTGCTGCCGCCAATGCTTGTTGCACAGTAGTAGGCACTGTGCTCTCTACAGCCTTGTTGACCGAGGCCTGAACCGAAGCGTCCAAGGCCTCCACAATTTTATCTTCCACTGCAGCAGCAGGCTGTTCTTCATAGGTTTCTTCCCCTGCCTCCTCATCAAAATACACCCACTCTTCCATATTATAACACACAGTGGGGTAGAGAAATAGAAAAAACTTGAGGTAGGCCAAGAGGAGTAATAAGGGGGTGGGTCAGCCCCACTGCACACAGGTAGTCACAAGATCCTTTGTACCAGACCTCCTCAGCAAAGCTGTATAATTATTATTACAGCCCCAGGGGCGTCAGAGCCGAAAAATATCAATATATGGAGCGTGTGCTCACTCCCCAGAAAGGCAACTATTAATTTCAGCCAGTTAGGCGTCCTCTCCACCAGCCTGATCGAAAACGTGGTGAAATCAGTGGTAAAACCGGTGTAAAACGTGTGCAGCCCAAGTCGAGTCTAGAATCCTACCAAAAGTAGCCCAATGGACGTGACTGGGCTGCACGCGTTTGCCGATGGTTGTCGGCTCTAATGAGGCGCCGGGCGATTAGGGAGAGCACTGCGCCCTCCTACGATCATCAGAAGCGCCGCCGAGGAGCTGGAAACCCGCAGAGCGGGCCGGTACAAACCGCGCTAAGCGCGAAGGGCAAGGAGCGAGGCTCCGATCTCGAGCGTGCAGCGCTCCTCACACGGCCGCCGCAGCAAACCCGCTGAGAGGTTCCAGAGCGCGGAACAGCGCTAATCAAATTAAACAGAATTTTAAATACAAGATGTGCAGCAAAATCACTATAAGGTAAACAGTAGTAAATAAATCGTAACAGATAATCATATAAGCGTGATGCTAAGTAATTCAATCGAAATATACAAAAGGCAATAGATCAAGGAGCAAAGCACTTATCTCTTGCTGTGAGCAGCAAAGGAAGAGGAAGCTGGGACTGTTACCAGGGCTCTTGTAGGGCTAAGGAGGCGTGGCTTGGTCAAGCATCATGGTTAATGTAGTTTAATTTTTACTAAACTGTATGTTTATTGGCTGCTGTGAGTTTACAGTAAATGAAAGAGAAGCATAATCTGAAGCCTCCGGTCCTGTAATAGAATTGAGGTTTTCAGCGCGATTACAGGCAAACGCAGGTAGTCGCCGACAGTTGTGACTGTCGAACACGGAGCGAAAGCTGCCCCTCACTGTGATAAAACTGCTGTTCGAGTAGAAAATCTACTTAAGTGGCAGCGAAGAAGCAGAACCCTACAGCGCAGAGCAAGGTCCTGGCGCTAAAAATCAGCACAACTTGCCAATTGCACCCACTCTGTGGAATCTTCATTCATCCCTAAATACCTAACAGGTCTGAGACCCTGAGGGACCCTGAATCTCACCAAAAACAACACACTTGGGAGACTTACATTTTCAGAAATGCGTCATCTCTCATTTTCACCTTGCTACCGAATTAATTCATTATTGTCTGTTTCCCAAACTTGACCGGCCGAACATGTCTTGATGCCTTTCAGAATGTTTTTTTTCTTTTTTTAAGACCGAACCCCCCGTTCCCTGCTATTACTACACTTCTTTAATCTGACATTTTAATGTTGACTCGTGGTTGTAGCGTGTAGCTCGAGAGCGCTGTCACGCGCTGGCAGAAGCGCATGACAAGAATGCAAGTTGATTATAACAAGCGCTTGCAAGATTCACGCGAGCGAAGCCATCAGCGAATCAGATAGATGTTAAGTATATTTTATTCGTGGTTAGAAAAGTGTGGTGAACTTCGATTGGTTGGGCAGTCTCTTCCTGTGATTGGTTGTGAGACTTCTTGCACGTTGTTTATTGCCTTTGAGGTGTTGGACAGTTCCCTGGCTTGTAATTGGCAGGGGGTGTGAGCACATGCTTGTGATAAATGGTTCTTTTGGGTTCTGGTGAATACCGATATCCCCGACAAGGTTTTTAGCTACTGCAGGTCTCACGTCTTCCTTTAGAGGGGTCCACAGAGATTAACACCGGTGTGGGCAGTCTGAGAGAAAAGGCCCCCAAGCTACTTAGCCTTCTAGAGCTCCGACCCGGATAGATCTGGGGCAGTTGGTAGAACTCGCCTCCTTCCGAGGCCAGCTCAAACTCTGATTGGTCACCTACAAGTTAGCCCCGCCTTTCCGACAGTCCGACCTGTTTATGCAGCGCAATACTTATCCGAGAGCCACCCGGACTCTACCGCATCACTTCCTATGGTCCCGCCCTACCGCTGCTCCTGATCACTGCTGCTTCAAGCCCGGCATAGGCCCCCCTCCCCAAACTTGTAGTTGCCGCTGAGTGCTTCCCCAGTACGTAGATCCCAGGCCAGTCTTCTGTGGTCCTCGCCTCAGCAGTCTCTCTTATGTAAGGCCTACTTTGCCTGTATCCGCTGCTTGTGCGGTGAGTGCAAATATCTGTCTGGTATCCTCTATCCATATATAGTTCAGTTACTTGCTGCAGCACTGTGGTTTGAAACTGTTATTTTGTGTGCTTTTTCAAAGTTGTGTGTCTGTTTAATCATTTGGAAACGGGACAAACAAATAACAAATCTTATTTGCGGTGGGGCTCCTGTATAAGCTCTTTTATTGACTGACTTAGATGACTCTGGGCATCTGGTTTCCAGTGTTTGCTTGTATTTAACTAACCGGCAGAATTGAAGGCGAAGTCCTGTTCACTTCAGTGGAACTACATGAATTCCAACATGTTGAAAAAGATAAGGAAAGTTGGAACGAAAAATTGAGGGAACTTAATTTACCATTAACTTGTTTGGAAGTAGCTGAACATATACGCGGGAGAAAGCAAAAGTAAATTAAAATTCAGTATCGATATTTTGGAGTCTTCCACCTAAATCGGCAGTGCTGTCATTCATGGTAACTAACCTGAAAACGAGCACTTGTAAAAGGAGGCCTCAGTACTGTAGAATACATGGCATGGTGATATTAGTTTAGACCTTCTTTTCTTTTTTTTTTTTTAACCCCACTAACACTGGAACCAACACGTAACACAACCGAGCCCCCCCCCCCCTTTTCAATCTAGGTGTGTACATTTACAGCTTTTAAGAGGAAGAATAATGTTTTCATTAGGAATGAATTAGTATGATCGCGTCGCCAATGCTTCTTTTGGTACCAAATATGTCTACAATCTTTCATCAGATGTCAGCCATTGGCTGCTAAAAGAAATTAAAGGAGCAGCCAGGCAAGAGTATGGCCAGGTACCCAGTGCTTTAAAAAGAAACCTAGAAGTTCAGGTATCCTGTATCGGAGTACCTGCTTGTTTCTGAGACGTACCAGTACTCTCCAATTAAGTGTTAATTCACTCTTGAGAATTGCAGGTACCCCCCTCACAAAGTAGAAAAGTGCCTGTACAGAGTACCGGCCCATTTAAAGCATTGCAGCCCCCCCCCCCCCTCCCCACATTGACTTTGGTAGTGTAAGGAGAATGGCTTCCGTGCAAGAAGTTTATAGGCTGGAGGCATGCAGGTCTATATGGTCTTCGTTTGGGTCCTGTTAGCTTTCTGGCTGGTGTTCCAAGCGCCGCAAAGTTTGCCCTTCAGCTCTTTGAGCCTTATAAAGATGGGAGCTGATGAACTTGCTAGTGGGCTGGGTGGAGGAGGGGGGGGGGGTAGAGAAACCTGTCTGGATAAATGGCAGGGTCCTGTTGCGACAAGGAATTTAAACAGGGATCAGTGACCACTCCGAGACTTACAAAAGAGACACTTTGTGAACATATATTGTTTGTACTTTTTGGGAAGCTCTTGAAGGTCTGTCACATTGTGCTGTTGGGTGGCCTGATCGTAAAGCAGCATGTCAACATGCGCCTCATGTTCTTATTTATTTTCATGCAGTGTAATTCTTTGGATTGTTGCAGATACATATTGTATCGATATTGAGAGTCGAGTTTGTGAAGCCATTACTCCTTCTTTAGCTGTGAGGTGAACACTAGAGGTTACTCAATTGTGAGATTTGCCACTGATGTTTCTCAAGGGAGCAGAAGCCCTGGTAGCTTGTACATGTACACGTCTTTCAACATACTTGTTTGCGTACGTTTATTTATCACAGCGAGGCTGGGAATATTCCCGCGGTGAACACACAGCGGGCTCCATTTTTGTGTGCGAGACTTATCTCCATGCTTTTTATCATTGAATTTTTCTTTATTAATAAAGCTTGCCCTGCTTGAGCTCAGGTTACGGTTGGGTGTGAAGAATGGAAATTAATCCTGTAAATATTTGGGGTAAAGAACCTTCTGTACTTTGAGTGTGGTACAGGAAGTTTGAATTATATTCTCGATGCCACTGGAAGCGATAGGCCATTTTTCAGAGCCAATGAGGTGTCTTAAGATGTGGGCAGAAATATGTTTGCTTCATTTTGAAGATGTAATTTTGCGATGACTTCTAATGACGCTCTGACAGGCAATGTTGCAGCAATCATTCTGAATAATAGCTGGGCCCTAGTTGGTTCAGTGTTGTGTGGTAGCTTAGCAGTAGCTTGAGTTTCGTTTTGAAGTCTAGGACATGGATTGTTCAGCCATGCTTGTACTATGGTCGAATAGTTTGGTGGAGAGAAAATGAAAACATTAATTTTCTTCAGGTTTATTTTGAGGTGATGAATGGTCACCCAGGGCTGAATTTACTTGAAAATCTTAGGGCGGGCAGTGATGTCATCCTGGAAGGCTGTATTAAATTGCAGTTGCTTGTCATCAGTGCCCAAGTGTTAAGAGACGTTTCAGTACTTGAGAACAGATTCTATGTGTAAATAGATGAGGGTGGCATAGATAATAAAGCATTGGGGTACATCCTGTTGAATATGTGATGGGTTGGTGTGTGAGTTTGACATTTTGGTAGTTATCCAGTCAATTAATTGAGGACCTTTTATTCTGAAGCCAGTTCTTTTATCATGGATTTGTAAAAGAGTGAAATGGTTGTCTGTGAAATGTAGCCGGAAGATCTAGGAAAGCAAGAAGAGAAGGGGTTTCCTTTCTTGAGTTTATGGGGAACATCAACAAAACACTTTAAAGCATTGCGTTCCTGGTGGTGCACGCCTGCCTAAAGCCTGATTGACATTCATTAGGAAGGTTATTTTCAGTAAATTGTTTGAGTTTTTTTTCTCACCATAATTTTCCAGGGCTTTCTCCAGGAAGGTAGATTGACCACCAATCTGTAGTTGTTCATGGTTTGTTTCATTCTGAGAGCTGACCGAGGATCAACTGCATTGTTTGATGCTTTCAACTAATGTGCAGCTTTGAACATTTGTTTAATGCTCAGTGTGATAAAAGAAATGTAAATGGGATGTTCAGCTTTAGAAATGCTAGCTTGTATCTTGACTATATTAGTCTCAATGAAAGGTAATGTTCTCTCAATGCTAGTTTGAGGTGACAGCATCACTTATTTAATTATTTTCATTCAGTTACTTCGCTTAACGTTTTATAAAATTCCCACTTTTTTTGTTTAAAAATAATAATAATTTGGGGGACATAATCTATTTGAATCCCCTAACTCTAAGTTGAAACTGTTACTGGCAATCTTCTCCACATATTTTCTTTTTCTGAGTTTAAGTAGGGGAAGCTGTGAGTCTGTGATTTTTTTTTTTTTTGCAGTTTCGAAATTCAAGAAGTGTCTGAACTAATAGTTGTTGGGAGATGTGGGAGGTTCTTGGGGATAGTAATTTTGTTGGCTCTTGCTGGTAGGACCTTTCTTTTGTGCCAGAGCCTTTCTAAGTTATACATGTGGAAAGGTTTAATTTTAGTGTGGTTGCAACCAGATATTGTAGACCTGTGATCAGGAAGTGATCTGTAAAGGCTCTGGTCTCCACATTTGGGTCTGTGGTGTTAATAAATGCAAGTAAACAGCAAGTTCAGTGAGTAGTCTGCCTCATGGGCATGTACCTTAATCAGTTGCTTGAAGCCCAGGGATTCTAGTTTTTGGACCAGTTCTGAAATCTTCTGGAGGCTTAGAGAATGTACCCAGAGTTTGAAGTCCCCCAAGTTCTTGGGTATATGTGTCCAGATCCAGAATTTACACATTCGAGGGTGTGGAATTTAATATAATGATCTACTTGCCCATGGGACAGGTTGCTTCATAAAACTGCTTGTTCTTTAGTTTTAGTAGTAGTAGATATCTTTATTCAGTTTGACAAACCATAAAATATACAATCATCATATGTTGTAGTGTGTAAGATTTCTCTCACTTAACTATTTATTTGATTGAGACACATACAGATACATAAAATTAGTATTGTTAGATTATAATAATAAAACTTTTAAAACACTTTATAAGATGAATAAGTAGTAACTTTGTCTGATCTGCATGTACAACATGCACCTAATAAGTTAAGATTGTACGTTTTTCCTTTGAAATAACTTAAAAAAAAATGTATACAAGTTATGACAAACAACTACTTACCGGGACTACAACAACTGTAGTGCTTGGCTGCCACACGCTCATTGGGGCGGGATTGACCAATTTATAAGACATGAGTGAAGCACAGCCCGCTGTTCCTTTCATCACATACGCCATGCCAGTGAACAAGGTATTTCACAGAAACGTGTATGGCACCAAGTGGCGTTGACTTGCTGAGGAAGCATTTCCAGTTTGTCTGTTGTGAGCTGAATAAAGAAGGTGAAATCTTGATGTCGAGTGCGTTTTCAAATTGTGGGAGCAGTTACATTTTGAAAAAGAAAATATATATATATATATGTATATGTTCGATATAAGACTTATTTCCACAATAATGAATAAATCATCCGGCACTCCAGGGTAGATTACGAAAAGTCCTTTTTATTTAGATGACGAGATACATCTACGGGTTTCGGTAGTCAAGCTCCCTTGTTCACGATGTTTCACAACCATTTTGACTGGGTTAAAATACACTTCATGGAGGTAGTGAAAACAAACGGTGGACTCCGCATTAAGTAGAACACTTCAATTCTCTATAACATGGCAGCCATATTATAACGTGTTACTTCACCAATAATTTACTATACATCAAGCCTCATTATAAACATACTTCATGTACAATTATTATAAAAAGATATTTCTCTTTTTATAGTCAACCTGTCCGTATTTCAACTATGTATTTCAGCAGGATTCATATAATTAAATTCCCCTGTACAAATAGTGCATAATGAGTGTTGATGTCCGCTTACTGGATTTTAAACTAGTTGTTTTTCCTCACAATTAAATTGGCAAGTGCCATTTCTTGTATTTCCATCTATTCTTGCACAGAACAACTTTACCATTTCTTTAAAAGAAAAAAAGTGCTAGCACAATATTTTCTGATTTGCATCTAAAGTGCAGAAATTCAGTACGGGGAAAGCAACAACCTTTTACACAATAGAAACTCCATAAAAATGGAAAATTCATAATATGCGAAGAAGTAGCTTATGCTTATATCGACCTAAGTACATAATAAAGTGCTAGTGCTTATGTAAACTTTGATTATTTTCTTAATGTAAACATTTTTACTACAGTACTCAAAAAATAAAGTGAAAGTGCTTTAGTGAACTGTAATCAACTCTCTTATAGTAAACATACCACTCTGTACAAATATACTTATTTGATTCTCTTCCGTACTAAAAAATGCTCTTCCATCATGAAGTGCAAAATACATAACGATCTCTAAAGTGCAAGAATATATATAATATGCTGGTCCATATAATGTATATATCAACTCAATTCACTACCTCTTTTTAAGTGCAAAAAATATATATATCTGGTTAAAAACACAAACAGTTCATGGTTATTAGTGCAGATTTTCATTTCAGATTTCATTATTATCCTCTTCTAATTGTTTCAAGGCAGACTTATATATAAATCCTCATCGACATTGAGCCCTAATTGTTCCTTACAATTAAAATCCAGAATAAAATATGTTTCCCTGTCCCCCCCTCTCTTTTTCTTGGGGACTTTTGCTATACAAGTATATTGCAGACTCTCAGGGTTACTCTGGTGATGGGACTCAAAATGTCTTGCGACGGGATATGTTCTGTCCTGATTGACAATTGCTCGCCTGTGTTGCAGAATTCTTTGATGAACAGGTAGAATCGTGCTACCTATATACATTTTTGGGCATGAACATTGTAGCAAATAAACAACAAAACTGCTTTTGCATGTTATGGGGCTCCTAATGGTGATGGTTTTATTAAAAATGTTTTGAGGCTAGTTCGATTCATACCATGGTTACATGCCTTGCATTTAGTGCATTTCTTAAAACCAGGTTTCGGTTTTAACCAATTAGATGAACTTTTCTTTCTCTCCACGAATTCACTACTAACAATCAAATCTTTTAATGATTTAGATTTTCTATAGGTGATTTCGGGATTCTTTTGAACTCTGGAACCTAGCACCGGATCATTCTTTATAAGATACCAGTGTTTTTTTTTAAATGGATCTTATTTCTTTATCTTTTACATTGTGCGTAGTTATAAATCTAGAGTTGATCTTATTCTCCTGGATTTTATTTAGTTCCTGTTGTTTTTTAGTTCTTGATGGTCAAACAAAATCTTTTGTCGCTTTAAATTCCTGGTTTACTAGCAGCTCCTTTTAGAATGCCTGGTTTGTACCCTCTTTCAATGAAACTGCAGGTCATCTCTTTTTCAATTTTGTCAACTTCTTCCTCAGTGCTGCATGTTCTCCTTGCTCTGTAGTACTCCCCAAAGGGGATACTTCTAATTATTGCGGCAGGATGAGCGCTGTCCGCATGGAGAACGGAATTACCCGCAGTGCTTTTTTCGAAGAACTGTTGTTTCCAGTTTATCGTTCCTTGGACTTATCCTGACATCTAAGAAGTCTATTGAGGTTTTACTATACTGACCCACAAATTCCAAATGAATGGTATTTTGATTAAGGTCACCAATAAATAAATCGATTTCCGGCTCCGTGCCCTGCCACAGCACGAAGACGACATCGATAAATCTCACCCACAATAGAACATGCTCAGTCCAATGGTCCAGGGGACCGCGCGAGCACCTGTTCCTCCCACCAGCCAAGATGTAGATTGGCATAACTCGGGGCGAAACAGGTGCCCATCGGGGTGCCCATCGGGGTCTCCCTTTCCTGTAAGAAATAATTATTGCTAAACAAAAAATATATTTTTTGTGTGGCACCATTCCATTAGTTCCAGTATCATTCTGTTTTGGGCAGCAAAGCGAGTTGGTCTTCTGTTAAGGTAATGTTCGCTTGCTCTCAGACCATCTACATGTGTAATACTGGTGTACAATGTAGAGATGTCTAATGTCAATAAAACCATCGTCTCATGATCCCACCGGATGTCAAAAATACATTAAAAAAAATCTGTTGAATCTTTGATGTATGAGGGAAGTGACCTTGCTATGGGATTGAGAAAGTAATCTATGTAACGGGAAGCATTTTCAAATAAACTATTACAAGAAGAAATAATTGGTCTCCCTGGTGGACTAGTTGGGTTCTTATGAATGTTGGGAAGCATGTAAAATACTGGCATGGTCGGTTTTTCTCTTTTAATGAATTTGTGCTCATCCCAGCTTAGAAGTCCCTCATCCCTCCAAGTATCTAGCCTTCCAAAGAAGTCTATCATTACTTGATCATATTCGTTGGGATTGATTTTACTATAACAATTACAATCCTGCAATTGATTCAGAGCTCCCTTCTTATACGGCTCCCTC
Organism: Lissotriton vulgaris; assembly: GCF_964263255.1. Taxonomy (NCBI): domain Eukaryota; kingdom Metazoa; phylum Chordata; class Amphibia; order Caudata; family Salamandridae; genus Lissotriton; species Lissotriton vulgaris. Next base: position 188,382 of record NW_028250012.1, read on the forward strand.
CCCCACAAAACATTTCCTCCTTCATCAGAAGGTTTGATAAGGAGTCCATCTTCCTCTTGTAGTTTCTTCACTGTCTTGTGAAATAAAGCTTTCCTGGGATCCATTTTATGCTTCTTCATATTTTCTGACATATATCATTTTTTTAGGTCCCTAGTTGAATTTTCTCCAACGATGTCCAGGTTATCCTTAATAGTTTGAGGTAAAAACCTGGACGGTGCTCTGAAGGTCACTTGCTTCCAAGCTAGATTCCAATTGTATCATTTCCCCCTGAAACTGTGTCATCGAGTAAGATTATCATGTCTTGCAGTGCCGGAATATCATAGAATATTGATATCATTTTTCGAGGTCGTTGTCTGTCTTCCAGGTTGAGGGATATTAATATGCTTTCCAGGGTGCATTTTCGATAACTTAAGTTCACGTATATATTGATATAGGTCCATTCTACTGTTTGGATAATTAAAATCATTGCTCTCACAATAGGATAGTCCCAGGCTCAATATTGCTTTCTCATCCTCTGTTATCTCCACAGAACTCAAGTTAATAACAGTTGCATTCTCCTTTGATGCATTCCCTACTTCTGTGTGTTCGAGCGCAGCGTTCTCTTTGTTTGCCATCCTTGCGCTCCTCCTGTATCCCTCACCCCCTTGTGTGTGTGTGTGTGTATGTATGTATGTATATATATATATATATATATATATATATATATATATATATATATATATATATTTTTGCCCTACTAAATTGGTAATAAAAACAAACCAAGATATGTTAAAATTTCAAGTCCTTTTCCTTACGTACTAGGTTTACAGCAAATGGATATCTACATAGGCTAAAATCTATTCTCTGGGATGTGTCAGTTTTTAAAATTCTTAATGCTTCTATATATGACCTAATTCCCATGTTACAACAGATTGATTAGATCAATTTTCTCCTAAGAATGGCATATACTGGACAAAAAAATATGTCTGAGTCATTTTCAGCAGCTTTCTAAAAACATAAGTTACAGAAAACCTCTCTGTCATCGATATTGTTACTAGTCCACTTGGGTGTGTTGCATTTTATCTGTAAGACATCAGAACAGAACTTCATGTATAATGACTTGGCCAATGGGGTTTGTATTTCATCCAGGGATACCTCAAAGGCAGAAGATTGTTTTATAGATGGAAACTCCAACTTAAACTTTTGGCGAGTGCTTTATACTATTTTCTATGTACATCCAATAAGTATTATTCAAAGCTGTTTTGACAAGTGTGTTAGTGAATGGGGGCCTCCCAAAAGCTATTTAGGCCTAATTTATAAAACCAGTTTCGAACATATCGGACCCATGGGAGTGCAATATTATGATTAGGGCTCCCGGTTTTATGGTATTTATTTTATTGCCATTTCCGTCTGTATTTATCCATATTTATTTTTGGGGCATTTTATCTGTATTTATCCACATTTATTTTTGCCACAAGCAGAAGGCAATGCTGCAGCTAGTATTTTTCCACATTTATTTAAATTAACAATCCACACATGCATTCGGTTGTTATTGGTCAACACAATACATTCATCAGAAAACTTTGTCATTCGCATAATGTCCCAAATACGCTTAAAAGTGCTTTCAGAAGCCATTTGTCTCAGAGCCTTGCAGTTTCTGTCATCGGCACAGAGGGCTACATCCTCTCCCCCACTGAACACCATCCTGCCCCACAGAGAAACTCACACTCCCTTCAGCTACAACCCAATTGTGCCCCGCTATAAACACCTAAAGCAACTCAATTCAATCTATGCACTAGACACGAGTAATTTGCTGCCTGAAAAAAGTAACAATATTCTGACAAAATTAAACACTCATAGGGAATACAACTTGAAGCTTTTACACTCATTATTCAGAAAGCTAAGGACATGAAAAGAAAAGTAGCGCTTGACTGGCAAACTTTGTAAGGTGGCGCTAATGTGTTTGGGTTTGAATAAAACCAATCTGGCAACTTTGCAAATACTCTGTCTTGTTTTATTTAGTTATGTATTTATTATTCGTATTTTTAAAGCTTTTTTCTCTCCCCCGAAGCCGTGTTTTGGAATAGAAAAATGCCAGAAAAAGACTTTTGGAAGACAAGTGTCAGATGTTCATACTGGGGCTTAATCTGCTTCTAAGAGCTGGCGTGGGAAGAGAACAGAGCTGAGGCACTTTAAGTTAAGACTGGTTGGCCAGGATCACACAATCTGGACATTACGAATGCAGATTTACAACTCCAGAGGAGCGTTTTGACAGCACTTAACCATTAGAACCTGCTGGATTCAGTGCTTAGTTTGAGCTGGGCGGCTGTAGGTGGGCCCACCAGCGCTCATTTACGGGGACTTCAATTATAATAAGACATTTACACAAACGAGAGAGAAAAGAATAAAAAAATATAGAGAAAAGCATCAATATAGGAAAGAAGGAGGAAGAGAGGGAGAAACGGTGCAAAAGGAGGAAAGCAAGGATGAAAATGAACGTGCCAAAGTGAATTGAAACAGTGAGGAGAGTATGCCAATGAATGAGCGAGGCAAGGAGATCGAAGGCGGCAGGCTGCTAAAGAACACTTTGGGCACTGGTACTTATCGCTTTACAAATTAAGCAGTGCTTCCCTGTGTGTCAGTCAACTGAGCCCTGCCTTCCAGCGCAGCCCGGGCTGAAAATACAAGGGTTCGTTTTTTAGGTCTCGGCTAAAAGACGCGCGTAAGCGCGTCTCCGCCGAGATCTTATGTCAGGGACGATGCTTCCCAGGAGACAGGGTCTGTCGCGCGCTTTGCCTCTCTGGAGGCGATTTCCGCTGGCCACGCGCTCGCGAACGCGCTCAGCTGCTGTCTCCTGGGAAGCAGCTACACCACACGCGCATGCGCAGAAACAGCGACAGACACACACGAGCGCTCATGCACGCACGCACCCACACATACAGCGAACCCAGCGTCGCATGCATACACACACACACACACACGTGCACCGAGCATCCCCCCCCACCCCTCCGTTGTCGCACCCCTCCCCTCCGCCGTCGCACCCCGCCCCCCACCCCTCCGCCGTCGCGCACACACACACGCAGACATACAGGCATTCTCTCCCCCCCCCCCCCCCCCCCGCTCCGCTCCGCTCACCGGTCAAAGGCCCTCCGGACACGCAGACATACAGGCATTCTCTCTCTCCCCCACCCCCCCCCCCCCCCCGCTCCGCTCACCGGTCAAAGGCCCTCCGACCGCGGGGCTCTCCCTCGGTGCTCCTCCAGGCACTCCGTGGGCGCGGGCTTCACAAAACGGAAGTCCCGCCCCACGATAGGTTTCGTTTTCTCAGTCCCGCCCCACGTTAGGTTTCGCTTGCAGCTCGTTGGGTATAAAAGCTTGTCGATCCAAGTGTGTGTGTATTGCAAGGAGTACATGCATCACACCTCGTCCTTTATCAATAATAAATTCACCGCCGTGCAGCTGCGCACTGCATGTTTCCAGGATCGGCTTGCAGTGTAGTGCAGTGCGGCCTCGTGTGCACCAGTATGAGCTCAGGCCACTATTAAGCCAATAATTCAACACCTCGCGTTGCACATTGCCATAACCCACGCGCCACTGCAGTTAACCAGCGCCAGCACAGAGACCAGTGCAGCGGGCGATGTGAAACCACACAGCTGGACCGCCAGGCCGCACACTCAGTACTCACTGCCAGCACCCTCCTCACTTCCGCCCGTGCCCCCTCCGCCGCCCTGCTCCAGGGCACCCCAGTACTTCTCAGCGCGGAATACCCTGGTGAATGCACGCCACTGCCGCCAGTATTGCGCGGCTCAGTGACGTAGCGAGGATTCCACGGACCCCGGTGCTACCGCGCCTGCTGCGCCATTCCCAGCAGCGCCCCTGCTCTCACATAGAACTCAGTGTCTGGAAGCGATCACGAGCAGTGGGATGGACAGGCTCGCCCAGGCTGGCAGTGTCCATACCCGTGGTGCCCAGCTCCAGAATGCAGTGTCTGGAAGTCCTCACACGCCGTGACAGGCGGGCACTCTCTGCCAGGCTCCCCTTGCCAACTGTCTGCTGAGCCCGATTAGCACTCTTTAATTAATCTGCGAGGCTGCAGGGAGGCGCTGACCTGTTCACACTCACAGTGATCCTGCCCCACCCGCGTCCTGCCCTCCCTCTCCAGGAATGGGGACTCCCTCTGGGGAAGCCCGCTCTGTGCCAGGCCCAGCCGCCAGACACACGGAGGTGGAGAACGGCTGCTGCCCAGACACGCAGGGAGTGACCACGGACACGGCTGCCAGTACCACACTGCGCACAGCGCGCCCTCCAATCACGCGGCGGCCGGTCAGGATGCGACCCTGCGGGCACCGGAGGGCACCCCGCGGCGCAGTCTGTGGGAGTCCCGCTCGGGCACTCCCTGCTACCAGCGCCCCCTGCCAGCTCCGAGCGGATCTTTAATGGTATTTAGAACTACATGCATACACCATCTTCAATAAAGTCATTGCACATTTTCAGTAACACCTAAAAATGCATTTAACATAGTGAAAAGAGGCACTGGGCGTCCACACAGAAAGCCAACACTCCCCACAGGGCTTTCATGAACTGCTGCCCCCTCCCGCCAGCAGCCCAACTCAGATTGAATCATTCCCGCCGGCAGGTTTACTCCGTCGGAGGCTCACGCTGTGTGCTCACTCACTGCCATGGTCACTCACCACTGGGCTCACTCCATATCAAGCTCTCTGATTGGACTCGCTCACCAACAGCCTCACTCCGCGCTGTCTTCAGTCACTGCAGAGTAGTGAGTGCAGAGTAGTGAGTGCAGAGTGCAGAGTAGTGAGTGCAGAGTGCAGAGTAGTGAGTGCAGAGTGCAGAGTAGTGAGTGCAGAGTAGTGAGTGCAGAGTAGTGAGTGCAGAGTAGTGAGTGCAGAGTAGTGAGTGTAGAGTAGTGAGTGTAGAGTAGTGAGTGTAGAGTAGTGAGTGTAGAGTAGTGAGTGCAGAGTAGTGAGTGCAGAGTAGTGAGTGCAGAGTAGTGAGTGCAGAGTAGTGAGTGCAGAGTAGTGAGTGCAGAGTAGTGAGTGCAGAGTAGTGAGTGCAGAGTAGTGAGTGCAGAGTAGTGAGTGCAGAGTAGTGAGTGCAGAGTAGTGAGTGCAGAGTAGTGAGTGCAGAGTAGTGAGTGCAGAGTAGTGAGTGCAGAGTAGTGAGTGCAGAGTAGTGAGTGCAGAGTAGTGAGTGCAGAGTAGTGAGTGCAGAGTAGTGAGTGCAGAGTAGTGAGTGCAGAGTAGTGAGTGCAGAGTAGTGAGTGCGCAGAGTAGTGAGTGCGCAGAGTAGTGAGTGCGCAGAGTAGTGAGTGCGCAGAGTAGTGAGTGCGCAGAGTAGTGAGTGCGCAGAGTAGTGAGTGCGCAGAGTAGTGAGTGCGCAGAGTAGTGAGTGCGCAGAGTAGTGAGTGCGCAGAGTAGTGAGTGCGCAGAGTAGTGAGTGCGCAGAGTAGTGAGTGCGCAGAGTAGTGAGTGCGCAGAGTAGTGAGTGCGCAGAGTAGTGAGTGCGCAGAGTAGTGAGTGCGCAGAGTAGTGAGTGCGCAGAGTAGTGAGTGCGCAGAGTAGTGAGTGCGCAGAGTAGTGAGTGCGCAGAGTAGTGAGTGCGCAGAGTAGTGAGTGCGCAGAGTAGTGAGTGCGCAGAGTAGTGAGTGTGCAGAGTAGTGAGTGTGCAGAGCAGTGAGTGCAGGTGCAGAGTGGTGTGTATTGGCAATGTAAATGACAATGCCATTTATTTATGATTTAAAAAAAAAAAAGAAATGTCATGAGCAATGCCAATTGCTCTACCTTTAATGATGCCGAGACCATTGCATTGCAAATGCTTGTTTCTTCTCTTTGTTGCCCACTCCCCCCTGTCTACCCCAGGCGTCTCTGTGAGAAAGTGAGATCGCAGCCTGAGCCAAGGGAAGGGAGGGGGGGCTGAATTCAGTGTGTGTGACAGTGAGACAGTGATTCACCTCGAGGTGGGGCGCTGAGAACAATGCAGGCCTCCTGGCGCTGGCAGCCTTGGATCATCTGGGAGCTCAGGGCACAGTGCCTCCTGCTACGACTCCCATTGTGCAGGCACTTACTGAGTGCTAAAACAATTCACAGGATTAGCACGTACTTGCCTTTCTTTTGAAATGCCTGGCCAGGCTCACTCGAGGGACGAGGGACGGAGTGGGGCCCCAGACATGGTTGGGACAGCTAACAAACGGCGGACAGAAGCGCAAAAAAGACCCCACAGCCCTAGAATCAGCAAGAGGGCGTGCGAGGCAACTCTGCTGGAGCACAGCAGCGCGCAAATTGTGCTAGTATTTTCCAGTTTTTACATATAAATACAGACAAAGGAAAACATGTTTTCCGTCTGTATTTATATGTAAAAATCCGTTTAAACGGAAAACCGGGAGCCCTAATTATGATTAAGTTTCAGTAACTCAATTAAACCTTCTTTGTAACTTTTGAGTTCCTGCATGGTCCACAAACGGACTCAGAACAACATGGGTCTTATTGCGGCTTGATGTTCAATTTGCGGCTTGATGTTCAATTTGCCTAATGTTTAAATCTTGAAAAATGGGAATCCTAGATGTACGCACTGGTAGTTGTAGTAACATTCTTTAAATGTGTGTTCCTCCCTAGCAAGCATGTTCTGACTGCTAGACACCAAAGTTCTGTGGCATAAAGGGTTGCGGATTGAGCACTGTACTTGTAGGTTTCTAGGGTGGGTGGCACTGCCTTTGATGTACTATACTGTTGTTTTTTCACAATTGCCATGGAATTTTACAGCAAAACAACCTTAGATTTTTGAATTTGTGGCTTCCATGACAATTAGGTATATAACGTGATACCCAGATAATTGAAATTGGCCACATATTCAGTTTTTTGTTTTTGGACCAAGATGTTTTTCTTGAAGGATTTCTGTGGATTTATGGCTATATATTTAGTTTTATTTGAGTTTATTTCAAGGCCTGCCTTTTAACATACAATAGTAATTAAAACTGTCTAGGAGGTTTTGTAAACCCTAAGGTGTTTGAGATTGGGATTGTGTCATCGGCAAAGAGTAATGCTGGTACTGACACCCCTCCCAGCTTCGAAGAGTCATGGTTACAACCCTGAAGATATTGCACAACATCATTTACAGGTTGTATGATGTTACAACGCATTCCGTTGTAACGCATGCCTTTTCCACGCATGCGTTACAATGGAATGCCTTTCCCACGCATAACCTTTACCACGAATATTCCTTTACCACGTATACTTTTACAGCGATTTTCGTTGTAAGTTCATGCACGGTAAGGGCATACTCTTGGTAAAGGTTATTCCCCCACCCCTAAACCCTTCTTACAAATACCCATCCCCTGCCCTTAACCCTTAATTCGGACCCCTGTTTTTTTTCTCTTAAATCTAATATTCGCCTTACCTCTCCACGTCGTCTCTTCTCATTGTTCTTCCGTGTTGACGTCGCACGTCGTTAAGGGAAAACTGAAGTGTCTTTCCGTTCCCTCTAACGACGCCTACTGCCTCCCGATTCCCTCCACATAGAAACTTTAACAGGTGTGTTGTTCATTGGGGGGTGGGGGAAACCTCCCCCAAGCCCCCTTTTTTGTTTTTAGCCTTTAACACACATGCCTTTACTACGTATTTCGTAGTAAAGGTATGTGTGGTAAAGGCTACTCGTTGTAACCACGCATGTGTTGTAATGCATGCGTGATTAAGTTATGCGTCGAAATGGCCGCGTTGTAGTGGCGTTTCACCATTTACATATAGAGGAAAGGGGGTTGGTGCCAATACGCATCCCTGCTTACTCCTTTTTTTTTATCGGAATTGCTTCCGTGAGTTTACCCTTGGGTCCCCATCTAACTTTTGCGCAATTGTCTTTGTGAAGCAGTACAATCTGTCAAAAGATCATAAGGGACTCACTGGGTTTCTAAACAGTCCCACAGGGAATTTCTAGGGATCAGATCAAAAGTGGCCTTCAGATCAATAAAAGCTATGCCCAGGTGTCCTCCCTTTACATTGATGTACTTCCAGGCTATGCATAATAATCTAAAAATCTGGTCTGCTGTGCTAGTTTTTACTCTAAACCCAGCTTATTGTGAAAGAATATTATTTTACTCTAACCAATTGTTGAGCTTTGAAAGAATCTGTTTTGCATTCACATTTTGTATAGTGTCAATTGGGCTTATTGGCCTCCAATTAGCAGGATCTTGACGATTACCCTTCTTAAAAATAGGAATTATTTTGTCCCCATTCCAAGAACTTGGTATTGGTGCCCCTGTGGCCAGAGCAATTTACAAAAGGTGCCCAGACGGTTTTGTCGTGCCATAAAAGGTTTCCTGGTATCTTATCGGGGCCTAGGGCTTTCCCAGGCTTAACAGCTTCTATTGCTGCCACTGTATCATATTTTTTAAAGTAACGGGTAGTATTTAAACCATGCCATGCAATTTTCAGGGAGTTCATTCCAATGATAAGATAATCGCTAGCTACTGGGTCTACAACATCTGAGTATAAAGCTAAAAGAATAACTGCTCCAAATGCCCGGGTCCAATTAATGGTGCAGCCCAGAGTTACATGTTTATTTCCTTGGGCTAGTGTATGCCAAAAACCTGCATGATCCTTCTTTTTGGCTGCTGTAATCAATTCATTCCAGATGCGATCATCCCAATCCTTTTTTTGATTGTATTATTAATTTCTTGTACTTTGCCCTACTATCTCTTATTTTCACTATATTATTAGATCTTATACCCTCCAACAATTGGTGCTTTGCTTCCTGGCAATCCTAAGTAAACCAAGGATTGTGGTGGAGATTTTTCTTCTTTATTGACATTTTCAATAATACAAGACAACCAATTGCAAACACAGCCAGTCATTTGCTTACACAATACAGAATCATCGTTCCGAATCAGAGTAATGTGAGTTACTACTCCATATGTACACCTGAACGCTCCGACATATAATCCCAAACACTGGTTTTCCATTATGAATATTTTTGGGAAATACTAGCTTGTATCAACACATTCTAGTAAATGACTCTTCAAAGAAATATGACCTACAACTTCACAGTAGTTTTAATAAAAATGTTTTTTTTCCCTAATTGCATTATTTTGTGAACAGTTTATTTTGAAAGTATAGGTTCCTCAATCTTGCTTTCAAGCTTCTGCAGATATTTGCATGTAATTAGTGAGCATTCAGGGTGCATTGTATGTAGCCTCATATTGTCAAACTTTGCAAATGGCGTGTGCACATTTTTACACTGGAACAACTGCCAGTAGTACAGTCCGAGCTTAGGTAGGTCTCTTAAAAAGAATGCAGCAATATCATCCATATAATATATCGTAGCAGGTCAAATCGCATTTAAAATTATACAGCCAAAAAATCTGAGAAGTCTGTAATATGATCAGACACATGTGCATAGTTGTTATATTCCAGCCTGTATGCCACGGTCCCACCCCACCTCCAGTGTGATTATTTCTAAGGCACAGCGTTGGCAGTTGTCTCTTGATGTTCATGAGCCCACACCACGAATGGTTCCCATATGTCTTTAGGTCTAGATGCCGAGGGCATCAGCTCCCAGAAGGTGGTCAATTGTGAGTAGCCAAACGTTATGTCAGCTATCCAGTCTGCTTTGGATGGAACCCGCTTACTTCCCCAATATATGGCAACCCTGCCTTTTAGCAACAAGGAGAAACAGTGCATGCATCTTTTTGAGCTTGTCGGGAGTGTCTTTAACATACCCTAACAGACTCTGTAAAGGATTAGGCTCACCAGCCAGTCCAATTATTTGGTGAATGATATGAAATACATCAAGCCAGTATTTTCCCAACCTCGGGCAGTCCCATGCAACATGTTAAAAGCCGGCTGGGGCCCTCCCACATTTCCAGCAACTTTAATCCTCTTTGAGGCCTATACGATGCAGGTTACTAGGTGTTCTGTAAAATCTATGTAGGAATTTAAAATGAACTAACCGGAGCTTATAATTAGGGGAGAGAGCTGTGAGTTGGCTGCAACAGTTCCTCTGTGAGCGGAGTCTGTCAATCTTCATTCCATGCCTGTAGTGCCCGTGGTGTTGTCAAGGGGGCTGAATTTTGCATGTGGTTGTATATTCTGGTGATTAGTCTGCGAGGGGAGGCCAATTTGAGAACATTTGCCAATGCGTTAAGGGTGGCCGGGGGTTCTGGAAACGTGTCATGTATAGATCGAAACGCCGTTCTAAGTTTGATATGCAAACATTTCAGTAAAAGGCACCTGTCGCTCCTCTGTGGCCAAAGGGGGTGGCCGGAAAGACCCCTCTGGACAAAGATCCGAAGTGGTGGAGATTTTTAATGGTAATTGATGGCTCATGCTCTCTGGGAACTTTTCTCAAGAGCAATTTTAGGTTTTCTACCATAGTGCAATGAATTTACATAGAGCAGTACTTATAGAAGGCAATAAGACATCTGAGAAGGTACTATAAATCTTTGTCATGATAGTGATTTTAGTGCTCTACGATTATTACTGACCAGCGGTTGTAATGGATTCCTGTAGATGGAATTATTTCCCTATTCACAAGTTTCAAAAAAGGTTCCCTCCAATGTTAAACAAAATGGGTAATGGTCACTATCTACTCTTGGCTCAATTTTTAGGTCTATAAAATTACTCCATATGTTAACACTGGCCAATATGTGATCGATTTTTCTCTTAGTAGTGCCTCTTTTAAAGGTATATGCAGGTCCTCAATCCTTGTCCAGGGGCAAGTCGAACTAATTGGATTACTGCATTTGTACAAGGGATAGGGGTACCAGCCTCCAATGGTGGGATTCTTCTTGCCGTATTCTCCTTCTCTAGAATGGTCTCCATGCCCACTACTGGCTCAAACTTGCGTTTGGGATCTCCACCTATAATTATGGATATACTAGGATCAATAGAACTCAAGAAATGATCCATTAGCTCTGTCTCCAGAGATTCTACACTAGCTACTCTTGGTCTGTTTTAAACCTAAAGCAGATACACATCTGCTTTTTGTTTCATGTTTTTATCCCAATAATATCTCGAGATGGTAATAGCAATTGGTTAATTTCTAACTTTAGGGAGATTTTGGCCCATATAACTAGGCCTCCTGATGGCCTGCCTCTTGTTGAAGGAGATACGTTAACGCTAAATGTCCTATAGCCCAGCTTATGGGGTGGATCCAAAACCCAAGTTTCTTGTAATAGGCAAAGATCATATTGGTTCATGTACTCTTGCCAACCAGAATCTATTAACTTTTGCTTCAGCCCTGCTATATTCCATGATATTAGGCGTTTCATAGCTTGCTGAGGTTCCTCATCACTGTGTGGTTAACTAGTTTGTACAGCATCTAGTTCTGTAGCCTCAAGCCTTGATTCAGACAATTCTGGTGTTGTAAACATATTCACTTGTCCCTTTGGTGGCGCGCAGTGCAGTGACATGCAGCAGTCTCGTTATATAAAAACTCTAATATTAGCTTTTCTGATTTTGTCAGAGCTCATACTGTAGTAGGGTTTGAATTTTTGCAATTTTCTTATTTTGCCACCTTTCTGGAGATAGTAGCGTTAAGCAATAATGCTAGAGCTGGAATGCTCCCACAAAGTTTTACAAAAACCCTATCAAAACAAGACATGCACCGATAAAACTAAAAGGTTGACCACCAATATCAGACATATTGGAATTTCCAATGCTTATTTTCATGTTTTCCATTATCTTGTTTAAACACTGGTTTTCCATTATGAATATTTTTGGGAAATAACTAGCTTGTATCAACACATTCTAGTAAATGACTCTTCAAAGAAATATTACCTACAACTTCACAATAGTTTAATAAAAATGTTTTTTTTTCCTAATTGCATTTTTTTTGGCAACAGTTTTATTTTGAAAGTATAGGCTCCTCAATCTTGCTTTCAAGCTTCTGCAGATATTTGCATGTAATTAGTGAGCATTCAGGGTGCATTGTATGTAGCCTCATAATGTCAAACTTTGCATATGGCGTGTGCACATTTTTACACTGGAACAACTGCCAGTAGTACAGTCCGAGCTTACATTTCCTTAGAGCGATCTCCCTAATATAAAGGCTTTCTATTAATGTACCATAAATGTAAGTTCAAATAGCATTAACATATGGAAACTAATATTACCCTAATTGCAGGCAATGTCCTTCCCTTATCCATAATGTGGTACTGTAAACTGGCAGCCGAAGGGTTTGTGCTGCAGGGGTTTGGGCCTACTTGCCCCTAAGACAAACAAACATGAAAACATGTTGTCCTTGACCCCAAACAATATGTCCTGGGAGTCTGGCTATATGATTTTCACATCCCTGACGGCGAAGGCCAGGTTGTAGCCTGGTTTATAAAAGACAGAATTAAAGAGCAGTTTGAGCAGAGAGGGATCTGCACTGTCATGCTCAAATGAAGTATAGCTCAATCTCGATAATTAAAACCAGATCAGTGACTTGTAAACCAACATTACCCCTCCACTCTAGCACATTGTTGATTTGTATTTAAGTATTTTTACATTCTTGTGGCAAGATGTTAAATGAGGGGAATGGAAGAAATTATATTATCACAAGGGTAGAACATTAAATTATACGTAATTCTGGAAAATGTGCATCTTTTACACCAATGTTAGGAGCATTGCAGCAGGGCTTTGAGGGTCTCCTGCATGATGATTCAGAACATTTAGGGCTGATGTTTGAGAGACAATTTTGTGATACACTGAGGAAAGGTCTCAGGTGAAAAACCATTTAGTACCTTGGTTTTATAACTGCATCTCATAGATATTAGGCAATCAGAATTATTCCCCACAATGCTGTCATTAAGACTACTGAGGTCCACACATAAACACATTTTCTGTTAACCTCTTGTAATCACTAATGGAGAAATCCATTGCAGATTTCTCGATAGGTTCGAGAATACCAGTTTCTTGTAACTTATTAAGCTCCCTCTTTACTTCAGCTCTAACAATTATGGGAATATTACGCCCTTTTTTAGGTTTTGCCTGGCGAAAGATGCGCTCTGCGCATCTTTTTCGCGCAGGCGAAAAACCGAATGATTATGGTAGGGGTGACAGGAACGGCCCCCGTCTTCCATTGGCTAGCTCCATAAATGGAGGCTAGCCATTGGAAGATGGGCCTGTCCGTCAATGCCGGACCAGATTCGGGGGCGTTCCCGAGAATTTTTGGCTTTTGGCTACATCACGCTGCGTCAGCCAAAAGCCAGGAACACCCCTGAATCTGGTCAGCACATCAGCGGGCTGAGCACGTCCACAGAGCCTCAACTTCCTTGGCAAATGAAAAGAGCCGTCAGCTGATTGCCTTTCACAAAAAAAATGCATCACATTCGACCCTAGAAGACTGATTTTGAAAGGGTCGTCGTGACTAAGCAAGGACGCACCCAGTGTGAAGCGATGACTCCAGATGTGTGGGTTTCTCAACCTCTGGGCGCCTTGAAGTTGATTCAACCAGCAGCAGATCAGAGCATTCATGAAAAGCTGTCCGCGAGCTCCGTCAGGGAGGCGCCTGCAAAGATGCGGAGCCGACAGCTGGACGCCGACAATACCCAGTCCAGCTCGCTGCTCCGCCTGGAAACGATGAGGAATACAGCAGGGGGCTGATGCGCGCGCGCCGCCCTCTGACGCAGAGTTGTGTTGTGTTCAAACCCGCCCTGGTAGTGTACTTGGGCTGGGTACATATGGCGTGTGCACCCGGGTTCACCGGTTCACTTGCACGGAGTCGTTTTGTTGAAGCATCTTTTTGTGACGCAATGTGTTCGCATACCTTTGAGATGTTTTTACAGTAAATATCTTTGATCTGATTTTTTTTTTTGTAAAAAGCTATCAATTGACCACTTCTGATGTGCCAGGAATGTTGAGGCTCACACTTCCCCGGAAGGGGGGTTGGGGTTAGGGGGGGTGGGGGTGCTTTGTTCTCTCACTGTTCTGACCCGGTTGCTAGGGTCATAAGCCTGCACCTTATAAATTAGTCCAGTCGTCCCCACGGAGCTTTCCTTGTGAGCATGGAACACATCCTCTGTCTTTATCTCCTTCGGTTCTATTGCTCATTTCTATCCCTCCACTTCTCTATTCTTATGACGTTTTCTTTCACCCCTTGTTTCACTCTCAGCCTTTTCTTTTCTTTTCTTCCCTTGTTCTTTTTTCACAGTCTCCTCCTTTGTCACGCCATAATTTCTCTGTTCCCCTTTTTCTCATTCTAGCCTTTTTTCTTCCTTCCTCTGTTCTCTTTGTTTTCTTTCCCTCCCTTTCCTTTCTTCCTGGCTCATTTCCTTGCTCCAATTTGCACCTCCTTCCTTCCCGTCCTTTGTTCTCCACTTGTTGTATCCGTTTCTTCGAGCCGCTGTAGGGTTGCCTCTCTTGTCCCTTCTTCTTTTCACTCTTCTTGTCTCTTTTTTTCTTTCCTTGCATTCTTTTCTGTGCACATTTTCTTTATTTCTCCCTTCCTCTCCATCTGTTCTTTCTTCTCTACCTCCCGTTACCTTAAGTTCCAGCCTGCCTCTCGCTTCTCTTCCCCTCTCTTCACTGACTTATTTATGTCCTTATGTTCCTGTCTCTCAACTCTTTCTTTCTACCCTTTCTCCTTCTAACCTGTCTTCTTTGCTCTCACCCTCCCTGTATCTTTCTCTCACTCACCTTCCTTCCCTCCCTTTTTCCCTCAATCATCAGTCCAGCCTGCCCTCTGTGCTCCCTTCCTGACCTCTCCTCTGCCCCGTCTTCTCCTCTCTGTATCTCTCTCTCCTTCCCTTCCTGCCCCTCTCCGGTTTATCCCACCTTCCTTTCTATCATATCCTGTCCTCGCTCGGCTCCCCCACCCCCTCCCCGCACACTCGGATGATGTCATCATTAAACTGTATATCCACAGGCTCCCGGCTTCCTCTGAACCCCCCTGAGAAGCCTTCTGGCCCTGGGCATGCTCTCGGTGAAGGCTGCAAGTTGCCAGGGTTACTGCAGACCAAACCTCAGCTTTTATTGGGGGTGGAGGTGGGGGGACCTGGGGGCGGAGTTAAGATATGCACTAAAGCGGACGGCTGGAAATAGAGAGGTGACAGAAGTGACTG
The DNA here is from genome assembly GCF_964263255.1 of Lissotriton vulgaris. NCBI lineage: Eukaryota > Metazoa > Chordata > Amphibia > Caudata > Salamandridae > Lissotriton > Lissotriton vulgaris. The sequence continues at coordinate 203,410 of NW_028250012.1, forward strand.
GGGGCTGGGGGGTATACCTGATCATCAAAAGGTTAAAGTGAGACACTGGCCGCGTTCACTGACCGCAGCGACAGACCCATCACAGACCGTATCGCCAGTGAAGGCACAGACCGCATCGAACAACGCAAACAGACCGCATTCCACATGGAACAAAGACCCCGCCTCGAAGAGGATACAGACCACCCCAGACGCGAGTCCAAAGGGCATATAAACATCCCCCCTACACCGCTGGTACACAGACGGGTCCACCTTTAGACAACAGACCACACCCACCCAACAATGGATACAAACCCTCCAGCCACTGGTACACAGACCGCCCAACCAATGGATGCAAGCTGCATCCACCAGCGGGGCCCTGGGCAACCCCAAAGGAAACACATGCCAGGCCAAATAGCCTGCATAGACCACTCTAAGCATAGACCACTCTAAGCACAGACCACTCTAAGCACAGACCACTCTAAGCACAGACCACTCTAAGCACAGACCACTCTAAGCACAGACCACTCTAAGCACAGAACACATCAGCGGAACGCCGACCACACCCAGCGGTGCAACACAGACCACAACACATTTTTTTCATTGATTTTTCACATCTATCAAGATCTAGCCCTGAAGAATTGGAGTGGACTGTACTCCAATGAAACATGTGTCGGATGGCGCATTAAAACAACGAGATCAACAGGCGTCAACTGCTTTTTTAGATTTTGCCTGGCGAAAGATGCGCTCTGCGCATCTTTTTCGCGCAGGCGAAAAACCTAATGATTATAGTAGGGGAGACGGGAACGGCCCCCGTCTTCCATTGGCTAGCTCCATAAATGGAGGCTAGCCATTGGAAGACGGGCCTGTCCGTCAATGCCGGACCAGATTCGGGGGCGTTCCCGAGAATTTTTGGCTTTTGGCTACGTCACGCTACGTCAGCCGAAAGCCAATTCTCGGGAACGCCCCTTAATCTGGTCAGCACATCAGCGGGCTGAGCACGTCCACCGCAGACGGCGAGCCGGCGTGTCCTCGCAGCCCCCAGAGACAATGGCAGCGCGTGTGCACGCACAACAGCACTGCAGAATCAGGCTGCGCACCTCCAACCAGACAACTGGGAAAATGGCAAACGAGTTCAAGCGGAAAGAGCTGTTTAAGACCACTACGTACAGAGCAACGTAGCTGGCAAGTACTGCAGAGAGCTGCTAGGAACTCCGTGGTATCCGGGGGGAACCGTCATCAGTCCTCAGCCGAAGAGCTCTCATCAGTCGTCGTGGAGCGGGGGCGTCTCCCCCACACCGCGCAGCCGAGGAGGGCCCTGTCTAGGGATTACTACAGGCAGCAGATGGAGCGTTGGAAGAACTGCAGTGGAGCCGAAGGGGAATGGTGAAGCTGCGGGACTGGAAGAGGCAGGATGCTTGGGGGGTGCAGGGGATGCTTTGTAAACGAGCACGGAAGCAGTGTGCGGCTTCCCCTGCAGAGATGACGTGGAAACCTGCATTCACATGCTCTCCATAACCGAGAGCTCATCTTTCATGCTGCGTGCAAAGATGAAGGTGAGGCTCCAAAGGGCAGGAGGCTTAGAAGCATCGGTGCTGTGTACCAGGTTCTCCTCCAGCCCCGTCCCCGAGCTCTCTTTCCTGTTTCATATTCTGTTCAAAGATGATAAATATGGCAGCTCGCAGTTTAGCTGCAACAAATTAAACCTAGCACTTTCACCTATCCTCTTCTGACCTCCATGCGGGCACAATGACCCCGAGTGGCTTCAGCAGAAGTAACCAACCGCATCTCTGGGCAGTACAGCTCAGACCAGATCCCTATCCTTCCACACACCTGGCAGCCTTACTTCGGCCCATCCGTTAGGCAATGCTATACAGCCCAAGTCTTCAGCCCGGGTTGACATCTGAGAGAAGTCTTAGCAGTCCAGATGCAGTTCACCCAGTGCTCTGGGCCACCGGGAAATGATTCAATTTAAGTCAGAATACCTACAAAACTAAGAATTCAACAGCTGCCGTCGCAACTCTGTGCTTGATCACTGGAGGTGACGAGCGATACTGGGCACAAGTCAAAGGGTCACCTACCTATACCAACTGACCAAGTTGCAAGCATACACCGCGATTCAGCCAACAACTGTCCAATTCAGTCTCTGGCCTGCACACACCTTTTGTGTTCCCCTGTACACCAGAACACCACCACCCAACCAAAATATATCACACACGCTCTACCACATCACCACTATCTCAATTCACTTACCCAACGTAAGCCACACGACAGCCTCCTCGTTGAGCCACCACGTCACCCTCATCATGCTTGTGTATCCTCACAGCTCACCAACCTCACACATCATTCCTTCCACAATACCACTGACTCAGACTTATATGTGGCTATCACACCCTCAGGAGTATCATTACACCTACAAACTCCAACGCTCAAGGTCTCTCAGTCCTGCATCTTTATATATCCCATTACCAAGGTGCCTCTCATTCTGTCTAATGAACGCCAGATCTACATGCAGCACTATAATGGCCAAATTGATTCCTGCGCTTGCATTAGGATGCCCTGTTTCTGTGCGATGCCAGATTTTTTTTATTGTGCTTTAATCGTGGGACTGAGTCAGCTGAGCACAAGCATGTGTTCGTGTCAACTCTAGATTTAGTCAGAGCATGAAGGTCCGTTACGATAAGGGGGCTCTCAGTGTGTGGGGGGGGCTCTCAGTGTGTGGAGAAGGCTTGCAGTGTGTGGAGAAGGCTTGCAGTGTGTGGAGAAGGCTTGCAGTGTGTGGAGGGAGCTCGCAGTGTGTGTGGGGGGCTCGCAGTGTGTGGGGGGGCTAGCAGTGTGTGGGGGGGGCTCTGTGTGGGTGTGTGTTGGGGGGGCTCTCTGTAGGTGTTTGTGAGTGTCATTTGCGAAAGATAAAGCTAGTGGCATTGCAAATGACAATGCCATTTATTTATGTAAAAAAAAAAACATAAATAAAAATAATGTCAAGAGCATTGCCAATAGCTCAAACTTTAACAAAGGCAAAACCATTGCATTGTAAATGCTTGTTGTATCTTTGGTATAGCAGTAGCTTTTACTTTGATACGATGAGTAAACCCTTTACGTTTACCCACCTATCCACTAAATACATCAAGGAACTCATTCAAAACTAATTCGTAGTGATTTCACCCTCGCATGTGAAAAGAACTTGTTCAGGACTGTAGGGATTAAGTATGCGTAAAGCCATTTGGTTCTTTCACCCTAAAACAGATTAACACTCAGCAGCTGCATACAGTTTGCAAGGAGCTCTACGATTCTTGAACACAAAAACTAGCAATCTATTACCCAACATGACTATTTTATCCCCAGTGAAAACTTCTGGAAGAACATCAGTTGGTTTAAAATGTGACCCAATAATACTCACAAATGTACTCTCCCAAACAGTAAGAGCAATAATTTTAAAGGATGAACTTGAATCCTCAGCAACCTGCAAAGGAATGACTCCAAAGTTAATAGTGCACCTTGGTTTATTTGTATCACTTCTTTTGATGTTGAGCACAGCACTTTTCTTTTTCCCCCTCCTTGGAAGAATTCACCTGAACAGAATGGTCACAATCACCCCCAGAAGAATCAAAAATTAGCTAACATTCGCGCCAAGAATTTTCAATTCTATTAAGGACACGGAGGCGAGGATTATGCTTCTCTTTCTTATATTTGCTACTCACAGCAGCCAATGAAAAACGTTTTGTATGCAAATAAAACTACATTTTCCCATGATGCTTGCCCATACATCACATCCTGTATAGCCCCAATAAGAGCTGCTGCACCCTGTGTCTCCTCCTCTTTCTTTGCTCGAACTTATATAGACCACACATTAAGAAATCCAGTCCCCATTAATAAATCCAGTCCAACCTGCGGAATATGAGTCCCAATAATTATCCTTCATCAAGGAGAACCATCTTCAAACTGGATAGTCTTCTAAGCCAGAAGAACACCTGCTCCTTCTTCTTTACTCGAAGCTGAAAGGAATGAGACAGGGAAAACCCGTAACTTCTGTTGATACAGAATATCAAGTACATACGGGTGGGTAATTATTGCTAGCTAATTTTTGATTCTATTACAGGACCGGAGGCTTCGGATTGTGCTAGTTTAACGCTTATGCGCACACTACAGTCTTATATCTCCCACCGGTACATAATATATTGTTTAAATATAGTTTGAGAAAATCAATCAGTAGAATTGAAACTTGTTAAACAATGAGAATCATCAAAAACAAGAATAAGTATGGTCCTTTGAACGGACTGCGTCTCAAAATTGGTTTTGAACATCAATCCTGGCAATATGCCCTCAGCCATCGGCTATACTAGCCTCGGACCCACATAGAAATGTGTCAGTAATGATCAACAATAATATGAACAATTATACCAGAAAACCCCAGATAATAAATCCGATAATCATCGTTGCATGCTGTAAGGAATGGAAAGAAACACCCACAAAGTGCATTCATTCGAATTCATGTGACCAGGCCCTGACCACCTTGCAGTCCAGACATTGCTTACAGAGCAATTTACTAGAGTAGCTACTGTACCTGTAAAATGCAACTTGTCTCGCCGTAGGAACACCTAAAGGTGGGATGCCTCGTAACGCAGCCTGACAAATAGTTAATGTCCGTTTGACATACTGATATCCATCTTTTGGCAAAAAGCAAATCACGAGAATTATCCCGGGTTGGGACTTTTACGCCACAAAAAAGGAACTCAAAAGAAAAAAACCAGACGCAAGTTCAGCAACCTGCCTTGCACTGAGAGCGAGCCTCAGAAAAACGGCCGAACTGGCCGCTGTAACGTGAACACTACTTAATTCCCTGAACATTGTTCAATAAATAATTCACAAATCGGAGAATCCGGTCCTCACAAAACTGCCACCTGGTGTTCATACCAACAAAGCGACCCTCTGTTGCCGAAACATATTGCATGAGTGGGACCCAGAAATACAAAATGAACGCCCTCAGCGCGTTCGAAAACCTGGAAGTAATGTAGACCGGGAACGTAGTCATAACTAAAAGCAAGGTTGGCATATATCCCACCTGGGAAAAACCGTACTTACCACATTGCCATGTGTCAACCCTGACCCCTGCTTATTAAAGGCAACGGTTAACCGGCGAACCGTAGGTCCCTGGTGAATCATAAACATCTGCCCGAATCTACATGAGTGCCTGCATGAGAAAAGGGGGAAATTGTAAGGTAAGGTAGGAACCGAGCCGGCTGCCACCGACCCAAGGAGCATTGGAAAAACAAAATGGAGACCTCCATGTGCCAAAGTTGCGATCCCAGGGAACGCCTGTAACTGAGAAATCAGTCCTGACCCGAAAGGATCTAAGAGGAAGGGCTCAAAAGGGCCTACAAATACTGACTGTCTCTCGGGTGAAGTTGCCAGCAATAGCCATCTGAAGGTACCAGAGGCCCCAGTCCTTTACTGTCCTGTATGCTAAAGGAGGCGTGCCGCAGAAACCTATACCCGCTGAAGGTTCTCCCAGTCGAGAAACTGCGCCTGCTGAGCAGAAGCCTAAAGAGGCCTGCACGCTAAAGAACAAGAAAAGATCGGAAAAACTGTCGAGTGGCGGTGCCCAACGGACCGCTACTTTGGCACTCACCCGAATGAAAACTCTTTTCTGATACCATCGGAAAACTCTTCCTAGCACTGTAGGTTGGGTCGTACAACAACTGAGTTGCGTAGGATTGAGATAAACCTAATCTAAGAAGTCACCATTGTATGAAGGTTATAACCGGACTAGTCCAGTACAACATAATCCAATGTCGGGAAGTGTGAGGCCAAGGCCCGTGACTGTGTTAATATAGACCTATCCATACATATATATCCCGCTAACTCAAAAGGTAAAATAACTTGGTACTTGGAGCGCTAGAGAGATGGGATAACATATACCTAGCATCAACCATCAGAACCGACACCGGAACAACTGGCAACGAAGGGAAGGAGGAGACCCTAGACTCACTCCTGAACGCTATACGCAAGAAGCCGCGTACAACCAATAACTAATCTGTCCCAGAGGGATCTGTCGCAAAGGGCCTACCTGGATCGGGTGTCAGGGTGCCCAGCCTAGCAAAAGGATTCGCGATTCTCTGAGGAGCTGGCTCAAATGGCGTCATACCGACGCCTATCACCGATCGTGGCTGACTCCGACTAGGATATTGTTGTGCAGCCTGTCAAGTCTGGAAAATCCCATTCTTAGACGACTAGAAACGAAGAAGCCTGGCGACGCCGTCGGTCTTATCAACCATACCCAAAAAGGGGGGGGGAGGAGGGAGGGGGGGGGGGACAGTCGCAACGCCCTAGTCTAATTCCCGTCGCACGTGCGGATGATTTACGTATGGGTGAAACAAGAAAATACATAAAATAAATAGAATTAAAATAAAACAAAATCATGCTTAAGGATTTGTGGTAGGATAACGATAACGATGATGGGCGTCCAACAAGCCCTGTAACCCTGCGTTAGGGAATGTCATACCTGGGGCCCTGTCGACCACACAAGAACGTGAAGAACCTGAGTGCCAACATTATTAGTTCAGGAGGCTCTTGCGCTCCTATCAATTAGTTCTCATCCTCCAATATATATATCCCACCAATCACCTTCGAGGGATATCCATATTCAAAATATATAGCTCAAAGGAGGAGTAGAGGGGGAGCCAACCCTGTGCACATAAAAATAGAGAAATGAATAAAAATGGGCTCCTCAGCAAAGCTGTAGTCATTATACCAGCCCAATGGGCGTCCGAGTCATTGTAAAATACCAGGAGCGTGTGCGTACTCCGAGGGCCAGCCTATTGTTATTGCCTGGAGGCTACCAGGAAATCTGCTCAAGTAGAGCACAAGGTAATGTGACCTGGAAACAAACCGGGGACGCGTGCGATGTGCGTAGGCCAAATCGCCCAAATGAAGCTCAAGTGGATTGCGCACACCGGAGCGTGATGACTCCATAACCGCACTCGGCTACTAGGGAAAGCCTTTGGCGGAGACAGCGCAAGACCGCGCAATGATCAGAACAACCTTATGGAAATTACATGAATAGTGTTAACTCAGAAATCTTAAACATTGAAACACCTAATCTTAGAACAAAAAACTATACACAAACCACAGTGACTCATTTGTAGCGTTGCAACACCAGCGCAGTATGCTGCTCTTGAAAGAGCGTTTGATTCAGTGAGCGGCCAAGCCAGGCCTTGTCATGAAGATCAAGCGCAGGCCCAATCAGGCATGTCACAGATAACATCAGCGCGACATTTCCACTCCCGCAGGAGATCGCATTTTGGACTCTGGTGTGTGAAACCAAAAGCGCTACCACGTGCACACAAACCATTGCAGTACAAATACTGAAAACATTGGATTAATATCCATCCCAATTGTAATTTAAATATACTTTCGTAATTGTGAAAAAACAACCTGAAGAACCTGGAATCGAACCCTGAACCTCTGGGATAGGAGACCAAAGCCTTGCCCCTAGGCCACATGGACATAGTGCAACCAATAGGCACGTAAGCCGGAAGAAATCTGTGGACTCTGTCGATGGGGGAGGCTACTGGGAACAGCGCGGCCTTGTGAGGTGAGCGGGGTACAACTAAGCCTTATTAGGCCACCCGCGCTGAATTTACAGAAAATCACAGTTAATTTATTATTAAGGTGATGCAGCCCGCTCCGAGGCACGAACGCTGCTCTCCAGCTCTGAAGTCGGTAGCTTTACATGTTAAGCCACCTCCTCGACCTCGCGCCGTAACCGTCAAATAAATGGCGGCGCGCATCTACTAGCAATCTAAGTGAGCCATGACCGCAGCGCGGCCCTCCGTGGCAGCCGGGAGTGAAGCGAAGCCCGGGCATACGGTCGGTGTAAGATCAAGCTCTCCTCAGGGTGGGAGCGCATCCCCATTACGGCGCTCCCAGCGGGAACCCTCTAAATCATCAACAGGCTATCTGGGAAGTGAAACCTGCCTGGAGGGGCCTCCCCGTTAACCTCAATACAAAGCATCCGTGGGAGCCCCCCACAAAACACAACGCTTCCAGCAGGAGCTTCTCAAGCCGCGAAAAGCTGGAAAACAATAGCGCCAGCGGGCGCTTATCGAGAAACATGTCAGTTTACAAGCAAAGAGCATAATAGCCCCTAATACAGATAACACACATAAGTAAACACCAGTCTTCAACATAGGGCGATATAAGCGCAAACATAATCGCAACATCGCCCAGACAATTTCAACAGTCAATTAGGACCCAAATTATAACCTAATGTTCAGAGCACTTAACTGTCTGCGTGAGCAGCAAAGAAAGAGGAGACACAGAGTGCAGCAGCTCTTATTGGGGCTATACAGGATGTGATGTATGGGCAAGCATCATGGGAAATGTAGTTTTATTTGCATACAAAACGTTTTTCATTGGCTGCTGTGAGAAGCAGAATCCGAAGCCTCCGGTCCTGTAATAGAATTCGAATTGGTTTCAGTGAGGCAAAAACCCCTCATTTTTTTCTTCCATTTCCTTCTACATACATTTTTGAGGCACGATAACTGTTTAGGGACCATACATTAACTTTCTTTGTCGGTTCGGTTCAAAATCTTTATTCGATTCATACAACAAATCGTAAAAGTACAAAGTTAAACACATGATACACAATTAAAATGAACCACTATAATTATACATTTAAAAAAGGGGATTAAAAATTATTTTTAAATAACCATTTGTCATTTGTCAGGATATAAGAGAACAATTGATAGTGGGACCCACATTTATCCCCCAATATATTAGCAAGTAATCTTACACACAATGATAATTGTAAATTGGGAGGCCATCATACAGCATATATACAAATTCCCATGGCAGAATACAGGTCGATGGCTAAATTATCCATAGCGTTTCCTAATCTGAAATGATACTCTTATGAAGTTTAACATGGCACAACAAACTTCAACAGAAGATAGCGATAACAGATAGTCGTAACCTTCTTTATAACTACATGGTTGCCGCCCCTTCAGGATGGGTTTAATGAATCTAATCCTTGGCTCCTGATAAAGCGAACAGAAGAGGACAACATGTATGGTACTTTGGTTAACTCTGTTATTGCAAGGGCAAGGGGGAAGCCTCTCACACCAACCCCCTTGTTTAGGAAAGGCAAACAGAAAATGAAGGATATCTAGCCTAAACCTTGTGAGATAAAACTGCCATTGCATATTAGTTATAAAAGTTAGATAGAACTGGTGCTGAGGCTTGACATAAACAGTTACTTCTCCCAAATATGGTGTGTTTCAAGATTTCCAATAACTTGCTTTTATTTGGGCTTTTATGTTCCCCTGGATTTTTTCAGGGTTATCATAAAGATGACCCAGACCTATCTTGTGCAACATATTACTGACATATGACAACCAAGGGATCTGCTTTGCATTATCTAGGGTCATACAGTCTTGAAGAATTTCTTTGGAGAGCTGCAGCTCTTCGGATAACCATATTTTACCCCACAGTAATAGGGGCGACAGACGAACAATATCAGTCACATTGGTCATTTCCATTTCACTGTGACAGAAGCTATTTGACGAACTGGATGGGATCGATAAAACCCGCTTTAGGAATTTATTTTCCATCACCTGTATTACAGCGGGATTTTCGATTCCCCCATACCCCTGCCCCATAAGTGGCCACGGATAAACATTTTGATATATAGAGGGTTTTGAGGTGCGCAACGGGTTTTTGACCCAGCTTACTACAAAAACGGAAAAGGCCCTCTATGGACCGACTGGCACTCTGAGCTCGGGCCTTCATTAATGGGGCCCAACTTAGTTTATTATTAAACAGATTTCCAAGGTAATTAAAATTGTCCACCTTTTCAATGGTAAGGTTATTCTCTACAAATTTCCTGGTTATCGACCCTTTTGGACCACAGCCCATTACAAAGGATTTTGTAAAATTAACCTTCAGGTCAAGGTCCAGCATGAAGGTATTAAAAGCATCTAAGCACACCTGCATACTATTTCCTGTAAGGGTCATTAATACAGTATCATCTGCATAAGAGAGCATAGGAATGCTCTTACCATTTACCTTTGGAAAATCGCAACAGTGGTCCAACAAATACTTTTCTAATCCGTTTGTGTATACTAAAAACAAAAAAAGTGCCAAAATGCATCCTTGGCGCACCCCCTCGGTTGATGGGATGGATTTTGTCATTTCACCCCCAGGTCCGAACCTTATGGACACGGTTGTGGCTGCATGCAGTCTGCGGAGTAGTGTAACCAGGGGTTCCTCAAAACCCATGTCGTCCATCATCTGCCATTGCTAACTTCTGCAAACAGTGTCAAAGGCACTTGACCAGTCCATGAAGGCAAGGTGTATTGCAGATTTCCTTGCCTTCATGTACTTGCCAATGATTAGTGCCAGGTTCAGACACTGCTCAACCGTGCCCTTTCCTCTCCTGAAACCATACTGGGAGTTCACTATTAGGCCAACAGAATCTGCCCATGTCTCTAGTCTGGCCAAAACGACCCTTCCCAATATTTTACACGATGCATCTATTAAAGATATAGGGCGATAGCATCGGGGATCACACCTATCGCCCTTCTTAAAGATCGGCACCACCAATGCCTCCTTCCAGGACACAGGGATACGACCAACAACGGCAGCCTTAAACACATTTAACAACAAAGGTGCCCATACCTCAATGTTGTGTTTAAAAAAGTCCAAAGGGACAGCATCGGGGCCTGGGGCTTTTAATGATATGCCTTTCCTTAAAGCTTCCTCAACCTCTTCCAATGTGAGCGAAGAGCTAAGGGCCAAAGCTGTGGATGGAATCACCAGATCCCCTGTATTATCCAGTATTTCCACAGTTAGTAGGGCCTTTGGATTAAAAATTTTACCAAAATGGGATTCCCATGATTCACTAGTGACCTGCATCACTCTTAAATAGGGGGCGGTTTAATACCTCCCAGAAGAGCCTGCTATCCTTTATCTCAGAGGCCTTCTCTAGATCTTCCCAGGCACGGTTTTTTAAATCCTGCTTCCTCTTTGCGATGGCCTCCTTATAGGCCCTTCTACTTGTTCTTATCAGTTCTCTGTTCCTTGGTTTTTGTTGTAGGGCCACTCTTTCTTTGTCATTCAGTCGCTGCGGGTGCACCAATCCCGGAATCATGGAAAGGGGCCGAAATGACTACTATTTTAAAAAAAGGTTACCGCCAAGACCATGCAAACCACCGACCTATTAGTTTAGTAGATATTTTACAAAAAAATTATGCTGGACAAATTTTAACAAAACTAAACAACTGGAATGAAGGAAAACGGTATTATTTCACTCTGAATTTAGAGCCAGAACCAGCACAAATGACCAAGTCTTTAGATTTCTCTGTATGAGCTGGAAATATACAGTTTTAAAGAAAGGCCATCTGTATATTGCCTTTATCGATCTGAAGGCCGTTTTCGACTTACTTTGGAAATCCCTAAAAGATCAAGGGGTTGCCAGGGGAACTCCTTGTGCAAATAATAAGACTGCATGAGGACAACATTGCAAAAGTTAGATGTGGTCCAAGGGGCGAACTTACTGAGTTAATCCCAGTAAAAACGGGCATTAGGCAAGGGTGTCTGCTGACACCCCCCCTATTCTCATTGTATGTAAACAATGTCCCAGAGAATCTATTGGGCTGTGCACATGATTCGCCCAAGCTAGGGGGGGGGTGCCAGTACCAGCCCTCTTATTTGCAGATGACACTATTTTAATATCTCAAACCCCAATGTCTAATAGACTCTCTTGGCCTAGAAATAAACCCCAGCAAAACAAAATACATGGCAGTTAATCCACATAAATCTTTTAAGAAGAACTTAAACTATTAAAAATCAGAATCTAGAATATTTGCAGAATTGTAATTATCTAGGCATAACCTAGGACACCAAAATGACCTGGCAATTGCAGAAAAGCAAGACTGTCCTGCTCCAAAATTCCCTACTGATAATAAAGAAACATGAGAGCAGTACCTCTAAGGCGGTATCCCCTTCACTTGCGGTATTTAAGTATAGGGCACAATTGGCATCCGTTTATGGGGCGAAACTATGGGGTCCCTCATGCAAGAATACCTTAGTGGGAGGAGAAAATAAATTTTTTAGGAAACTATTACGCCTCGCTGTGCGTACACCTCTAATTCCTATTGTTATGGACCTAAACCTTAAACATAAGAACCACCTAGCCTTATCAAGCCCATTACTGTTTTGGGTGTGACTGTGGTCTACAACCGAACTTGACAACTATAAAGAAGGGCTAGAAGAAATTTTATGGTTTCACCAAGGTACAGGTCTCCAGTGAATTAAGCATGTTCATTGTTGGTTCTGTAAATTAGGGCTGAAGCACTTTTGGGACGAACCCACCCAACTGACGTTAGTTTATAAGAAATTATGGAAATCCACCTTTTGGGCTTGCATTCAAATCAGTGTGTCCCATAGCTCCGCTACCGGTAGACTAACGACCCAGTTTATTCTTATGAAACCAACTCCGAGCTTTGAGCCATTTCTGGATGAAGTGCAGCCACAGCTGGCAAAATCACTATACATGACATTTCGATATGGTGTTCTGCAAACCAACTCGAACACATCAAAATGGATCCGAAAACAAGGGGAGAACAATACTGAGTGCTGTGTATTATGCCAATCTGACACACAAGAAGATGACCTACACATATTATTCTTTAGCCCTGCTTACGCTAAATCTAGGAAGAAATGGATTAAACCGATTTGCCGAAATATGAGCATTAGGACTTGTCTTGAGGCAGAAAGAATATTGAAAACTGACACTTCTAAAAAAATTGTCTTCAGTATCAGCAGATACCTTTTTGATGTCGGTATAACAAGAGTAAAAGGCTTGAAATTTTAGCTGTTTTATACATGTGTAGTTTCGAATCATGCCGCCAATTAGCTTTGCACTTGTGCTTTATAAACTAATGAGAGACTAAGTAGAATGTCCTGTTAAGTATACTTGTTTGCACTTAAAGCCTTTGCACTTTTCGATTCGACCTTTTTGAAAGCTGCATTTAAAGGATGTCTAGATAGTCACCTACAGTACTTGGTTACTTTCAATGTTATTTGGTTTACGTTCTCCTCAAATGCCCTTGACACATTCAACCATGCCTAGCATTTTTATTGTAGTTATTATATTTTTAAATTGTTAAATAGATTGTCCTTTATTAATCCCCTTTCTTAAAGGTTTTGTATTTAAATTGTGAACTTTTCTATGTAAATGGTCTAAAGTGGTACCCACGAAAGGCTACTCTTTCATATGTTTTTTATCACTTATTGTGTGTGAACTGTTTTATGCATCTTTTATTGTTTAAACTAAACCACGACATAAAGATTTGAATTGACATACCTTCGCAAAATGACCTACAATATCACATTCTAAATATTTTGACTATTTGGCTGGACATATTTCATGCCTGATCTTATGGGGGTTACTACCAGAACGGTAACAAGAAAAACAAGTTGTGGAGGAGTGTGGCTCAATGGTTAGAACGGCAGACCCTGGTGCAGAGCTCTGGCCCGGGACCAGGGTTCAATTCCCGCCTCGGCAGGTCTTGGGCTCAATTTCCTCGGACCTGACAATTCTCGCCTCGGTGCCTATTCTAATCATGGGCCCCAGGCTGCAACTCTGGGCAATAGCTTGCTTAACTTCCACACCGGCCCCAACAGCGCTAGGATGCCTGGCTTCACCCTGGGGGTGCCCAGGAGTGGACACTTCACAGGGAAAGCCAGGATGGGTTCCTTAGCGGTATGAGTAACAGCGCCAGGAAACCGCTTGGTGACAGTGCGCTCTACAAATACCTTGACATTTACATTTACATTTACATTTACATTTAGTTGTTTCAACTTGCTTGTCTTTGTTTGTGGGTTTCATTTCATTATTGCGATTAGAAGTGTTTTTAGTATATATGTACTCTTTCCTTTTCTTTCCTGTGAAATTTTGTTAAGTCGGTGTATCATCCTGTGCAGAAATTGCTTTGGAACTTTTCTCTGATAATTCCGCTTTTTTCACAAAGGCTATGATGTCATTTAACACCTTGGGTGCTTTGACTTTTCCCCTCCTGTGCTGAGTGATCTGTAAATCCCATTGTTCATGACGAGCTCAGCTCGTCATGAGCACACGATCAGTGTACTGCATGACGAGCTGAGCTCGTCATGAGCATGGAAGGGGTTAAGCTAGAATCACCTTCAATCCACAACCCATCCTGAAATCCTTTATTCTTAGTGATAACCACAGTCTGATCGCAGACTAATTCTTTATGCAACACCCCAAATTTGCACATGGAAATTTCTTAAGAGCAGAAACCTACTCTTCAATTGACTCAAGCTATTGTTGGTTCCTTTTGAAAAAAGCACATTTAGTAACAGCAACGCACATAATGTTCACACAATTCGCCGGCGGCAGGTTAGCCCAGCACCATGTAACTCTGGGCAATAGCTTGCTTAATCTTCATGACGGCCCCCAGCGCCTTGACACCCTCGGGTAATTGTGCGCTTTACAAATACGGTAATTTACTTCATTTCTTTTCAAATCTAAAATGGCACAGCTAAAAATGCCTGTCTCCAGCTCTTTCCGCTTTTAGCATTCGATTGTAGACTCTGTGTCCTTCATGCCCTAAACAGTGCATTAGGATTCTTTTTTTACTTTCAGGAGATTAAATGTTACCATTATCCAAAGTAGCAATGTAGTTTACAAGCATTTACAATGCAATAGGTCTCGCAGCATTAAAGTTTGAGTTATTGGAATTGTGTATGACAATGCATTGCATAGATTTTTTAGCAAACTTTGAATTGGTGAGCAGTGAGAGTGTGTGCAAGAGTATGCTGTTGCTCACAGCTGTTATTATTCACACAGCTCTGATGATGCACCTTACGCATTGGGCTGACGCAGTTATTATTCACACAGCTCTGATGATGCACCTCAGCCACGGGCTCACAGATGTTATTATTCACACAGCTCTGATGATGCACCTCACGCACGGGGCTGACGTAGTTATTATTCACACAGCTCTGATTATGCACCTCAGCCACGGGCTCACAGCTGTTATTATTCACACAGCTCTGATTATGCACCTCAGGCAAATAGTGCCTAAAGTACGAACATACGGTCATTTAAGATCTTGGTTTGTTTGTATAGCCTGCATTGTAAAAATTAAAATTTGAATAGCAATCATCACGAAAGCATGTATTAATATTTTACTATCTGACACTCGTGTAGTAGATGTCGTTGTCAGTGCTTGTGCAGAAAATGTATCAGTCAATGGTCAATACAAAAAGACTGCCTTAATACATCAGGACACAAAAAGAAATATTTGGAAAGAGGAAGACAGTAGTAAAATTCTCAGTCATATTGCATCCATAGTAGCTACTTTACCGGACAGTCACTTGAGCCCAGGGAACCAAGCTATCATTGCCCCATGCAACCAAGACACTCTCTCTGGATCATTAGCAGCACTCACCCACAACAGGATCAGCAGGCAGCCCAGTATAAGCCTCTGGAGGCGCAATACTCTCTCCAGTGCTACAGCCTCTGCTCCTCAATGTGCTGCGCGGGGCCGACAGGCTGTCTGGGTTAGCTCCTCGAAACTCCACACCAGGTACGTTTCTGCCATCACTGCAGACCAAAGTGTGCTGTCTGCCGCTTCCGGCAGGAGGCCTAGCATGTGACGTCACCTAAACCCCGCCTAACCTCCCGTCCTTTCCAATGACTGTTTCAGGCGTCCAAACTAAAGAAGGACTACGTGGACGACCTCTTGTGTCCAATTTCTTATACACAAAAAAACGAAACCGCCATATTAAAAAGACGAGCGGTGCACGTCCCCGAGGCCCTGTTTAATGCCCAGCAATGCTCCTCGCCGTGCCCCCTGCTTCAGCTGCCCCCTCCCTCCTCGCCCCTTTCCCTCCAGTTCAATATTTTACTCTCGGTCCCTGGGTTTCTCCTGAAGCCACCTCCCTGATGCGCCCCCTCTCTGCTGTGTCACTTGTGGGGTGTCCACTAAACTTTAGCATTGTCCGGATATTGTTCTCGGCGTACAGCACGTGGGGCGGGACTTCCTTCTTCGGAAGCCCGCGCACGCGCCCACGGAGTGCCTGAGAGCGGGGCTCCCATGCCTGAGGGAGAGCCCCGCGGTGGCGGCTGAAGTCCCGAGTGGCGGTAAGTGGGCCTTAGTTGTAGTGGGGGTGGGGGTCTTGGTGCACTCGTGTGTGTGTGTGTGCGACGGCGGGGGTGGGTTCTCTGTATGTATGCGTGTGTGCATTGGCGCTCGTGTGTGTGTGTGTGTCTCTGGGTATGCGCATGCGTGTGTCGTGTTGGAGCTTCCCAGGAGACAGCAGCTGGCCACAGCGAGCGCGTTCTCGTGTGCGTGGCCCGCTCCGATCGCCTTCTCGGAGAGGAAATGTGGGCGGCCAGGTGCTGTCTCCTCGAATGCTGCGTCGCTCACATTAGGTTTCTGGCGAGACAGCGCTTCGCGCTGTAATCGCCACGAGACCTAAAAAATGATCCCTTCCACTTAAACTATTTTATAATAGAATCACCAGGACTAGCTATAAATTATTTTGGTGTGTTCATGACGTAAATAATTAATTTACTCTCTTAATTTCTATGCAGGTAAGTACTTAATCAATAATAACTCAATCAGAATGAAGGAAAACAGAGTCCGTGGTGTAAGAGTTTCTAAGGGTTTTATTCCTCATAAAGGAATCAGGATATCATGTTCTGACCACCACACAGGGTGTCAGAAGGGATAGATGAGCGCGCTCTCGTTTATTGACAATACATAGCTTATATACTTGATTTACATCATAATGTTCAATGTAAGAGGCGTAACAGCTGAGAGAAGACAAGATAACAGCATACACGTGGTACTAGTACATCATCAAGAGGCGTAAACTAGGCGTGAACTAGAGGTGAGTGCTAGAAACGTCACTGATAGGTGACGCAAGTGGGTGGCACCAAGGGGTGGTGCTAACAGAATGTTGCAATGTCAGCAGAAATCGGAAGCTTGGATGCGCGCGCAGCTGCATGACGTGTGATTGACGGGGTGCAGGGGGCTTGACATTTGCACTGACGGAAAGAGACAGAAGTCTGGCATGTCAGATCAACTCGTGCTTCTATCATATCTGATATCTGATGTTTAGGAACTAAGCTATCTGGGCAGAAAGGTCTCTAGAGCAGAAGCTATTCTATACTTGCTGTGAGTGCGTGTATAAGCGCCTGAGTGTCTGTATGAGAAGCGTGGGGCCTTCCATGAAAACATGGCAACGGAGGCTATGAATTACTTGCATAGAGACAGGTCGGCCCTTTAGCCCTGCGGCTGAGGAAGGATGTTTA
Source organism: Lissotriton vulgaris (assembly GCF_964263255.1). Lineage (NCBI taxonomy): Eukaryota > Metazoa > Chordata > Amphibia > Caudata > Salamandridae > Lissotriton > Lissotriton vulgaris. Next base: position 220,733 of record NW_028250012.1, read on the forward strand.
CTGAAACTAGCAGGCTGGAATGTATTTTCGGGGAGGGAAACAGATAACTCGAAGGTTATAGTCAATCTTGGCAGGCAGCAGGCTGAGCTGAGCACGGAGGGCCGCGCTAGAAGTAAGTCAGAGTTCACGGGTACGGGGGCTGCTTGGGCAGGGGCCCTCGCAGTCAGAAGCCAGAAAAGAGGCTCGGTGGCAGAGATTCAGGGCCTACTTTCAGCCAGGCTGAAAAACGTAGGAGTACACTTCAAAAAGACGTTGGCATAGCATACTTAGGAACGGACCATCTAACCCATTCATGGTGGGTCTGAAAGAGGACAAGTTAACGTTGGACGCAAATGTATTTGCGTCTTCATAGCTGGTACAGGAGGGAAGTTACATGCACTTTAACTCGTACATGGAGTCGGTGGGGTACGCGCTAGGGAACATAACTTGACCATAAAATTTATATTACCTCATTCAGGGTAATACCAACGTTTGCAATTTCCATATTTGCAATGGTAGACCTGGCATTGGTTTCCATAGTGAAAATTATTAAAATTTAAAGTTATATGGAAAGAATTCGGGGTGCCAAAATAGTAAGTTTGTTAAAAAATAACAAAACTTAGATACTTGCTGTGGTCGGTAACAGTTCAACGGTAAAATATGTTCCAATTTGATCGAGCAACTGGCGGTGAGTAAATGTACAATTGACAATGGAATTAAATATGTAAATCTCTCATGAAATCAGCTGAAAAAGCTAGTATGTGTCCTGCACTGCACTTGTATCTACTTGCATAAGACAAAGCAGCAAGAGACGCAATCCAAAATGGCAGCACGCAAAGGTCACGCTACATGATCTCGTCACAATATGTGCTCGCCTCAGAATGTACAGTGTGAATGAGAAGAATGCCGACACGCACCACAGGTGAGGAATGGGTGCGTGCCGAGGAGTGCTCGTGATTACCTTTGAAACTCGCTTGAATGAGAGCGTGCCGTAAGGTGCTCGAATAGGTACTTTTCAAAGTACACTAGGCTGTTGGGATTTACGTGAGCAGCGCTACCAGTCTTGTTAGAAGTAAAGTAAAGGTTCCATCAACCTTGAAAATAACACATAGGCGATGTGGTTTCATGGTCTAGCTTGCAAGGTTAAAAATCCTTAAAGGAGCTTCCAGGATCTGAAAGTTGCTTGCAACGCTAAAATGAGGTTGTAGGTATAGAAGTGAAATCCGATAAGGACTCTTACATGAAGGGGTGGATATCTACCATCTTGTCACCAAATAAATGTAGTGATCTTCTTTCCGAATAATTCCAAGAACTTGTATAATTGTGGTTATCATTCTTATAATCAACCCTTGCAGCATACAGTAACGGCCTCCCATTTCCCCAGCACTTTCTGCCTTAACATTCTATACAACCCTAGATACACACAGAACTTAGAATATAGAACTACTACCATGTTGTACATATTAATTACATTCTACATGTTAAAACCCATTTACTACAGGTACTTGTTCTTCTGATGTATTTGGGGCTGCAGCCCATCAATTGGGGGTGCATATCTCCTAACACTAGTGCGACTTATGACCCCACTGAGGTTCCTGCAGTGAGTAGCATGTCCTGCACATGAAACTTGATTACACTGAGCCCTTGAAGCGAGATATGCGCAACTGCAGGCATTGCGATTGTGGTTTTCAGTCCCTTGCCTAGGTTCCTTCATAGAGGAACCTGTTTCATTCCATAACTCAGTGTCTCCCATACCTTGCATTACCTGCTGCAGTGTGGCAGAGTAACTCTTGTTCAAAGCTGGCTTGAGGAGGAATTTTTACTCACCACTCTGGCCTTTTAAAAAAAAAAAATATTTTTATTAAGCAACTCCAAATATTGTACAAAAGATAATAGAGATATTCAAATACATCAGCAATAATTCATAAAGAAAGGACATATATGATTAATAATATTAGGTTAAAAAGATAAAACCTTGCATCATTACGTAAAATATCATACAACATGAGGCCTAAGAGCTATATAAAAGAGAAGAGCCTGAATAAAAACAAAACAAAACAGTTCGTCTTTAAGCATTTCTTATATCGCTACTCCAGGCGGCAATTGACAGCCAAATTTTACAACCACGTATTCTAGAATTTTTCCCTCTAGCTGCATAGATGACTTTTTCTTGATTATAAATTCCCAGAAAATGAGTTAGCCACATTTGGAAATTCGGGGAATCCACCTCCTTCCAACGAGCTGCCAATATTATTCTATAGACTGCTGTGCCTAAAAATAAACATGTTTCCTCTTCCCTGCAATGTCCAAGAGTACTATCATAGCCAAGTATATAGAGTGTGGGTGATTCCGCTACTTTATGGCCAAACACTTCCTCCCAAAATTCGTATAGCATTTTTTTTAAATGTTAATTTACCACATTCATAGAACATATGTACTAGATTTGCAGGGCCTATTCCACATCTCGGGCATTCATCATTTATTCTTTTGCCCCAAGTGTGTAACTTAGCTGGTGTAGACTATAAATTGTAAATAGTTTTATATAGTTGTGCTTTTAGATTAGATGATAGAAGTAGTTTGGATGTTAACAACAGAGACATATCAATATCTACATTGGGATTAATAAGTTTACCTGCCCACGACGGCCCCCCGCGGCGGGATGCCTGGCTTTCACCTTGGGGATGCCATGTAGGGGCTATCTCACAGGGAAAAGCCAGGACGGGTTCCCAAGGCAAGCGCTTAGAGACCCCTGGGTTATAAGCGCTATATAAATCCAACATACAATACAATACAATACAATACTATGTGTTCCAGATCGTCCTTTTGTTTCTCCAATAACATGTCATATATAGTGCCTATTCTAGTTGAAGGTTTCCCTATATTCTCAAGAAAAGGAATGTTCTCAAGTGTGATTCTTGGAATTTTTAAATTAGGAATAGTGTTAACTTCGATAAACTTAAAATAATCGGTACTAGGAATAGCAAAGTTTGTTTGAAGGTTCAAATACCTAATGTCGGATTCTCCCCCGAGAAAATCCCCCACTGTGGCAATCCCCAACTTTTCCCATTTTTTGGCAATATCATCGTTCGCTTGTATTGACAATACCGAGGAGTGCCATAGCGGGGTGTATTTGTTAAGTTTTGGGATTGCAAGATGTCTGGAGGACTTCTTCCAGATTTTCCAAGCACTATTGATGATCTTAAACTTAACTTTCTTGTAGTAAGACAGTTCTAGTTGTCTCAACAAAAGACCTTTTGCTTTATTCCCAATTGCTAATTTATATATAGATGGTATCTCGTTATTCTGTGTAATTTCGGTAAATGATTTCATATTAAAGAACGGTGTCATTTGTTGAAGAAGAACGGCCCAGAGGTATAACATTCTATTAGGAATCGCCAATCCGCCTCTATGTTGAGGTAGAGATGAATATGTTATAGCCCTCCTAATTTTTCCATAATGCCAAATGAATTTTGACATTTGTGATTCTATGGAATTAATGATATTATCTTCCACTATTAGGGGAATAGCTCGGAATAGATGTAATAACCTGGGAAGAATATTCATTTAAAAAAAATTCCCCCTGCCAATGATTGACAGATTAAGATTATTAACCCTAGTGAGATCTTTCCTTATAGCCTTCATTAGGGGTTCGTAGTTAAGTTTGTTAATGTTTTCTACCCTAGGGGGAAATACATATTCCAAAATATGTGGTTTTACCTACTTTCTTTGGATCCTCATATTCAACATTATTGGTACATATAATCACTGTTTTTTCACGATTATGTGAATACCCAGAATAATGACCAAACACTTGGGTAATAAGTTCAATTTCTACAATTGCCTCAGCAGGGTAAGGCGTTACTACCGCCACGTCATCGGCATAGGCCAATATCTTAGTTTCATGTATGCCAACAATAATGGGTTCTATTGCCCGAGATGTTATTAATTTTAGAATCAGGGGCTTGATATACATGGCAAACAATATTGGGGAGCATGGGCATCCCTGCCTTGTGCCTCTTAATATATTAATTGATCTAAATTCTATGCCCATCACTTGAAGCTTGGCCCTTGGTTCTTGATACATTACTTTGATTCAATTAGCAAAACCGGGCCCAAAGTTATTCAGTTCAAGCACCTCCCATAAAAATTTCCATAAAACTCGATCAAAAGCCTTCTCGGAGTCGAGGAGGATCATCGTCATCTGGCCCCCCATCCCACTCATGATGTCAAAAAGAGAGATGACCCTGCGGGTGTGATCCGCAGTGCCTTCACCAGGAATAAAGCCATGCTGCCAGGGGTAGACCATATGTTCAATGACCCTCCCGAGCCGATTGGCCAAAATCTTTGCGTAGAGCTTCGAGGCGAAATTAATTAGTGAAATTGGGCGGTATGACGATGGAAGTTCTGGAGGCTTTCCCTTTTTAGGGAAGATGATTATATTAGTTTCCTTCCATGACTCAGGTGGGGTACCGCTCCATTGTATCCCAATAAATAGGTCTTCAGGTAAGGTATTATTTGTTCTCTGAGAATTTTATATAATTCTAGTGGGAGTTTGTCAGGGCCAGCGGCTTTCCCTGAGGCCAGGCCAGATAGGACCAATTGCAGCTCAGTGACCGTGATTTCTTTTTCCAGATCTTCTCTAGTGATTTCATCAATGGTACTACTCATCCCACTCTCAATTAACCATGCCCTTAAAAACTCTTTCATTTCTTTTGGATCAGTTGTATCATCATTTTAATATAGCTTTTGATAGTATTGCCGAAAAACTTCCACAATATCACCCAATGTTGTATGCTCCTGACCCTCAAATTCAATAGCCGTTACCATATCATAGGATAGTTTCTGCCGGGTACGTAATGCCAACTGCTTTCCAACCCTTTCCCCATTTTCATACATTTTATTCTGGTTTGACTGAAATGTCTCTGCTGCTCTCTGGGTGAGCCTGCTATTAAGCTATGCTTTAAGAACTAGCATTTTGGGCAAAGTTGTTCCACCATCTTTACCCCGCATTATTAGGGTGATATGCTCTTCCTCTGCTTTAGCCAATTCACGCATCCGTAGGTAGTTGTCCTTGTTTTGCTGTTTCTTACGTTTGGCCACAAAGCTAATTGTCTCTCCCCTAAGGGTGGCTTTAAAACAATCTCACACCACTCCCCTCGATGTGCTGTATTGATTGCAATCAAAGAATCCCTGGTTCCAGGCAGTTATGTATTTTATATATTCTCTGTTGGCCAAGAGTTTTCTTTCATATGACCAGTTAGAACGAGGCCTGTTAAAATTGGCAATATTGATTGTGAGGATCAATGAGTTATGGTCTGAGATTGTCTTTGGGCATTTAACAATTTCTGCTTGAGTAGAGTAGTCTCTAGTTGTCAATATATAATCGATTCTCACATACTTATTGTGGGGATACGAAAAATAAGTATACCCGGGGTCCGATTGATGTTTAGAATCCCAAATATCTATTAGATCATAACTACACCTAAGTTGATTAATGGCTCTAAATACTTTCGGTTTGCGGCCTGTGTATGCATCTTGTTTCTGCCTATTCCCTGTAGACCCAAGGGAAACATTAAAATCTCCACAGAATATTAATGTTCTAGGCCAAGAGGCCAGCTCTAGTTCCAACTCTTCGAATATATGTTGGGTCGTCCTGATTAGAGCTATACACTGAGCAGATAGTAATCCCCAGTTTTAGTTCTACGATAGCCCACCTTCCAAGAGTGTTAACCGCCTTACATATAGCTTGCCCAAGGAAAGTTTTAGCTAAGATGGCTACCCCACGGGTTTTGGATGTTTGCGTTGTAGACTCAAGCAGATTATATCCGGGAACCCTTAATAAATCCCTTTCGTCCCCAGGCAGGTGAGTCTCTTGGAGGCAGAGTACATCATTGGAATTCTGTCTAATTATTTCATATAAGCGGGCCCTCTTACCCCTATCGTTAAGTCTAGCCACATTTCAGGAACATAATTTCAGTCTCCCCAGTGCGTTTTTTTAAATTTGCCGTGTATATGATATGTGCTCTTCTCCCTTTAACAGTTGACACTGAAATGTCAGTCTTTTGCATGTTTTGCAACCAATCTAATCTTATTGTACATTTGAAGTTGCTTTTTTTAATTGCTTTTTCCCCCTGCCTTCCCACCACCACCGCCCCCCTCCAACCCTGCCCCCCCACTCTCCGCCCCAACACCCGTCAGAGTCTGTTGTGATGGATATGTGTCTCCTGACTAGTGCTTAATTTAATACTCCTACTACGACAAACGACAAACTTGCAGATAAAGTAACCTTGCATATTTTATTGCAGACACGTGCGGATTAGACCTAATCCCCCATATTACCTATTTTCTCAATCTATGCCCCAAATGATTTATTCATGCTACAGCTGTAGTTATAATTGTTGTCAAGACTTGTTAGTTCTGCTCATGCCCTAATTGAGCCTATCAAGATATTCTTTCGCTTTAATTTCAGAGATAAAGAATTTTGTTTGACCCCCATATATTACTTTAAGAGGAGCAGGATTATTGAGATATGCCTGTGCCTTCTTTTCTTGAAACTGTTAAATCAACTGGCACAGCCTCGACCTCCTTTCAACAGTGATGTGGCAGAAGTCAGGGGGCACAAAATAGGAGATCGCACCTCTAGCACGTTTGCTTTCTCAAATATTGCCTGTCGGAGGAGAAAGTTTCAAAAGTAAACGAGAATAGCCTGTGGGTATCCCCCAGGTTTAACTGCATGTTTTAGGGTAAGGGGAACGCAGGGGGCGCGCTGAATTTCCGTGTCCCGATTCCAACTGGACAGCTCAGGCAGTGAGTCATGGAGAAGCTCTACCACAAATGATTAAACATCTTCCCCCTCTGCTGTCTCCGGAACACCCAGTATGCGTAGATTATTCTTTTGTAGGCGGTTTTCGAAATCCTCTAGCTTCCATCTGACATACGCTAGCTCAGCCTCGTGAGATTCGACCTGCTTGTGGTTCGCGGCAATCTCAGACTCGTTGGTAACAATTCGGTACTCCAGCTCCGTCATTCGATCCCCAAATGTATAGCTGGATTCGAATATACTGGGCAGTTTGGGTGCTGTGGGACACTAGTCAAGCCGGACATCAAACCAGATGGACTAGTGAGCTGAGACAATGGGGTATAGTCCCAGGCTAATTCTGCTGCTCCATGATGGCTTTTTTCCGCTTCAGGACAGTTTTTGGATTCACCTTTGAATCACCCAATTTTACACCGTCATCACTTTCATCCGTTAGGTCGGATTCGGCCTCATCAGACCATTTAAGCTTGTCTGAAAATGAAAAAAAGTCGCTAGGGTCTTTATCTTGTTCAGCATCAGCACCCTCGAAGTTAGTCGGGTTTAATATATTAGCTTTTCTAATGTCCATCGCTGTCCTAGAATCAGCTAAAGCAAATAGAGGTGCTAGAGACTCTTCTGCCACAGCCTGCTGCTCTTTAGTTTCTTCAGCACCAACACCGGCTCCTGCCCAATTGCACATACTGGGTCTATTACACATACCTGAGCCCCCCCCCCCTTCATCTCTCGCGTTAGTCTCAGTATCAATGTCAGATACAGAGTCTAATACAATATTCTTATCCATTTCTATCATCGTGGGGAGCGATGAGGGGGACATACCTTCCACGAGATCGTCACATTGCGCATTTATGCCCAGAGTCGTGCTCACCTCAGGTGCCACGCTGTTAACTTCGGGACTTGCTATTTCAGGCCCCCCAGGGACGCCAGGAACATCAGGGGCATCAGAAGCGCTGACTGCTGCAACAGAGTGTTCGTCAGCTGGCGCTGCGGCGGGAGCTTGCAATGCAGAGTCTCCTGCCTTGCTCTTCCCACCGTGACCCGGAACGAGTTTTGCCGGTGTTTTCCGAAGTAAGGCAGCCACCGACGGGCCGGTCATACTCCCCTTCCTCGCTAGTGCCCCTCCCTGCTTTGGGGTTCTGGAGCCTGCAGCCGCTTCCGACGTGGTTCCGCTGCCCTGCTTGCCCACCGGCTTCTCGCTGAGCCAATCTCACCGCTCTCGTCTTGGCAGCGGCCAGTGCCGCCGCATTCTTCGGAGCCATGATAGCGTCCCCGTCGGCACTCCACTCGGGGGTCACAGTGAGGTATGCTTTGCTTCCTGCTTTGGCCTGTGTTTGAAAATTATTAGGTCTCTCTCTCCATAGATAGCGGAGCACTATGAGGCCAATCAGCCTAATTTCACTAGTTAATTTCTAGCCGGCTTCCTCGCATCGGAGCCGGTCTCTGCCACCATCTCCGCTCCTCCTTATATTGTTTTCCTATGTTGCTGTGGTGCAAGGTGAAAGGAATTCCAATACCATTTCCTCAGCATATTTCTCGGGAGGCAGCAGCCGTTCATTTCGGCATAATCTGCATTTTCTTCCCCCCAAAGCACTGGTCTGAGCGCACAGTGATTTCACACAACCGCCATCTTTGCCTCGAGCCTAGGCCTCCTGGTTCTATGGTATTTCCCACTCTGGCCTTAAAGTAACAAGCTGACCAAGTTCCATGTGGGTGTTACCACTTTTCCTTCTTGAGCTCATTTTTGCCAGCTGCTTCATTGTTCTTTAACTTCGATTGTGCGTTATTCTGTATACATGCAAGTAGATACCTTCCAAAATGTTTTAATTTTATGGTTTGTCTTTTTATTATTATCCTTATAAAATACATCCCATACACCCACCAACGACACTGCCCATTGGAGCATCAGATTATTGATAGAGCTTTATCAAAATCCATCCATTCAACTCTCTCCTCCCCACAACCGGTATGCATATACTGTATGTGATACCTCTGGTTGCTTTACATTTGGGTTAATGCTCTTGGATACCCAACCATCCAACTCTAAATATGACCCGACTGCAGCAGTAGTTACAAAATGTTTTAATTTTCGGAGTGACACCGTTCATTATGCCCGTTCACATCATGGATTTAAGATGATGTATGTGGTGTCAACACCTGTCACCATTTAGACTACACCTGGAGCAGCTTTAGAAAGGTGATCACAACCGATCCAAAGATTTTAAAAGTCTGTACCATTGTTGGGAAAATTTGTACTGCAATAAGAAAGTATTTTAGTAGTGGAAGAGTATGATGATTGCAACGATTACATTGAGGCTAAGAAAATATGGGAAAGGAGTTTCAACACTATGACACATATCCTCATAAGCAACACATTTTCAATAAGTGGTATCAACCTGTGGGATTAAATGTAGACACTTATGCCTCAGTCTTCAGAGTGTGGACCTCTACATGCTCATTCATGGATTGTGACCTCTGCGACAGACTCTGCGCTTTCTTCCATGACAAAATCAAGATCATCTATGACAACTTCGACAACAACAACCTCAGCGAGGAACCCCCTCCCACCGCTCCCAGCACCACGCAGCCGACACTAGACAGCAGGATTACCCTTCGCATCGAAGACACCCTGAAGATGATGAAGACCACTGTGGAGTGGGTTTGGGGCGGGCCGGAATAACAGGCGCGGAGGCCGGATGAAGTGCGCTATGATCAGCAAGAACTTATTGAGTGTACAGAAGCAAGGTCTTTGGAGTACATGTGCCAGGGGTGGAGTCCAGGTAGGAGATGCAGGCTGGGGTCGTTGTGGTGAGAGTCCGGCGAGGGGGTCGTCTGTAGGATGTCCGCTGCTGGGCTGGGGTCGTCTTGCCGAGGTAGAGGTAACAGTGTGTCCCTCAGAGGTACAAGAGAAAAAATACAGGGCGATTAGTCCTGAGCAAAACGGACTTAGGAGTACTTCCACCCGCACCGGGGAGTGAGGGGGTTAAAGCGAGCGTGAGGGAGGGACGGTAGGGTAGGTGGAGAAGGGAAGTAAAAGACGGGTAACGGGGAGAGGGTGTTGCTTGTGGGGAATTGGTGTCCAGTACTATACAGTGCCAGGGGTGCGTTAATGGTACAGTGGGTGCTGATCGTGACTCTATATACAGTATTTACACTAACTACAAGGGGAAAGGTGACAAGGTACTCACGTGCCCCGCCGTAACTCTCTTCCGAGTTACGGCCGCTCTCCAGCCACCTCCTGAGGTCGCCACCAATCCTCGCACCAAACGTCCTCCTCCTCTTCCTTGTCTCGGGTCTTCCTTTCTCCTCCGCTCTCCGCTGCTGGTTCTTCGCTTGCTGGTATCTCCTGCCACAAGTCCACTGTTGGGAACCCCTCGTCTTCCTGCTTGTCGGTTTTTCTATCCTCTGGACGGGAACCTGGGGAATGACTTCCGGGGTCGGGTGCGATCACTTCCGGTCTTTCTTGAATCGCCACACTTCCGGGGTCACGAGAGGTCGCTTCCGGTCCGCTGCGTACCGCTGTTGCTGCCGGCGCCTGTAGAGAGAAAGAGAGAGGAGTAGCCCGGGTTGGCTGAGTTACGGCATGCGTGGTTCCGGAGGCAAGGGAGTCCACACTGGGTCGCCGCCCCGGGGAGGTAAGGGTCGCTTCTTCACATCCCCTTTCCCTAGCAGTCTTTCTTGTAGGGGTTGTAGGTGGCGGATAACGGGAGAGGTAGTCCGCATTACCCTGTTCTAGCCCTTTCCGGTGTAAAGTTCTGAATCGAAAGGGTTGCAGAGAGAGGAACCACCGGAGTACTCGGTCATTGTGGCCTCTGTTACGTGCCATCCATTCTAGTGGGGCGTGATCGGTGTATAAGAGGAACTCCCGTCCCTCCAGGTAATACCGGAGGCTCTCTACTGCCCATTTAATAGCCAGTGCCTCCTTTTCAACAACTGAATAGTTCAATTCACGTGGGAAAAGCTTCCTACTGAGGTAGAGGATTGGTTTTTCTGCCCCCTCTGAATCCTTTTGGGACAGGACAGCTCCCAAACCCTGATCGGACGCGTCGGTCTGTAGGATGAAAGGCTGGGAATAATCGGGACTTATTAACACAGGCTCAGAAACCAGGGAATTCTTGAGTAGGTTAAAGGCATGTAACAGCAAGGGAGACGGTTGTTTTAGTATCTCTTCTGTTTTTGCAGTTTTCTTCAGTAGATCGTTCAGTGGGGCTGCGGTTTGGGAAAAGTTGGGGATGAATCTCCTGTAATAGCCCAACATCCCTAGAAAGGCACGGAGTTCTTTCCGTGTTTGGGGGAAGGGTATGGCTTGGATGGTCTTGACCTTGTTGTCCTGAGGACGGATGTGCCCTTCTCCCAACAAGTATCCTAGATACCTTACACTTTGTGCCGCTATAGTGGTCTTGGAGGGGTTGATGGTGAAGCCATGTTTACCAAGGGAGGAGACAACAGACTGCAAATGGGAAAGGTGTTGTTCCCATGTATCGCTATATATGACGATGTCGTCTAGGTAAGCCCCTGAGTAATGGGAATGGGGTTGCAAGACCAGGTTCATAGCCCTCTGGAATGTAGCCGGGGCTCCATGGAGCCCGAAGGGCATTACTTTAAACTGGAACAAGCCCTCTGGGGTTGAGAACGCGGTCTTTTGTTTGTCTTCTTCTTTTAAGGGGATCTGCCAATAGCCCTTGCACAGGTCAAGGGTGCTTATGTACTTAGCTTTGCCTATGCGCTCCACCATCTCGTCTACACGGGGTAGGGGATAGGAGTCGAAGGCAGAGATTTTATTCACCTCTCTGAAATCGATGCAGAATCTCGTAGAGCCATCGGGTTTAGGAACCAAGACGATGGGCGAATTCCAGCTGCTGCTGGAGGGTTCTATTATGCCCATTTTCAACATCTGGTTAGTTTCCTCTTTAATGACGGCTCTACGGGCTTCAGGGATTCGGTATAGTCGTTGTCTTACAGTCTTTCCAGGTTCCGTGTGGATGGCATGTTCCACCACGGTGGTTTGTCCTGGTAAGGAGGAAAACACTGTTTGCAAAGAGGACAAGGACTGGCGGAGGTCCTGTTTGTTGCATTCAGGTAGGTCTGGGTCAAAGCATCCCTCAAAAGGAAGGGATAGACTACCGGATAAGACGGGACGGGGTCCCTCCCATTTCATTAGGAGGTTAACATGGTAGATTTGGGTGACCCCTCGGCTGGCGTCCGTTTCGATTTCATAGGTGACAGGAGTCACTTGTCTTAGGACGGGGAACGGGCCCTGCCACTGCCCGAGCAGCTTATGGTCAGAAGACGGTAGGAGTAGTAGCACGAGGTCTCGGGGAACAAAGGATCGGGCTTTGGTTCCTCTGTCGTACTGGTGTTTCTGGGTGGTTTGGGCGGCCAACAGGTTCTGTCTCACAATCTCCCTAATTTCGCCTAAGTGGGTCTTGAGGTTGTCTACATATTCGGGTAGAGGTCGAGTTCGATCTGGCTCAGATTCCCAGGCTTCGCGAGCCATGTCCAAGAGAGTCCGGGGGGCTCGCCCGTACAACAGTTCGTAAGGTGAATAACCAGTGCTGCTTTGTACCTTACAGCGGATGGCAAAAAGGGCGAGAGGAAGCATCTCCTCCCACCTTTTGATCTCAAGGCCCAATAGCTTTTTGAGGGTGGTTTTCAAGGTAGCGTTCTAACGCTCCACCAACCCCTCTGTCTGGGGGTGGTAAGCAGAGGTTCTTATTTGCTTGATACCCAGATTGGAACATATTTGGCGCATAAGGGACAAGACAAAGGGCGTCCCTTGATCGGTCAATATCTCGCGGGGAAAACCCCCCCTAGAGAAGATGGAAATGAGGGATTTGGCTATGTTCTGTGTGGTGGGTTGTCGGAGGGGCACTGCCTCCGAGAATCAGGTGGCGTAGTCTACTAACACCAGAGCGTACCTGCATCCGCTCTTAGAGGGTAACATGGGGCCTATAAGGTCCATCCCTACTCTAGTAAAGGGGACATCTATGAGAAGGAGGGGTTGGAGTGGTACCCTCGGGGGCCGATACCGGCTGGTTTTCTGGCACACCAGGCACTATCTTTTAATTTGGGCATATACGCCTGGCCAATAGAATTTTTCCAAGATTGTTTCTCCAGTCTTTTCATCGCTGAAATGTCCTCCTAGTAAGTGACTGTGGGCCAGAAACAGTACCTTATCCCTAAACAGTCCAGGGATAACCAACTGGGTTTTTGTCTGGGGCCCTCCCTTCCTGTACAGGAGTCCGTTCTTTATGAAGAAGTAAGGACCTACTTGCAACGGATCTTCATTGGGGAGGGCACGACCCCAGGCGTCGTGTAACACAGGATCTTCTTGCTGAGCTGCGCGGAATATCCTATTTGTTTCCCACGGATGTGTGTCCACCTGAGCGGGGCAAGCCAGGGTAAAGTCTCTTTTTTCCTTTTTCTTTTGGGTTTTGGATTTGAGTGGTTTGGTGGGGAAGTCCGAAGAAGGAGAGTCATGGGAAAAAGGGGCTTCTGCCCACCATCTCTTCAGGGAGTCTGTTGTGTCCTGTAGGAGGTGGGGAAGACCACTGTAGTCACTACCTAGAATAGCTTGTTCGGGAAGATTGGGTACCAGACCGACCGTTAGCAGGCTTCCTTTATCAGTGGGGTGTTGCACACACACTCTTGCTGTCGGGTAGCTCTTAGTATCGCCGTGGACACATTTAATGGCCACGGTCCCTGTCACGGGTCCAACGGGGTGGGGCAGTTCCTGTGGTCGCAGAACGCTATGTCAACACCCCGTAATGGCAAGCGCCATCATTCGGTGTCCATCAATCTTGACAGGACAGCGGAACGGTGGAGGGGTTGTTTCCGTAGTGAGACAAACATAGTTCTTAGTCAGTCCTATTTCCATGGGTTCCTCCTTCTGGGGGCATATGCGGGCTATGTGTCCATACCCACCGCAATGGTAGCACTGTGGACCGGGTTGTGGTGGCCGAGACATGACAGGATAGGGCATCAAGGGAACAGGGTCTGGTTTTCTGGCCACAGGAGGGGGCCTTTGCGGCCGGAGATGGCTGCCATGGTGTATGCGTGGTGGGTGTTCATCTTTAACACGCTGTGACTCTTGTGCTCGGCTATAGGCGCTGGCGATCTCCACTGCACTGTCGAGGGTCAGTCGAGCGTGTTGGCGTACCCATTTCTGTGTGGCCGGGTGTAATGATGCTAGGTGCTGTTCCAGATAAATCTTGGATAGAATCTCTTCCTTGCTGGATGTGGCGGGTTTCAACCATCTGTTAGCTAGGTCCTGGATACGAAATGACAATGCCCATGCCCTGGGATTTTCCTGGGGCCCTTCCCGTGCCTGACGTAGCCGAACCCTGTACGTTTCGTCGTCGATCCCTAGACGCTCCAGGATGCAAGCCTTTATGTCTGGATAGGGGGTTTGTCCCTGTATGTTGGCTTGTTGATAGGCTGCTTGTAGTTCCCCTGTCAAAAGAGGACTTAGGTAGTGACCCCATCGGTCGGCCGGCCAGGCGGCGGCCTGGGCCAGGCGCTCGAAATTCGTGAAGAAGAAATCGGGATCTTCACCTGCCACATATTTCTGTAAGACCACGGAGGGTAGAGAGGCCATTGGTCTTTGCTGCCCCATGACAGTCGTAAGCTTCTCATGGGCTTGGTCCTGTGCAGTGCCCTGACCCTTCAGGACGTCGTGCAGTTGCCCACGATAATCTTCCGCGGTCTTGAGGAACCGTTCCATCAATTTCCCAAGAAGTTCTTGTCCTTCCGCCAGCTGTTTGACTGCGGCCTCCATGCTTCCGGGATATCCCACTTCTGACACCAACTGTGGAGTGGGGGTTGGGGCGGGCCGGAATAACAGGCGCGGAGGCCGGATGAAGTGTGCTATGATCAGCGAGAACTTATTGAGTGTACAAAAGCAAGGTCTTTGGAGTACATGTGCCAGGGGTGGAGTCCAGGTAGGAGATGCAGGCTGGGGTCGTTGTGGTGAGAGTCCGGCGAGGGGGTCGTCTGTAGGATGTCCGCTGCTGGGCTGGGGCCGTCTTGCCGAGGTAGAGGTAACGGTGTGTCCCTCGGAGGTACAAGAGAAAAAATACAGGGCGATTAGTCCTGAGCAAAACGGACTTAGGAGTACTTCCACCCGCACCGGGGAGTGAGGGGGTTAAAGCGAGCGTGAGGGAGGGAGGGACGGTAGGGTAGGTGGAGAAGGGAAGTAAAAGATGGGTAACGGGGAGAGGGTGTTGCTTGTGGGGAATTGGTGTCCAGTACTATACAGTGCCAGGGGTGCGTCTATGGTACAGTGGGTGCTGATCGTGACTCTATATACAGTATTTACACTAACTACAAGGGGAAACACGGAGAAAGGTGACAAGGTACTCACGTGCCCCGCCGTAACTCTCTTCCGAGTTACGGCGGCTCTCCAGCCACCTCCTGAGGTCGCCACCAATCCTCGCACCAAACGTCCTCCTCCTCTTCCTTGTCTCGGGTCTTCCTTTCTCCTCCGCTCTCCGCTGCTGGTTCTTCGCTTGCTGGTAGCTCCTGCCACGAGTCCACTGCTGGGAACCCCTCGTCTTCCTGCTTGTCGGTTTTTCTATCCTCCGGACGGGAACCTGGGGAATGACGTCCGGGGTCGGGTGCGATCACTTCCGGTCTTTCTTGAATCGCCACACTTCCGGGGTCACGAGAGGTCGCTTCCGGTCCGCTGCGTACCGCTGTTGCTGCCGGCGCCTGTAGGGAGAAAGAGAGAGGAGTAGCCCGGGTTGGCTGAGTTGCGGTATGCGTGGTTCCGGATGCAAGGGAGTCCACACTGGGTCGCCGCCCCAGGGAGGTAAGGGTCGCTTTTCACAACCACCCACTCTGGCGCCCCCACGGACCCATGCCCCACCACATCTACCACAGAGCGAGCCGTAGACATAGTCGTCCCGGATCTTCAACGAATCATCAACTGCTCTTTTGGGACTGCCTCCTTCCCCAATGACCGGAAACACGCCAAGATCAACCCTCTGCTGAAAAAACCATTGGCGGACCCCATCGACCTCAAGAATTTCAGACCGATATCCCTACTCCCTTATCCGGCCAAAGTCATGGAAAAAGCTGTCTCAACCTCCCGCTCGGGGACCCCTAAATTCCAGTGCCACTGCTTGGGTAAACCCCAGGAACTTCGCTGCTAGATAATATAGCTCAAAGTCTGGGACAGCAAGCCCCCCCCCCCCCTCCACCCTTGGTCGCATCAGCGTATCCAGCGCTACTCTATGCCTTCCGTTCCCCCAAATAAAGCCACCAACCGCAGATCGGAGCTGCTGAAAAAATGCGGCAGGCACCCACACCGGTAGCGCACGGAAATAATAGAGCAGTTGGGGAAGTGACACCATTTTCAGCAGGGCTACGCGACCTGCCACCGACAAAGGTTAGGTTCCCCAAAACTGCATGCTACTCTTAGGACCCTTCATCGCCCTACCAATGTTGCCATCCAGCAAGTCCTCCTGGGTATGATAGATATGCGTCCACAGGTAAGAAATGCAATGGGGTTCCCACTTGATGTCATGCGCAGGTGCAGGCAAATCACATGCCAGGTCCACCGGAAAGATACAAGTCTTCGCCCAGTTAACCCTAAGACCAGAAATCTCCCCAAATATGTGCAATAATGTACGGGCTCCTTCCAGTGCATCCCCCACGTCCCTTAAAAACAACAGGAGATCATCCGCGTATAAAGAGATAAAGTGCTCCTGACCGCGGAGTCGTAGGCCCTGAAATGCACGTCCCAGCCTAGCATTGATTGCTAATGGCTCTATAGCCAGGGCAAATAATAACGGGGATAGTGGGCACCCCGGTCGGGTACCGCGTCCCACTGGATACGGGGAGGAGATGACATTCCCCACCTTCACTCTGTTGCTCGCCGATGAGTATAGTATCTCGGTTCAGCGGATATAGCCCTCCCCAATTCCAAAGGCTCTCCTAACGAAAAACAAGTAAGGCCATTCTAAACTATTGAATGCCTTTGCTATATCTAACAAAGAGGACCATCGCCTGTCTTTCATCGTTGTGGACCCCACTCAATATGCGAACCAATCGACGTATGCTGCCCGCGGTATTACGAGTAGGAATGAAGCCGGCCTGATCGGAATGTACTAAGTGTACCATATGTGGAAGGAGTCGGGTATCCAGGATTCGACTCAATATTTTATAATCAGAGGTTAGCATGGACAGGGCTTGGTATGCAGAGGGGTCCGTAGGGGCCTTTCCCAGTTTGAGAAGAGGGATGACGATGGCCTCCCTTGTTGAGGAAGGCAGCACTCCCAGTTCCCTGGCCTCCTTAAAGACCGAAAGCAATCTAGGGGCAAGGATGTCTATATAGTTGGAATAAAACTCGATGGGTAGGCCGTCAATTCCCGGTGTCTTGTTACGTGCCATTTGTTTGATAGCGCACCTTATCTCAGTTAACGTAATATCCTGATCAAGGGAGTCCGCTTGATCCACGGCCAGGTAGGGCAGCTCTAGGTCCTCTAAAAAATTATGCATGTCCGTGTCAACCGCTTGCAACTGACTGCCATATAATGCAGCATAGTAGTCCCGAAATCGGGTGTTTATCTGAAGCTGGGTATATTTCAACTGCCCTGTCGGGGAGGTCAGCGCCAGAATAGGAGTGCATCTAGGGAGGGAGTTCGCCAACCACGCCAACAGAGTACCCACCTTGTCTCTTCCGGCATGCGCACGGGCCAAATGAGCCCTATGATCGAAGCATCTCAATCTTTCGGTGACTACCGCCACTGCCTCTTTAGAGCTTAAAACAAGTGCCCGCGCTTCAGGATTAGCCCAGTGGGTGCGTTCGGCTTCCCTAAGGGTCCTCTCTGCAGTGTCGATTTCCTGTAATAATGTCTTCCTTACTCCCACCCATTTAGTAATACACAGGCCCCGGATCACTACCTTAAAGGCGTCCCACTCCAGTGCCGTTGTCGTAGCTGTGCCCTCATTCTCATTAAAATATCGTTCTATCCCCGTCTTCAACTCAGTTTGGAAGACCAGGTCTTCTAGCATCTCTGGGCGCAATTGCCAGGTCGGTATGGCCGGACGCTCCTGGGTCCAGCAAAAGCTCACCAGCAACAGATTATGATCCGAGATGGTAGGTGACAAATATTCACTACAATCTACCAGAGCAACAAGGCCAGCGCTACATAGAATCGCGTCGAGCCTTACATGTAGTTCATGAAGGGACAAGAAATACGATTAGTCTCGTTCATCAGGGTGTTGCGTGCGCCATACATCAATAAGTCCCCAACTATCCTGCCAATGGGATCTGGACCTTTCTAATGTATGAATTGGGGCATCAGTAGCAGTGGATGAGACCTGTCTTTGGTCACATCTGCTATTGAGTTAAAGTACCCCCCCCTCCCCCCCTCCCCCCCCCCCCCCCCCAAGTAGCAACGTGTTTGTAAGGTAGGCCGCCAGAGTTTCAGACATGCGAGCAAAGAACGTCGCCTGTTCCACATTAGGGGCATAAATGCTGCAAAGAGTCACATCTCGCCCGTGAAGGCGTCCCATAACCGCTACATATCGGCCCTCGGGATCTATCAACTGACTAGTCATCTCGAAGGGGACTCCGGCTCTAACCCAAATCAGCACCCCTCTCGCAAAAGCTGAATATGTAGTATAATAAAGCTGCCCGCGCTGCAACGCTAACCGTTCAGCCCTAGTGAGGTGTGTCTCCTGTAGGAATGCTATTTGCAGGCCCCTGCGCACTAAATATGAGTGTATCTTGTATCGTCGCTGCATAGAGTGTAATTCCCGCACATTCCAAGTCATACATAATATATCAGGTAATGGACCCATAATCCAATTGTAAAAACACAACCATCCGTCGCCCCCTTACAGACACGCCGGTGAGCTTCCATTTCCAATCAAACTTCCCTACAACCCCAACAGTCCCAATCCCACCCTGTATATTACCCTCCCTCCCCAGAACAGGCACTAACTTAGTGAATCCTATCCAAACAAGACCCCAACAAGCGCCCCTAAAAGGAAATTCTCTTCAAGGGCGTTCTAATTGGGAACCATACGGTGGGGGGTGGGATAGGACCTAGTAATTTCGCAGTTATCTACTGATGCTTCCAGCACCAACCCCTCAGTAAGGTCCGACTACTCAACCATGAGGTGATTACGCCCCCCTTATCAGGAAGTAAAGGCAACATAGTAAGCAGGCAAATCCGTTGCCCCCTCAGACGCCCCACCCATCCCGGGCCCAGGCTGCCCACCGCACAACAAACCACAAAGTACAGTACGGCAGTTCTCACAGTGGGATACGCAGAGTGAAACATAGAGATCAACTTGCTTGTCATGAACTGTCCACCATATCATCTGCCATGCCCGGTGTCACCTTGGGAAGAATTTGGCTGCCAGATTCAGACAGCTTAACCTCAGTTTCATCAGCTTCTTTGTCAGAGTCCACAGATGCCCCCTGCGAAGACATCTCCACCCCAGCAATATCCACACCAGCTTGTAGCGCCGCTAACCGCTTCGCCCGTCTGAGACCTCGAGGGGGCCCCAGGCTCTGATCTCTGCCTCCCCGTACGACGTGGCTGACTAAGTCGCTGTTCCGTCACTGGTCTCTGCAAGGGTAAACCAGCCTTTCCTGTACCAGCTCGATATTCCTCTATCCATGCCCAGGCCTCATCCGAGGAATTACAAAAGTGCGGTTTGCCATCCTGTGCGATTCGTAGGCGTGCAGGGAACATCAATGAGTATTGTATACCTTCATCACGGAGTGCACGCTTGGCCGCCAGGAAGGACGTCCTAGCCCGCTGTACCTCAAGTGTGTAATCTGGGAATAGCGTAACTTTGCTATTGTCCACAGCATAGGGGCCCGAGGTTCTAGCCTTATGAAGGAGTAGGTCTCTGTCTCTATAGTGTAGTAGACGTGCCACCACCGGTCTGGGAGGGCATCCAGGATATGGAGGGCGCGCAGGCACTCTGTGGGCCCTTTCCTTTTTTTATTTTTATTTATTTAAATTACACAATTGGATCAAGTGAACAACACCAATCATATTATACAGTTAATGTTTACACAACTCTTAACATTTTACATCATAAAGTAACACAATTATTATTACATCTCTAGATCTTTAATTGCCCCCCCAAATTAACATGCCCTATTGTCGTTTTTTGGCCCCATTTAAAGCATAAAGACTCATTTCCAATTCGTATAAATTATATAGCTTAGCTCTCCAAAATTCAAATGCTGGGGCCTCTGGTTGTAACCAATCTGTCGCAATACATAACTGTGCTACAGTCATTGCTATAAACAAACATTTTTTATCTTTACATAAAACAGTGTCTTTTCCCACGGTTTGTCCCCCGCCTAATAACATAAGTGCAGGAGAAATTTTTATCGGAGTATGAATAATCATAGTAATGAAAGTTTCTATACTAATCAAAAAGTGAGCAAGTTTGTGACAACTAAAAAATATATGTATGCTATCAGCATTCTCGTCACCACAGCGAAAACATTTACCATCATATTGAGGGCCCCAGGTTGCCATCCGTTTAGGGGTATAATATACCCTAAACAGCGTTTTATAAACTTGCGCTTTTAAATTGGCTGAGAGACAGATCTTTCGCCATCAAAATTGTATCTACTATTTTAAGGTCCGGTACCCCTAGCTGCCAATAAGTGTTATATTTCTGTAAGTCGTCTAGTCTATACTCATAATCTGATATAACATGCCAATTTTTTTCCGAAGGCGAATCGCCTCCACTAATTTATTGGGGGCAGGTCTAATTTGCATTCTCAAACAAAAATGTCGAATTTGAAGATATTTAAAAAAAGAAGAATGAGGTAGCTTATATTTCAAAACTTTCATAAGTGCAAATAATCCCATTAGCTTCAAACAAATCCCCAATTCGCGAAATCCCCTTATGTGACCAATCCATCGCCACTCTGTCCCAAAATACAGAAGGGAGCAGTTTGTCCGCTCTAAAGGGTGTATAATGTGTAATTCTCCCAAATTTTAATAAGTCTTGATACCTTTCTCCAGACTTTAAAGGCCGAATCCAGCACTTCAAAGCAAGTATGCTTAAAGTAATTACCCTCCAATTCCTTCAATAAGCTGCCCCTTGCATGCTCTGCCAATAATAAAAAAAATATAGACGGAGCTTCAGCTTGTTCTTCAATTGGTTCACCAGTTAAAAGAAATCTCATTCTTTGCAAAAAACATACATAATAATAAAACACAAAAACAGGAATCACTCAACCTCCTCTTTCCACTGATAACGTCATCCATTTGAGCCCGTCTAACTTTCCTGGTGGCCCATAGAAATTTTGTAGATAAACGCTGAAGCTGTAGTATATACTTTATGGGAATCTCCAAAGGGATACTCCAAAATAAATATAAAACTTTAGCAAGAATACTTATTTTAATGATATTGCCTCTTCCAATTATGGACATCTGCAGCCGTCCCCACCTATCTAACAATTGTTTTGTTTGTTGGATAATAATATCCCAGTTGGCATCCACTATCACTTTCATTTGAGTCTTAATTTTGATGCCTAAATATGTTACTTCGGACGTTACCCTGGGATCATTAAATTGAATATTGTCTGTACATAAGACTTGGGTTTTTAAGGAGTTTAATTTGTACCCTGAGATTGCACCAAAATCATGAGCCAATCACTCAATCTATACTATAGCCTCCGCGGGGTCAACTGTAGTGACGGCAATGTCATCAGCGTATGCAAACACGGAGTGTGCGATATTTTTTACAGTCAGTCAGTCAAAATACTTTATTGCGATAACCTAATATCATATAAAGACAATGGCATTATGTAAATTGTTTAAAATACATATACAATAAATACATATGTTAAAGACCGTTAAAATACAAGAAGAATAAAAATCATACAGCATATCATATAACATATCAATATAAAGTGCAAAGTGCAAAATACTAAAAGCCCCAGAAAAACAGACATATCTGAAACCAGATATGTCCCTGTTACAAGTCCTATTAAAGTTACAAAGTGCCTTTTATAGTGCTCAGCTTGTGCTACTAAGGGGAGTTACCCTATTTTTTATTCTAGTATTCCTGCTCCTAATAGCACTCACTAGGAAACTAGCCACATGGAACATAATCCTAGGAGTCTGTAGAAGCTGTAAATAAATAAGAGCAGGTTTAACTTGAATAAATCCGGCCTCCTTGCCTCTACGTAATGACTACAGAACATCACTAGATGCATAGTATTTTGTTCGGAGAAATGATCACAGGAACATGGTAACGCCTTTTCTGGAGTGCTCCATACAGGATAAAAACCAAGATTAAAATGTATCAGGTTAAAACGAAAACGAGTTAAGATAAACCTGTGGTAAGGGTGAGTCACCTTGTTCAAGTAGTTTTCTGGGCCTTCAGGTATAGATAATATTAGACTTGCCCTAACACTTGGTTTTTTCAACTCGCACTCTTCTCTCTCCAAAGATAGGAGCTCTCTCATTGCACACTTTGTGAGCGCAATATCTTTGGGTGTTACAGACTCTATTACAGAGTATAACTCTGGCCTCCCCAACTTGGAAAAGTTTTCCTTAATGTAAGTCCACCACTTAATGTTATTAACTTTGTCCAAACACAGACAATCTCTCATGATGGTGTGGTTTAAAGGGATTTCTTTGTTAAGCCACATCCTCAGCCATGCTACTAGAGGTGCTGTTTTTATCGAGTCTGTGATGTAGCCTTCCCCAAGTTCCAGGTGAACAGTGTAGGACGGAGTCGATTGTGGGACACCAAGAACAGATCTAAAAAATTTATTTTCCATGATCTGTAGGGAATCCAGTCCCCTATAACCCCAAATTGAGCTGCCATAAGATGCCACTGAAATACATTTAGCCCTATAAATTTTCATTATGGCTGCAATTGGCCTGGCCCCCAGTTTCTTAGAGAACCCCTGGAGAGCTGAAGATGTTCTTGCTAACGAGGTTACTCTGTTCTTTACCTGGGGTCCCCAATTACCCTTTTCATCGAAAGTAATCCCTAAATAGGGGAAGGAAGTTACTCGAGCAAGCTTCTCCTGTCCGCAAAAAAATGTTTTGTGACAATTTTTCCTTGCTGCGCTGCCCATAAGCATAATTTGGGACTTCTTCGCGTTTATTTTTAGATCAAGTGAGCCCATAAAGGTTTCAAAGGCGTCCAGAAGGCGTTGGAGCCCCACCCCGGTACGTGCGAGGAGTACCGTGTCATCCGCGTAAAGGAGAACAGGGATCCCCTGCTCCCCTTCACGCGGAATGTCGAGGGTCACGTCCCTCAGGGCAAGTTCCAAAGCATTCACATATAATGTGAACAGTAGGGGTGCCAGAATGCACCCCTGTCTGACCCCTTTTTCTGAAGCAAAGACCTCCGTACACCTTCCACCCGTGGTAACTCAAATTTTAGCTGTAAGGCCCAAATGCAAATCAGCCAGTAGGTTAACTATTGTCCTATCCAAGCCCATTTCCAGCAATATTGACCAAAGCTTTGATCTGTTAACCAGGTCAAAGGCAGAGGAGAGGTCCATGAAACCGAGGTAAATGGACCCCTCCTTGGCCTTAGTGTATTTCTCTATCAACAAGTGCAGATTGAGACATTGGTCCTGGGTACTTCTTTTGGGTCTGAATCCATATTGCACATTGGTCAGAATACTTTTCTCAGTTGCCCACTCATTTAATTTTGCTAGTATGACTCTTCCTAGAATCTTAACTGATGAGTCAATCAATGAGATTGGTCTAGAACATGCAGGATCCTGCCTGTTTCCCTTTTTAAACACAGGGATAATTATTGAAGTTTTCCATGACTCTGGTATATTATCATGGCTTAATGCATTAAAGACCCTGCAGAGTAGTCTAGACCAAAAATTAGGGAAACATTTAAAGGCGTCGGCAGGAACACCATCAGGTCCTGGCGCCTTTTTCTTCAGAGTACAGTCTATTGCTTGTAAAACTTCTGTTACCTCAAAGTACAATTGGTTTCCATTGGCTATACTGCCAACCTGACCCTCAGGGCCGCCACTACTGTGGTCAGAATAAATATCACTAAAGTGTTTTATCCAACCTTCATCAGGTATGTTAGTTTCGAGGGGGGAATTCTCTCCTGTAAATAAAGGTTGGGTAAAAATCTTCCAAAATTCTCCACTATTTTTCAATATTGCTGGATCTGATAGCTGGGACCAAGCTTCATCTTTAATCTCTTTTTTTCTATCTGCTATGGCTTTTTTATACCGGGCACTACAAGTAGTGATAAGTGCAGGGACTTTCGGGACAGCCTTCAAAGCATTTAACAGCGCAGAGTGTGTTTTGGAGCATCTGTTATCAAACCATCTTTTGATGGGCAATGACTTCATTTTAGGGCCAACAAGCAGTCTTTGATTAATCTTGCTACAGATGCTACCAAAGGCAAGTATCACTTCCCTATTGTGAGCTTCACTAGATAAGCACACACCAACCTCGCCCTCCGCATCGGAGAGTACCTCTTGTACAAAGGATTCTGGAGTTATGCTATCCCATTTCAATCTGTGACCCTGGTCTTTGACTTTAAGTGCTGACCTGTTGTCGTGAGGACCATCTTTTCGCCCTATGAAATCAGTAGTTACTCAATCCAAGGAGACCGGATTATGATCGCTAAAAACAGAAACCACAGTTTTATACATTAAAACCTTACCTAATAAACACAATGAAATGAATATATAATCGATAATAGAGCCATTGTCTGTTCCCTTGAAAGTAGGGACCCTACCCCCCCCCCCTCCCCGCACCCAGACTCATATAAGTTCCATCTTGCTAAAAAGTTTTCTAAACATTCCCCCTGTTTATTATGTTCAAGGTGGATAGGCGAGCAGTTAGGAGGGGATTCTTCTTCATCGCAAACGCACATTAATGTACAAGGGTGGATATTAAAATCCCCCAAGAAAATGATTTCAAAAGAATTTACATTTTCACTGTAGACTGACAAAAAGTGATCCAATCAATCTAGACTATGTAAAGTACAGTCCGATGCATTGGCATTATAAAAATTTATAAATAAAATATTGGGATGTTCTACTGAGGAAAGTTCAACAATTAAACAGTGGTCGGAGCCCGAGTCACATTTCTTCAGGCGACCTTTAATATCTAGTTTGAAAAGACTTAACAGGCCACCCTTGGCTCTTCCTGCAACACTGGACACTGCTGGGATACAAAAATGACTATAGCCATCCAATGAGAAACTATTTTTTTTGTCCCAAGTTTCTTGTAATGCAATAATGTCGAACTTACAGATAAAATCTGACCATGCCGGGTTTCCAAATTTAGCCTTAATTCCTGCGATGTTCCAAGTATGCATACTAAGTACAGGTACATATTTCCCTTCATGGCTATTTTGTTTGGGCAAAAGTCAATCATTTTGGTCCAAAAAGGATAAAGGAGTATAACGATTAGACAACAAAAGAGGTTGTGCAAAAGGATTTTGATGAACTGAATGAGCTGGATGATTTGCAATATTACAACTTCGGTCTTGGCCCCATCTGTTGTTCATATCCCAATTGTTGTCCCACCCAGGTGCAGGGGTCCTAGGGTAGGTGACATTCTGTTGTTCTCCATAGAAAAATTTTAAAGTTAATGGGACAACGGTACCCTGTCTACGTTGGGGCGGGAGTAAGTTAGTGAGGATGTTTGGCAGAACGCCTGGATGTGAAAAACTCGCTGCCACACAATCCCCTTTAAATTTTTTGGGACGATTTCCTAACCAAGGAACTCTTTTTGCAGTCTTGATCTCCCTAGCCAGTTGCTGCCCCCTCCCCCCCCCCCGGGGCTAACTTCGTGTTGTTTGTGAGCCATTGTAATGCCTTATTTGACAAAGAGGTGGATGATTCAACTATACCATCTTCTAGGGGGGGAACGTTGGCTAATACTAATACAACAGGTGAAGCTTCAACTATAAATTGTAAAGGGTCCGTTGTCTGGGCTTGTACTGGGGGGGATATTGACTGTTAGTAAACCATCACCTTTACCAACTATCTGATTAGCGTTCGTTACCGGTAACTGTACTGGTGGATTAGTGTGCAACAATTCATCTGTTCCCTCACCAGCAGCATTCCCTCCAGTATTATTGCTTAAATTAGCAACCAACGTGGTAATGTTTTCAACCCCCTCCACTACCTTATTCTGCTGTCCTCCCAGCTTTTTTTTTTAATAAATTTTTTATTTTGCAATGTTTTAAGTAGAAAAAAGGGAGGAAAAGAAGACGAGAGAAAGAAGGAGGATGAAAATAAAGGGACAGGCGACATTCCGCCATAAATCCCTACACAGGGGGTGCTAGAGAACATTGTTGCAAAGAAAAAAAAGACCAGAATTACATCAGGGGGGACGACAACTAGCGTTGTCAGATGCAATGCAAATGTTATTGTTCGCCAATCTCCATCGATTGGGGGGAAGCACCCACGTCTCAGCAAACAGTTCTAAGTTCTCAGGAGTAAGAGGTGTCCCAATCATGATTACTATCATATAGGAAGGCCGTGCAGTTCGTCTTCACATGTGATTCGTGTCGCAACCAACAGTAGAACAACAACCCCAACCCAACACCCCACCCACCCCACTTCCCCTCCATCCCCCCACCCTGCCCCTAGTGGTGGCGACCATCATGCATTCAGAACATCGTCATACAAGCAGGTGATTAAATTTGGAAGCGATGTAGTGCACGAAGAGCTGAGGGGCAAACTGCAGCTGGCAAACCTCGGGACAGAAACCTAACCAAGGGTCCCCAGTTGAACATGAAGTTTTTAAAATCCCCCAAAAAGATATCTGACAGTCTTTCCATACTCAGTAGGCGCCATAGCCGTGCATGCCATAAAGAAATGGCTGGAGCTGTCGGGCTTTTCCAAGCGGCTGCCAAAGTCAATTTGGCAGCCCCCAGGCACAGCCATATAATGCGTTTATCGGCTCTAGTTTGATGTTCAATCTGCGGGTCTCTAAGCCCCAACAGGACATACTCCATTGAATCCGGAATTGGATAGCCCATCACATCCTTGATGTGGGATAGGATCTCGGACCAGAATGGCCGGATGGTGGGGCAGTCCCACCAGATGTGGCGGAAGTCACCCAGCATACCGCAGCCTCGCCAGCACTTATCTGAGGTCGTCGGGAATATCCGATGTAACTTGGATGGATACAGATACCAATCAAA
The DNA here is from genome assembly GCF_964263255.1 of Lissotriton vulgaris. Lineage (NCBI taxonomy): Eukaryota > Metazoa > Chordata > Amphibia > Caudata > Salamandridae > Lissotriton > Lissotriton vulgaris. Next base: position 247,674 of record NW_028250012.1, read on the forward strand.
TATAAGCTTCATATGAGCCTCTCTAAGATCTGTGGAATGATTATGCGCCGCTACATCACGCCAGAGGCTCCTCCATTCGTTGTCAGAAATGTCCCTCCCCAATGCAGTCTCCCAGTGGTCCATGTATCGAGGTCGGGGGGGACACCGCGGTGTCTAGTAACAACCCATAGATGAAGGAGATCGTCCCCTTCATGGTGGACGTGCGAAGGATAAAGGCTTCAAACTTTGTCAGTGGTCTAGTAGCGGCATCCACCACCCCAGGTGACGTCGCCCAGTGTAGGAGCTGGAGGTGACGAAAGCGCTCAGCGGGCAGAACACCATAATCCCGCATACAATTATGGAAGGTAAGAGGCGCCGTACCGTGAAACAGGTGAGTGAGGGCCCTACAACCACCCTCTCTCCAGACTCCAAAGGGTCCATCCGTCAGGGCCGGAGGAAAGGCCGGGTTGAAATGGATAGGAGTAAACGGGGACGGGAAGGTGGTCCACCGGTCGTCGCCACTGACCGTATCCCAGATCTTCAGCACCGTGCTGGTGGGGGTGCTAATATACGCATTTCTGGGCCGGTCCGCCTTAGGTTTCCAGGCCAGGTCCCAGATGGATCTTCCGGTCACACTCCGATCCATGTGGAGCCAGTACTTCTCTGACAGCTGTTGGGACCATTCCACCAGCACTCTCAGTTGGGCAGCCTTATAATACAAGTGCATGTCCGGGAACCCCACCCCCCCTCCACCCGTGGACGTTGAAGAACCGCAAATGAAAGTCGCGCCCGACCGCCTTGCCACACAAATTTCAACATCAGGGTCTTAAGCCGACGGAAATAGTCCAACCCTACTGGAATGGGCAGTGCCTGGAAGAGGTATAAGAGTTTAGGTAGGAGGACCATTTTAAGCGTGTGAATCCTACCCAACCACGAGATGTACTTCGGTTTCCATCTCTCCAGCTCCGTACGTATCGCCGCCAGCATCGGGGGAAAGTTGGCCGGAAACAGTGCGCCCAGGGTAGAGGTCAATCTCACACCCAGATGTAGCAGGGATGAAGTCGACCATGAGAGTGGAGTAAGCGCTCAAATCCGGTGCACCTCTTCGGGAGGTAGTCAGGTTCAGAATATACGATTTGTCGAAGTTGACTCTGAGTCCTGCCACCGCCTCAAAATCAGAGAGCACTGTGTGGACGTGGGGTAACGAGAGCGCCGGATCCCGAACCGTAAGTAACACGTCGTCCGCAAAGAGCGAAATCTTGTGTTGTTCACCTGAGAAGGGGAGGCCCAAGATCTGTTCGTTCTCCCGAATCGCTAGGGCCAACGGTTCGGTGCTTAAAGCAAACAGAAGTGGTGAGAGCGGGCAGCCTTGACGCGTTCCGCGGGAATGGCGGAAACTCCCGGACCTATGCCCATTAATCATTACCCGAGAGGTGGGGTTGTTATAATTAGCCTCAAGCATTCTTATGAATTGGGGTGAAAACCCGAAGGCTTCCAACGTGCGATGTAAAAAGCCCCAGTCAACGCGATCAAAGGCTTTTTCCGCGTCGAGCCCTACTAACACCGCCGGTATGCGAAATCTATTAGCCTTCTCAATCAGATGGGTCACGCGCCTCAAGTTGTCGTGAGTTTGTCGACCTTTTGTAAACCCGGACTGGTCCGGATGGACTAGGGCCGGCATCAAATCCTGTAACCTGCCAGCAAGTATAGATGAATACAACTTAGCGTCTAGATTGAGGAGCGCTATCGGGCGATAAGATGCGCACTTGGTAAGATCCTTCCCCGGTTTGGGGAGGACGGTAATCAGAGCCTCAGCCATAGTGTCAGAGGTTCTTCCCTCAGACGCCATTGCGTTAAAAAGAGAAACCAGGTAATCGCAGATGTCCGACGCGAATGTCTTGTAAAACAGGGCCGTGTAACCGACAGGGACCGGGCCTTGGGGAGTTTCAGAGCCTTAATGGCGTCCAACACCTCCTCCCTAGTGATGGGGGAAGACAGCAAGTCGTTCCATTCCCTGGAGACCTGTGGGATAGGGAGACCACCCAAGAACGCAGACTGGGCCTCTGGATCAAGGGCGTCGCACGAATAAAGATCTGCATAATAACGGCCAAAGAGGGCAGCCTTGTCTGCATCTCTGTGCCGAACAGAACCCGTGTGGTCCTGTATGCCCCCAATGTAATCCTTCTGACGCTGATCTCGAAGCTGCCAGGCAAGGTGACGCCCCACCTTGTTCCCCTGAGAGTAGGATACGCGTCGAAGACGCAGTAGGGTAAACTCGGCCCTGTTGTTGTAGTGGGCTCTCAGTTTCCCTCGCACCGCCATAAGTGGACAGAGGGTCACCCTAGAAGGGTTTGACTTGTGCGCCTGTTCTAAAGTAGCAAGCTCCATCTCCAGGGCCTCCCTTTCCTTCCGCCAAAGCTTGTTAAGATTCGCATTGAGGGCGAGGCATGTACCCCGTATGGAGGCCTTGCACGCATCCCATGTGGTATATACTGATGTATCGGAGGGCGGGTTAAGAGCGAAAAACTCTCCTATAGCCCTCTGCAGCTCCTTGCAAGACACCTCATCCCGTACCAACGCTGCTGGGAAGTACCTCTTCCGCCAACCGTCCCCCCCCCCATGGACCAGTGTAACCCAAGCACCACTAGGCTATGATCAGACACTGAGAGTGGAAAAACACTAGCCATTCGGACATCCCCCCTGAGGGCCTGGCTAATAAAAATATGATCTATACGACAGTACGAGCGATGGACATGAGAAAAAAATTTATAATCCTTGGACTGAGGGTGTAAGAAGCGCCAGCTGTCCACCAACCCCAATTCGCCTATTTGTCGCTGCGTTTCTTCCGAAAAGACCCCAGCATCTGCCCTGCGCGCCCCCGAGCTATCCATATTCCTGTCCCACACCATGTTGAAGTCCCCCAATAGTAACAGGTGCCCCTCTACAAAGTCCCCCATCTTGTCCATTAGACCTTGTAAAAAACCATTCTGTCCAGCATTAGGAGCATAAACCACCACAAACGTACATTGGCGGCCATATAATGACCCCTTCACCATTAGCCAACGACCCTCCTTATCAGCACTTACCCCCAGAGGCTGAAAGTGGAGAGAGGCCCGGAACAGGAGGGCCACCCCTCTATGCTTGGTGGACGCTGACGCCCTATAAATAAGGGGGAAATGTCTATGCCGGAGTCTCAGTTCATCTTTCCTAGCCAAGTGGGTTTCTTGGAGGGCAACCACATCAAGATGGTGATCTGATAGGTACTTCCAAAGCTTCTAGCGCTTCTGTGGGGAGTTGAGACCCTTCACATTCCAGGTACCTATACTAACAGGCATAATGATGGCGTGAGACCCCCGCTTTGTATGCGTATTAAGAAGATCAGAACCCAGTCCCCGGCCCCCACCAGCCACCACTCTACACACCCCTGGACCGGACCCATCTCCCAACAACCTCCTCCAGACCTAGATCTCCCCCCTCCCTCCAGCAACCCCCCATCAACGGACCTCCCAGAGCCAATCAAACAAGATGACCCGCTGAGCACTGTATACTGAGAGCAATCTGATAGAAACACCAAGAGCAATGTCCCAAGCACCCTCCGTCCATGGAGAACAGTACACACCCCTCCCCAGCACTCCAAACATCTCCCACCCATGCAAACCTCAAAATTTGTATAATCCTCAGTACGGCTCAAGATAACGACTGCAACGGAGCACACCACTAGCGCCAACAATACCTCACACATACAGTTTTCGGTCGCCACCACTCTCACCCCTCCCCCCGACCCCAACCCCAACACTCCCCCTGTGTCCCCAACTCCCGAGATTCCCCACCTCCCACCCCCCCCTGCAAACAAAGAAACCAAGAAGACATAACTCAAGGCACTGAACCTGAACAAAGTACTCAGCAGTTCCAATGGGCCACAGTTCACAAGGTCCTCACCTGACTGGAATCGGGGTGGGGGCACCAAATCAGGGACCCCCAGGGCCACGGTCCGGGGTGTCTTCTCCAAAAGTAAAATAGTACCCTGGTACCTTAGGGCCAGAGTCCCCCCGGCGCCCAGCCATCATGGATCGGGGATTACGCTGCTCCAGAGCTTTGTTGAGAATCTGCTATTGTAGCCGAGGCCACCGACGCCACCGCATTACCCCTTTCTTGCAAGCTAGCAGCGCGATCCGGCCGCCCACGGCTCGGGCATGAACCAATTCTATGCCATGAGGAGGATCGGTGTCGTCTCCTCGATGGGGGGGGAATGCGCCGACTGGGAGGAAGGAACGTCCTCCAGGCCCAGAAGATCTTTCGCCACCTGCAGGGAGCGAATTTGCGCCAGCCTATTCTGCCATCTGAATATGATGCGGAAGGGGTGCCCCCAGGAGTACGAGATGTTGCGTTCCCGCAAGAAGGAAGTTACCGGGCGGAATTCTCTCCTCTTCTGGAGTGTCGACGCCGCCAAGTCCTGGTAGAGCTGTGGACGGTGGTCCCTGAATTGCAAGGAGGAGACGGCTCTAGCCTTCCGCAGGATACGCTCCTTCACCTGAAAGTCATGCACACAAACGAGGATGTCTGGAGGGGGCCCCCCTCCTCTTCGAGGCAGGCCGACTCTGTGCACCCTATCCATTTTAATTTCCTGCACTTCCTCTACGTCTAAGATCTGTAAGAACAAGGCTTGGACATAACCTCGCAGGTCTCCAGCTTCTCCGTCCCATGGGACCACCCTGATGCGAATGTTGTTCCTCCGGGAACGATTCTCTAAGTCCTCCGCGTGGGCCTGCAGGTCCAAATTCTGTTCAGTAAGATGAATAATGTCCTGTTGTAGTTGGTGCACATCATTCGCAACACTCAAGTCGTGATCTTCCAGCGTCGCTACACGTTCACCAATTCCATCTACCTCTCTCCGCACCTCCCGGAGATCTGACGGCAACTGGGTGCGAAGCTCAGAAATGTCCTCTTTGATAGAGGTGAACAGCTCAGTCATGAAGGCCTTGGTGGCGGGTGCTTCATCATCCGATTGCCTGGACGAACCACTGGCCCCGGGGGAAGATGGCTGCTGCGAAGACTTGGAGGCCCCGTCCTTTCCCGGCCTTCCCTTGCGAAGCGTGGTGGACATCATGAAGTTCCGGCTGTGGCGCTTAACTAGGGCTATCGTACACTCTCCAGGGACAAGGAGTGCTCAGGCGCAGCGCAAGACCTCACCAGGTATTCAGTCCCGGTTCCCGCGTATCTGCGCCACAGTCAATGGCTGCCCAGCCAAGATGGCGTCATAAGAGCTTCCCGCCAGAAGGCGCCTTCCAGAGCCAATGCAGTGTCACCTTTGTCCGACAACCCGATCCCGGGTCCGCTATTGTAGATCGGGGCCACCAGTCCGGACCTCCCGGCTCCGGCAATGCTCCTCCGCACCCCTTCAAGGATATGGCACGGCTGCAGCCGAGGGAACAGATCAGGCCAGCCTCTAGTCCGCAAGGCGAAGTAGGCCGTACCACCTCCGTTAGCTTCGCTGTGTCTCTGGTCTCCGGACCCACCAGCACCTGTCTCCCGGCTCCCCCAGGGAATCACAGGCCGTACCTCGGCCCCAGATGGCGTGCAATCCGCTCAGGAGACCCCGCGGTCGTGGTAGTCCTCTTACCGCGGAGCTCCGCGGCAGCTTCAAGGCCTAGATCCGCCCTCTCGCCGGACCGGTGTCCACAGTGTAGGGCTTATTCCCTCGACCCCGGCCGCTTCACGCTGCGGTCAGCACTTCAGAGAGCCCCATGTCGCTCTCCGCTGCGGCAGAGTCGTCTCCTTCCATCAGCGGCTCTGATCAGCTCCTTCGGTACACACCACTAACGGCCTCTCCCAGCCTCTCTGTTCCGCCGATAGCTCGAGTTGCACTCTCCACGTGGCTACCAAGTCCCCTTGGTCGGCTGCACAGAGCGTCCTATACTGCCTTCAATGCTTCGATGTCGTGCCGCAGTACTGTGAGGGCAGGAGAGATCCGCGGCTCCGCGACACCACGCCCAGCCGGCGTCGGGTGTCTCCGCACTCACGGGCCGGCCCCCTCCGCACGCGAGGCCGGTACTTGCGAGTCGACTCTCCCCCAACGGCGCTCTCCGGTCTCCCGCGGCCCCGCCGGCAGCGCCGGACCGCACCACTCGATGTCAGTGGCTCCTGCCGGTATCTGGAGGCCGGTCAGCACCCCGTGGATGATGCTATAAAACGCTAAGCTGGTCGGGCGCGGGAGGGACTCGAAAGTGCGTCTTACTCCGACGCCATCTTGGCCACGCCCCTCCCAGCTTTTTAACCTCAGTTTGTAGTTTATCTATTTTAGCTACTAGAGGTTTAATGATGGCTTTGATTTTACATTCAATCAACTCAGCAATTTTTAAGAACAAATCATCATCAGCAGTGTATTTTACTTCCCCTCTCCATTGTCCTTTAGTTTTGCCTTTGGGGTAATTGCCCTCTTCCTCCTTGTCCCCGACAGCAACCCTCCCCGCTTTGTCTGATTTTTTACACTAGAACGTTCTGGCTGAAGGGGGGGGTCTGAGGTGGACTGATCTTCATCTGAAAGACACACCTGTACCTCCTGTTCAGAGTCGGTGTCTAGATCATTCTCAGGGTCCGCAATAAGTACCTCGGGGGCAGGCACTACATTCTCAGATAAATCGCTCCTGCCCTGATTAGTAGGAAGGCTAGGACGGTCCTCGGGATCAGTCCCCAAAAGTGTAATGTCATCAGTGAGAGGAAGTATAGTAGGGCTCAGGCATCGTAATTCTGGAGATTGACTCTCCTTTGTGTATTTATTTTTTGCACAGTTTGGACCGAATAGTTTTCCATAGTGTTCGTTATAGTAACAACGCCTTTTTTCGGCATCATGTATAAGACCTAAATTAAGGACAACAGTATCTTACTTGATTGTTAGGGCTATTTTCGTGTGTCTGGCAGCGTTCCTGGCCCTGTCCCTGTCGATTCCTGCCGATGAGGGCCGTAGAGGGCCCGCCCTTTGCCCGGGCTTCGCCCCGGGCGTCCCGCGAAGCGGGGCGCAGCGCTGCTTTTGTGCGCCTCCTGGCGCTGGCGCGCTGTCACAGAGCGCGCCGCCGCGTAGGCAGCCGGGAATTGTAGTCCCGGAGCGGCGGCGCGGTTTGTCAGCTTTAGAATGACTCCTGGCGGTGGCGGCGTGCACTCGAATGGATGGCAGCCCCTGTGTGACTCCTGGCGGTGGCGGCGTCTGGCAGGTAAGTGGCGGCGTTCCTCTGCTCGTTTCCCCCACTCCGCCGGGCGCAGCGCTGCTTTTGTGCGCCTCCTGGCGCTGGCGCAGTGTCACAGAGCGCGCCGCCGCGTAGGCAGCCGGGAATTGTAGTCCCGGAGCGGCGGCGCGGTTTGTCAGCTTTAGAATGACTCGTGGCGGCGTGCACTCGAATGGATGGCAGCCCCTGTGTGACTCCTGGCGGTGGCGGCGTCTGGCAGGTAAGTGGCGGCGTTCCTCTGCTCGATATTTTTTACTATAAATGGTTTAATATGCGGTGTATTCAACAAATTATATAAAAAAGGATTAATAAAGAAAGCGAAAAGAAGTGGGGAGCAAGGGCATTATTTTAATCCTTTCAGATCTAGAACCTATAGCGACTATTCTTGCGTTTGGAGATGTATAGAACACCTGAATTGCATTCAAAAAATATTTGCCAAATCCCGCTCTCTTTATGACCTCCCATAAATATTGCCATTCATCGCGGTCAAACGCTTTCTCAGCGTCTAGCAATATCAATGCTAGTTCATGTTTTTCCGCCTGAGCAATGTCAAATAAAGTAATAACCTTATTATTGTGTGATATTGTACCTCTATTTGGGATAAACCCGTGCTGATTTAAGGATACTAGTGGTGTAATCACTTTAGATATACGGTTCGCGATCATTTCAGAATATCTTACTGTCACAATTAAGTAAGGGTATTGGGCGATATGAGCCAGGTTATTCAGGAGGTTTACCCTTTTTAATGAAAACCACAATAGAAGCATCATTCCAAGACGGTGGGGCTTTTCCAGTTTGTGCAGATCTAAAGGTCTCAAGCATGATATGTTTCATTGATTCAAAAAAACATTTGTAACTTCTCCCGGAATAAAATCTGGGCCTGCAGCCTTCCCCATGCCTAAAGTTTTAATTGCCACTTCCAATTCCTCCATAGAAAATGGACGATCCAAAAATTCTTTCTCACTGTCAGTTAATTTATTGAAAGTGCCCTCCTCCTGTATAATATCCATGCCCAGGGTGGGCTGGTGAGTATATAATTCCGAGTAGAATTGATATAAAATATCAAGTATTTTTTTGGGATCCTCCTGAACAATACCATTCTGATCTTGTAACTTGGGGATTATACGAGATGTCTCCTTCATTTTTAGCCTTAACGCTAAAGATCTGCCGATTGCCTCCCCGTATTCATGAACATGTCTTCTATTCACAAGATATTTCCGGACTATCTCTTCACTCCATACCCCCATTATTTTTGCCTGGCATTGTGCGACTGTATGTTCAAAAATTGAAATGTTTTAACAAAATATCTATTTTTCCAATTTCTTTAATCAAATTTTCTTCCGCAATTCTTAAACAGTTATAGAGATCTCGAATTTCTGCTCGTAACTTTTTTTGATTATAAAACCCAGACTAAGGCTAAGCCCACCGAACCTCTGGAAAATCCAGCTGGCTTTCTAATTAATGCCTGATCGCTGATCAAAAACAAGACAGCATTTAATGAATTCGTAACACAGAGAAATCCTTCTTTGGTCTTTATAACAGAGACCTGGGGCTCGGTTTCATCTGGCCCTGATCTGGTCGAGGCTATCCCTGATGGCTATGACCTGACTAGATTGGACCGCACTAGGTGGAGGACTGGGAATCATGTGTAGGGATGGCTTTTCTTGTCGTATCGACCCCCTCCACGGAGAATTATGAGGCACTGCGCTTTACCATACAGTTAGATCCCTCCGCTTCCTTTGTTGGTGTTCTTTGCTATAGGCCCCCTGGCCCAAGGATGAATTTTTGCCATAATCTACTCACATTATTAGAACCCTTTATTAGCAGGTCTAATCTTACTCTCCTCGGTGACTTCAATTTTTACCTGGAATCACTCGAGGATAACCACACCAAAGCTTATCTGGAGGGACTTACCTCTTGTGGGCTTAATCAACTTGTCGAAGGCCCCACTCACACTGCTGGACATACCTTAGATGGTGTCTTTTCAAATGACACCAGACTGACGATCAGAACTCCGATCCCTCTGTCCTGGTCCGACCATACGGCAATTCCTCTTTTTCTCAATATAACTTCCCTTGGTCCCGATCATGCCAACAGGAAAGGTTGGGAGAACAGAAGAAACTATAATAATATATCTAATACTACACTCTCTTCTTGACTAACTTTCACCCCCTCTCTCTGCCTGATGTTAGTGAAGCTGCCCTAGGCCTGTCGGCTGCTCTCTCGAAGCTGTGGACTTGCTAGCACCCCCTAAAAAGCATTATTCGGCTCGTAAACGTCCCTCGTCACCCTGGTTCTCGGAACATCTTAGATTATTACGGCAGAAATGTAGACAGAAGGAGAGAGCCTGGTATGCCTATCCTGACCCTTAGGGGAAAAATCTACATAAGTCAGCCCTGAGAGAATATAAAAAGGCCATAGATGTCGAAAAAAAGAACTATTTTAGCAAGATTACCACCTCACTGAAATCATCCAGAGAGCTTTTTAAAGTCATTGACACTCTATCAACACCCAAGCTATTGAATCAGTGAACGAGTCCCAGGAGCTTTGCGACGATATTGCAAGCTTCTTCCAAACTAACATTTCTGACATCTATGTCTGTTTAAAATCCCTTAATACTGAACTGGATGCCAATAGGGTACTTCTGTCCCCTTCCTCCTCCTTTCCACACAATGAAACCCCTGAATTGGGCCCCTCGCTGAATTTCTCTAAATTTCCACATCTGACACAGGACGATTTAAATTGTCTCCTTGATTCCATCAAGTCATGTTTGCCTCTTGATCCATGTCCTTTAAAGATCATGAAGTCCTGCAGAGAGACTGTTCTTCCTTTTCTCCTGCAGGTTATGAACATGGCTATAGATAAGGGGTCTTTTCCAACCTCCTGGAAATCAGCGATTGTCAAGCCCCTTCTAAAGAAACCTTCCCTAAATCCTGAAGCTTTAAAAAACCTCCGGCCAATATCTCTGCTTCCAGCCCCGGCAAAGATACTTGAGGCCCATCTTAATTCTCATCTTACTACCCACTTAGAGACGACTGGTCTTCTTGACATCTTCCAGCATGGGTTTCGTGCTGCCCATAGCACAGAGTCTGCCCTCACTGTCGTAGTTAACAACATCCGCTCCGAAGTGTACAGAGGGCAGACTGCATTATTGGTGCTACTTGATCTCACAGCAGCATTTGATACCCTATCTTCTTCAATCCTGGTGGACCGGCTGAAAGGTATAGGGGTAGGGGGAACTGCCTTGAGCCTCCTATCTTCTTTCCTCTCTCAGAGACAACAAAGAGTCCAGCTTGGTAGTTTCTTGTCCCCCTCCCAGGCCGTGCAATGTGAGGTCCCTCAGGGCTCCTCCCTGAGCCCTCTGTTATTTAACATCTATGTAACCCCACTTGCCGAGGTAATAAGATCTTTTGGGTATCAAATACTGTCCTATACAGACGATACCCAAATTATAATTTCCACCACCTCACCGGCCAAAGAGGCTGCCTCCAAATTTCGAACCTGTATGGAGGCAGTCTCGGAATGGATGGTGCGTAACTACTTAAAGCTCAATGGGGAGGAGACGGAGGTCCTAGTCTTTGGAGGAAACCATGATATCTGGTCCCAAGACTGGTGGCCCCCTTCTCTGGGAGACTGCCCTAAACCTTCCAACTCGGCCAGAAACCTTGGTGTCCTCATAGACTCGGCCCTCTCCTTTGACCTTCAGGTCAACAGAACAGTGTCCGCATGCTGAAAAAGATCGCCCCCTACCTGTCATTTGACGCCCGCAAGCAGGCAACAGTCGCCCTGGTATTTTCCAGGCTCGACTATTGTAATGCATTGTATGGGGGCATTAATAAAAAATCCCTCCATCGGCTTCAGATGGTCCAAAATTCTGCTGCCAGGATGGTCCTAAAGCTACCCAGGCTTACATCCACAACTCGGGCCAGGAAGGATCTCCATTGGCTTCCCATGCATGCCAGGATTTCCTTCAAGCTCATTTGTCTGATCCACAGGGCTGTGTTTGGCTCCGCCCCCGAAGGTATAAAGACTCTTGTTAGTCCTTACTCTCCTAAAAGATCCCTTCGTTCATTCTCACGAAATCTGCTCGTCGTCCCCAGATTCAAAAAGGTGAGATGGGGTGGCAGAGCCTTCTCTACTCTGGCTCCCAAACTGTGGAACAGTCTTCCCCACGAACTCTCCAACCAATCCTCTGTGGCCATTTTCCCGAAGCTTTTGAAGACTTGGCTTTTCTCTCAGGCTTATTATTAATTTTTTTTCTGTATTAGTATAAATGTCTATGTGTGGACTGCGCCTTGATGCCCGCCGGGCTAAGTCCGCTTTCATTCATTCATTCATTCATAGCTCACCGCCTCGCCTCTAAAGCAAGCTTGAAATGTATCCCATATCATATCTACACTTGTGGAGTATAAATTGTTATTAATAAAATCCGGTATCCATTTCAGCATATGAGTTCTAAATTGTTCATGAAGGCAGAGCTTTCTATCAAACGTAAAGCCTCTAGACTGATTTATCACCTTTTAGTTGTGAAAGTTCAATTAAGATTGGTGAATGATCTGATAATACCCTGGGGAATAATTGTACCTTTGCACCACTCAATAAACACATGGATACAAATAAATAATCCAGGCGGGCACATTTCTTATGGGGAAAAGAATTGAAAGTATACCCCGGGAGTGTTGGATACATTTTACTTCAGGTGTCCACTAAACCATGATCTGACACCAAATTATACAGAGCTTTAAAAACTCGTAGTTTACGTCCCTTATATTTCTCAAAACCAGCCGTTAGTTCCCCTGTATTTAAATTAATATTCAAATCCCCACACAAAATTAAGGGAGAGGTCCAATTGCAAGCTCGATATTTAACCAATCCAGAACTTCCGCCTCGTCCAAATTACTCCGCAATCCAACTACTACAACTGGTAAAGGGGCCTACCCACGACAAAGGTCACCTGCTCGATCCAGTCTTCACCAACTGCCCCACACTAACAGTCAAATCCATCACTCCCTTACCCTGGACGGATCACTATCTAATCCTTCTCAACTGGGCCAAAAAAAACGCCACCCCGCCGCCCCCCCCTACAACTCGGAAAATGAGAAACTGGTCAAAACTTCCGTCAGAGGCATGGTCTGGCCTTCTCCTTAACTCCAAACCTATCCTCTCCAAAAACCCGGAACAAAATATCACAACCTTTAACAAATGGTTAGAGAGCTCCATCGATACCATCCTCCCCGCAAGGAAAACTAAATTAAAAAGAGCCCGAGAAACCGCTCCTTGGTACTCGGATAAACTCAGGGAGTCAAAACGACAGTGTAGGAAAATGGAGAGAAAGTGGCGCCTGGGATACGCCCTAACCGAAAAAGAAAGATATAGAGAAAGTATCAGAATTTACAAATTGGAAATAAAAGTCGCTCAATCTATCTACTACAATGAGAAAATCATGGCAGCCAGGTCTAAACCTAAAGAAATTTACCAGGTAGTAAAAACTCTTTCCAAAATTCCCCCACCTACAATCACAACCCTTGATTCCACATCCCGTTGTAATGAATTAGCCGAATTTTTCTTTCAAAAAATAAACAAAATATACTCTTCATTTACTAACCCCAACCCTGAAACTGTCTTACCACAACGCACAGGCGTGACCGAACATCCTGTGCAAACTCACCTGAATAATTTCCCATTATTAGACCTGGAATCACTCAGACGCCTGACATTTCAGGTAAAATCTGGCTCCCCCCTTGACCCTGCACCCCCGAAGATGATGAATATGGTCAACCCAATTATTCTTCCCACTCTTCTGGATCTTCTCAACAGTTCAATCGCCTCAGGGGTGGTCCCCCCCGCCTGGAAACAAGCAATGGTGAAAGCACTATTAAAAAAGCCGAATCTCAACCCATCAGATCCTAATAACTACCGCCCTATTTCCCTGCTGCCATGGGCAGGAAAAATCCTGGAAAAGCATGTCAACCTCCATCTCACTAACTACCTTGAGGAGAACCTCCTATTGGACGTCTCCCAAACAGGGTTCCGCCCCAGACATGGCACCGAGACGGCGCTGCTGGCCGTCACAGAGGAAGTCAGGAAGATCTTGGATCGAGGAGGGACAGTGGCAGTGGTCCTCCTCGATCTAAGCGCAGCATTCGGCACGGTATGCCACAAAACCATACTAGCTCGACTATTAGATCTCGGCATATCAGGAATCGCCCTAGACTGGCTGAGCTTGTTTCTCAGCAACAGATCGTTCCAGGTCTTTGATGGCGATTCTCACTCCAAAAACCTACCCTTAGACTGCGGGGTGCCTCAGATCTCCTCTCTGAGCCCCCCGCTGTTTAACGTGTACATGAGGCCACTGGTGGGTGTTGTCCAGAAATGCGGGATCAAAATCATATCGTACGCAGACGACACCCAGCTGGTGGTCTCCCTGACACAGAAAGGCAGCATGCTCCCCCAACCCAATCTGGTAGCATGCATGGAGGAAGTCAAACGTTGGATGACAATGTCATCCTTAAAACTCAATGGTGATAAGACCGAAATTATGATCCTCGGCCCCTCTCCTCCTACCACCTATCACCAGCTGTGGCCCTTAAGCTTGGGACCAATGCCAATTCCCAAGGAAAACATAAAGAGCCTAGGAGTTTGGCTAGATAACCAACTCACACTAAACACTCAAGCAACCAAAACAGCTGCAACCTGTTTCGGGATTATCCGAATGCTGAAGAAAATCCTACCACTACTACCCTTCGAAGCCAGGCAAGTGGTCATTCAGGGCCCAGTTCAATCCAGGCTGGACTTCAACAATGCTCTATACTTAGGAGCCCCAGAGTATGTGTTGGAAAAACTGCAAAGAACTCAGAACTGCGCCGCCCGCACTCTTCTACAGATCCCTCGTAGAGAGTCAGCCAAGGCAGGGATTAGATCTCTTCACTGGCTCCCAGTCAGAGAGAGAATAAAGTTCAAGGCGCTCTGCATATCACATCAAGCATTTCACAGAGCAAGCCCGGAAATCAACCATTCTCTTCTCTCCCCCTATTGCCCTGGAAAAATCCTGCGCTCCACGAATGCACTTCTTGCGGTAGTTCCAGGAATAAAAAGAGCCAGAGCAGGAGGCAGATCCTTTTCTCTGAACGCTGCCAAACTCTGGAACGCGCTCCCCTTCTCACTTAGAGCCACCCCACCCTTCTACACTTCCGCAAAGAACTTAAAACACTCCTATTCAGAAACTAATTCCACCCTTGCCCCGCCCTTCTTCAGAATCTGTTCCTTTCCACTACCAGCGCTTGGACGCCCTCGGGCAGCAGCCGCGCTCTACAAAACCCCTTCACTTCACTTCACTTCACTCCCTTACATTGAACAAAGGGTAAACTGTGCCCCCCCCAATCTTTAACTCCAATATTACCCATCTGCCCCACTTATCCGTTAAGGTACGTCCTGTAATACAAAATCGTGGTTTAACAAGAATCATAACCCCCCTGGTCATAGATCTTTGCTGAGAGGCCTAAATCTGCTACAAGGAGTCTATTGATCCAGGATAAATGTGTCTCTTGAAGACAAAGGATATCCGGCTGAAAAAAACGAATTTCAGATGCTATCCTCTTCCGTTTTATGACATTATTAAGACCTGATACATTTAAAGAACAAATTTTAATATTCCGTGACATCAGCCAATAATTATCAAAGCCATCCTGCTTGCTCTAGAGATGTTTACAATCCTTCTTGATTGCATTAACCGTAAATCTATATAATACACATACATTTTCTTTTCAGTATTGTCACTTGTTACCAACGTGGTTTTTCCCCCCCCTTTAACCCCTGAATCCTCCACCAACCTTGTATAATTCTTAAATTATTGCACCGAGCTCTGTTTTCAAAATCGGCCATTTTCCAGAGAACATCATCTTTATTGGCACTTAAAGACACTGTAGCGACCTTTTGCTTTGGCAACTCATCCTCAATATTTGATACACTGATTTCTACCTCTGTAAACCGCTCCCCAAAATCAGCCTGGGATTTTGCTAGTCTCCGAATAGCGTTTTGAAGCTTTCGGCATGAATTCTGTATTCTATGACTTTCTTGCTCCGTTTTATCCATGTGACTCAGGATTTTCTGATAAATAGTAGATAAGGTGATATGATCCTCTGCCAATACATTTGGCTCAGTCTCCATTAAATAACCAGAATGTCCTCCTGGGGCCCCATCTACCATTGTTACCTCCTCTCCGCCCCGAACTGTAATGGGGCTATCCTCAGTGTAATCGGCTGATTCATCATACTCAATATCGCTCTCATCCTCCATACGCATTTGTTTGGAGTAGTGTGCAACAAGATCCTCACATGATGAGGCCGAGTTCTCCGACACAGAAAAAAAATCTCCTGATTCTGCCTCATTAACTGCCACCTGTGCCGCCGCCACAGACTGCTCCGGCGAGATTGTATTTATCACAGAGCTACCAGGGGTATTAAGTAGATTGCACTCAACCTCGTCCAGTCTTGTATCGCTACAACCATTTATGCAAGAGGAAATAGATAAGTTTTGTACTACAGACCCTTATACTTTTTTTTCAGGCAGTGTTCTTCGTTCCGGCACGGCTATAACCTCCTTATTTTCTGTATCCTGTCTTGCCCCTTCACTCGCCCCTTCGCTCACAGTATCTGTTGTATGTGTTAAGGGCTCATTTAAAATACCTTCTGGTTGTATAACAGATTGCATAGTGAGATTCTTTCCTCTACGTTTTTCCTCTGCAGACGTAAAAAGTGCTGGGATTGTTTTAGCCTCGGTTTGTTTAGTCTTACCGGGGTTATCCGGTCGTTTCTCCGTTACAGTCTCCGTCCCGGTTTTAGAAGCGGCAGCCCCCCCCCCATTCGGGTCTGCCTCTCCCCTGTTCGCCTCCTGACCTCGTCTTCCTCGTGTGCCTTTCGGGGCCATTATTCCGACACTCCTTCGTTCTCTTTCCTTCGTCCGGTGGTCAACACAAAAGCTAATTGCAGCACCTGTGTAGGTAACCGCCCACCAAACTCGTCGGAGCTTAACAAACGCGGAGACCGCTTCCAGCATCAACGTCAGCATCAGCGTTTTCCTTATCGATGCAGTACTTTGCTCACTATTTATTTAATACCAACTCCTTTCAATTTACCAAGTGTTCAACAAGCTGTGCAACGGATGTTTTTCTCCAAGTTGCCCTGCATTAAACCACAATCCTTGTTTCCAGGTAATTCGTCCTGTGGATCGACTAGAGAGGTCAGCTCACACGTCCAGTCCCGTGGACGCCATCTTGCCTTAACAGAGTGTCTCTGTGGGCCCTTTCCAGTGTGTAAAACTGCGACAGGCCTTCTGGCGCAACCACTTCTTGGAACCAGCGCTCTAGGTAGGCCACCATGTCAGACCCCTCAATTAGTTCTGGTAGGCCCACCACGCAGACATTATTCCGTCTGTTGCGGCTTTCGGCATCGTCCGCTTGCTTCTCCAGAGTTCGCAACCTGGACTGGACGTCTCCCATTTGTGCATCCAACGTGCGCTGACCATGCCCCAATTCGTCCAGCTTAGCCTCAGTCTGTCGTACTCTGTCGGCTAACTTGGCATGATCGGCCTGTGGGAGTCCCAGTCCAGTTGCCACCTGTGCAATATCCAGCTGAAGGGCCGTTCTGGTGTCGGCTATGGCCTGCAAGATTTGATCCACTTGGCTCTGTGGGATGTCTCCCGGAGGATTAGACGCCAGGCCACGCATCTCTCGCTCCGCATCCAGCTCTGCACCGTCCAGAGGAGGACCCCCCTGCCCTTTC
The DNA here is from genome assembly GCF_964263255.1 of Lissotriton vulgaris. NCBI lineage: Eukaryota > Metazoa > Chordata > Amphibia > Caudata > Salamandridae > Lissotriton > Lissotriton vulgaris. Next base: position 264,652 of record NW_028250012.1, read on the forward strand.
CGGGGTTTTCCCATGGTCCAAGAATTCAGGCACTCCTCAGAACAGCAGGGAAGGGAGGGGGGACCCTCTTCTTCACCCCAGCCGCCTCCGAGTTAGTCGCCGGTGCTGTCCTTCACCACGTGAGGGTCAAGAATGGGTGGGCGCAGCAGTGACACCCAGAGAAGCGCCGCAAGTGATCAACTTTACTCCGGATAAACTGGTCCAAGGCGAGGCGCCCAGTGGTCAGGAGACTCCCCTGGAATCGCGCAACAATCTTCCGCCGCACTGCCCAGTGGGGGAAAGGAAGGACCAAAGGACACGGCCAGCAAAGCCGCTTACACGCACCCCCTGCTGCAGCCCACCACTGGGCAAAACTCAGGTTCCCAGCAGCAACGTCTCACCAGTGGGTATCAGCCGCACATTGTTCCCCCGTCAATGGGCTCCCCAGGGGCAGCAGGTAGCTCCTCCACCTCTCTCCCTCAATCAGGTTCAGCCTCGGGCGCAGCAGCCCATTACTCAATGCTCGCCTCCGCTCTTGCTGGCCAGAATGTCCGACAGCTCCTCCAGCCGGTATCTGGGAGGCCCTCTCCTCCCCGTCGATGGTCCTCCGGCGAAGCCAGCCTCCAGAATCCAAGTCGGGCACCACTGGGAATACTCGGGCATTCTCCCCAGGGCAGCGCAGCATCCTCCCCTGTCTCACGACCGGGAGCGGAGTGCGGGGGGGGGGGGGTTGCAGGGATATGGCCAGGCAGCGCTACACTCCCCCAGCCTCTTCACCTCGGCTCCCCCGCAGGGCCACAGACTTCCGCTCAAAACTCAGCCCGATGCACTTTAACAGGCCCGAGCACCGGTCCTGCGGTGTTTTGGTAATGAAGGGCCCACAGTTGACAACAGCCCAGAGCGTCTTTAGGCATCCCACAGCCGGGGAACGCCTCGATGTATTGATGCACTGTCCAAAGCGCAGCTAGGTCCGCAGGGGTCGCCCTAGGCTATCTGCAACAGCAGCGGGTCCCCGTCGCACCTCTCAGGTCACTCGGCAGGGTCGTCAGCCCTCTGTGGGGCACCGCCGATCTCAAAGCCCCTCGGGCGCCGCCATTTTGCTCAGCGGCCGGGTCCGGGCCCGGGACTTCATCGGAGCGCTGGAGTGCGCAGGAGACGCCGTTCACAGTCCGGATTGCAGGGACTGTTGTCTATACCTCGCCGGTCAACCAGGAGAAAGTTGGGGGCTCTGGGCAGCCTCCAAACAGGATTAATGGCGGGGTTATCGCGGAGCTACGGTCTCACGCTGCCATTCTCATCGGCTCCGAAGCCACGGCCAGTGTGAAAACACTCATAGTGTAGAAAATAACAGAACCATTACAAACAAAGAATAAGGCGTACCTATCGGACATTTTCTGTAATCAATTTACAGTGGATATACACATGGCTGTTGCTGCTCTTACCCCATAAGCACCTCGTCCGGTTATCGCAAGTCCCTGTACAACATCCAATAAGCAGTCACTTATTCAGAGTCCAATTCTAGTTGAGATAAAAAATATTCCCTCAGGGGGGCCCAAATGTCCTTGGGTCTTGAAGAGACCGGTAGTTCCTCGACATACAGTTCCAGTTGTTCACAGCAATAGACCATGTCCTTAAGCCACATATCCACTTTTGGGCTCAGACGACTATCCCATGTGAATAGCACACGCCTTTTTGCCAATAGCAGCGCCATTCTCACAAACCTTCCCAGTACAGCTCGTATATGAGGGACATATCCTAGCAGGCACTCCAGCGGTGCGCACTGTATCTCCTGCCCTGTCATAGTGTGTATAAGAGCGATAACCTTTTCCCAATATTGGAACACCTGCCCACACTGCCATGCTAGATGAAAAAAGTCAGCCCCATTCTGCCCACATCTTTTACAGCAATCCGAATCCCTTAGCCCCATCCTATGCAATTTTTTAGGAGTGTGATACACTTGATGTATAAACTTCAGATGTATAATTCTCAAATTAATATTAGATGTCAGTTGCCCCACCCCGTCAGCCCGCAAATTTGACCCCAGTCTTTGTCTGTAATGGGGGTGGTAATTAGTTTCTTCCTAGGCGGAACGCCTATCACCAATTGTAGAGCCTGCAGTGTCATCGGTTCATCAGGAAAATCAGTGTAATGGTCCATTATTGCTCGTCGTAATCTATAGCAAGTGTACTGGAATAGTGGCGTGGGATTTTGTATGTAATCCAAATCTTCCCCTGTAATATATTTCCCTTCAGGGTACAAGTCCTTCTTGATGCAATGCCCACCTCTCTTAAGGCCATGATAGGGCCATGCCCTTGAGCTACAGACAGGGCAGCGTGCCCCGCTATGGGCAGCGCTAGTGCGTTTAAGGGTAGTTTCTGTGCCCGCCTCCCAATCACCTGCCACGCTGCGATAGTTACATCAAGTGTGTTAATCTCTTTCCTGGGCATCTGTCTATTGGTGTGGGTGAGGATACCACTCAGTTGTATAGGGTGGGCGTCCCCCTCCTTCACAGCCACGTGCGGGATGAAACCCTGTGGCTTAAACCAAAAGTATGCATACTGCGCCTGCCCGCACAGATAGTATGTGTAAAAGTCTGGGGCACCAACCCCCCCCTAACCCCAGCCCCCCCCCTCCCATATGACAGTGTCCGCGTATGCCAGCTAATTCTCGGTTGTTTATTCCCCCACACTAATCGTAGTAATTGTGTTTGGACAGTTTTGGAAAAATGTTTGGTCAATGGAATTGGAATATTACAAAATCAGTATAAAAACTTTGGCAGGACGATCATCTTGACGATGGCTATACGATCTGCCTGGGATAACGGCAAACAAGCCCAACAATCAATCTGAAGCAATGCGGTGTATGCTCTGCCATAATTTTCCCTGATCACTACCTCAGGATCACAGTGTATCCACACCCCAAGATATTTAACTGGGTCCTCGGACCACACCAGCGGGTATTCTACCTGGGGCGAGGCAGTAATTAACGTTAAGAGAATGATGATCTATTTCTCCCAGTTTCTTTGAAGACCTGAAAATAGATCAAATTTGATATATTCCCGCAGAACCTGGGATAAATATTACTGCGGCTCGCGAATATAAAGGACCAGATCGTCTGCGTATAATGAAATTCCAACCGAACGATTATTAAAATTCAATGCAGCAGCCCTGTGACCTTGCCGTATTTTGAACGCTGGGGCTCTAGAACAATGGCAAGGAGTAGGGGGGACAAGGGGCAACCCTGGCTGGTGCCACGCTCTATTGGAAAGGGCTCTGACGTGAGCTCTCCCACCCTAACTCTCGCTGAGGCGTTGATGTATAGGACCTGTATCCAACGAATAAAGACAGAAGGAAATCCCATTCTACGAAGTATGTGCAACAATATACCTCCACTCTATAGAATTGAACGTTTTTGCAGCATCTAAAAGCACTGCAACAGCCGACAAATCAGGATTGAGCACATGAAGCATGGCAAATATAGTACGTAAGTTGAGGGAGGTGGAACGGTCCGGAATAAACCTGGATTGATCCAGAAGTACTAGAAGGGGCATTAGGGGCTGCATTTTGGTGGCCAAAATCTTCGCTAAAATCTTTGCATCTAAATTTATCAAAGATAAGGGGCGGGAGGAATCACATTGTGTGGGTGATTTATCCCTCTAAAGCAAGGTGATAATTAGGGCCTGTCGCAAGGATGGGGGGAGAGTGCCAGACTCATGAGCTTCTGCGTTCATTTCCAGCAGGTGTGGTGTAAGTAGGTTGGCATGCGCCTTATAAAATTCTGCCTTTAGGTCATCCGGCCCTGGAGCCTTGTTATTAGGCAGCGATAGAATAGCCTGGTTGGCATGGCTTGGCAGTTCGGGCTGGACTGTTCCCATGAGGCACAGGGTCAGACTGATTTGCATATGGCCATGTCTGAACTGGGGTGGCAGAGTGAGATAAAGAACGGTGATGGATTAAACCCAGATCTGTTGACTGGGTGTTAGTGTTTGATTGGTTCAGATGCTCCGTCCATCACCACCCCCTTTTCTACCGCTTTGCTCGCCATAAGTTGGCAGGGTATGCTCAGACATGAGTCCCTTGCTCACTTTGCCAATGGATTCAAGCAAGCCTGGCTGAAGACTGCTGTAATGCCAGAAACCAGTCCTAGGAAGCTTGTTTCATGGTCCAGGTAAGGCATGGCTTGGCAGGTCTGGCTGGACTGTTCCCATGAGGCACAGGGTCAGACTGATTTGCATATGGCATGTCTGAACTGGGATGGCAGAGTGGGCTAAAGAACGGTGATGGATTAAACCCAGATCTGTTGACTGGGTGTGAGTGTTTGATTGGTTCAGATGCTCCGTCCATCACCACCCCCTTTTGTGTCCTCTAGATAGGCATCTAAGGCCTCATCATCCACCCCGCCCCCCGAGAGGTGTACATGGAAGCATAGAATATCCGGAATTGCTCCACTATCACCTGTTGAGATTAATACCTCTCCCCGTCTGTATCTGTAATGTAATTATTGGAGGGTTATCAGACCTATCACGTAACCTATTGGCTAGAATTCTGCCTGGTCTCCCACCTTCCCTATAGCCCTAGCCACATGGCGCTTGGATATGTACTTTATTTCTTTTTCCGCCAACAAGTTGAGTTCTTCTATTTGTTCTTGAATTTGGGCCAGTATATCTCTAGATGGTGCTTGGTTATTTTGGATTACAAGGGTCTCCAGCTGTTTTTTTGTCGTCTGCAGTTGTCTTCTGAGGGCTCTAAGGATACCTACCCAAGTACCTATACAAACTCCCCGAATTGTCACCTTAAAGGCGATCGACTGACCCCACATTTATCTCGAAATATTTTACAATAGCAGTCCTGATAGCATCAGCATAAGTTGGGTCTGCTAGCGCATCTGCTCTAAAGCTCCAAGTGAACGGTTTGTGTAGGTTAGCAGGTATAGCCATCTCAAAGAGAACAGGGTTGTGATCAGAAAGGGTTCGCGGAAGTGTGTAAACCTTTTCCACCCATGCATTAGCCTCTTCGCTGAGCAACCAGTGGTCCAGCCGAGACCAGCTTTTAACCCCTTCGGTGCTGAAGACGGCTTCCAGTCGTCATGAGGCTCGTGTGCTGATGACGGCTAGGAGCCGTCATGACCACACCCATTCATTCCGTTTCGAACCACACCGACCGCAGGTAATACGGACCGACTGCCGGGAAGAGAGGAGCAGGGAGGCCGACTAAAAGACCACTGTACGGACCGAATTGAAAAAGGACCGCATCTGGAAGATTTTGTCCAGGAATCTATATCCGTTACCTAAATCTAATAGGGAAACGGAGGGCGCTCACAACTAATTGAACGGTGGCTCCGCCCAGCAGTCAAATATTCGGCAAATCCAAGCCATTAAGACAGGAACACTTGATGGGAATGAGAGAAATTGATTGGTGACGATTAAAAAGGAACGTTAATAAAATCGCTATCCCGGAAAAGTGACATCAAAAGATTGCAAATCGAGCACAGAACAGTGGGATAGGTCCATCATTCCGAAGCCCAATGGAGCTATGTGAGAAACAGTATTATCAAGTAAAGATAATAACTCCATCCAAAATAAGAATCAGTCCTGAAGGTGTAGTAGCAGAATACTGAAACGCCGCGTCGACTTGTTTGATTCTTTGTGTTTTTAATTATAATTTTTAATAAAATGTATAACATGTCTTTTTAATCATTGTAATAATGTAGAAATGTGAAATGTTTTGTATCTGAATAAATTCTAAACAGAGTTTTACCAAACATATAGTGTTGAGATTGCCTTTTTTGTAACTTTCATGTGGGTGTATATCAAACACAGCAGTATTTCAGAATAACTTGTTGTTGTCCAGTTTAAATACATCTTTAGAAGTCAGACATAACGCCTGTACCTTTACCTTTCCCGCCCAATTGACGGCATGCTGTCTTTTAGAAATTAGATAGGCTCTAGAATACTTATTAGCATTGGACAAACCGTCAGTTTGTCTACTCTTTGGGGACCTTGTGTTTCTTTCCAAAACTATATTCCCCCCAGTCCCCTATAAGTCTGTGTGGGTTTCTCCTTTTCTTTTCTAATAGGAGCCGTCATGACCACACATATTTCTATTGACCTTCAGCACAGCAGGGAAATATCTCAAGCAGCTAAGGTGTTAAATGCAGGGGTGATGTGCGTTCCTTATAGCCTCCCCTCATTACGCAGACGCCAGGCATCCGCTAGGCCCATCTCCAACATTAAGTCACTTATGCATTGTGCAACTTTAACTGTGCGTGCTCCCTCAGGTTGGATTTATCCACCAGTGGATGGAGGTGAGTGTTGAGGTCCCCACCCAACAGGATTGCAGCTTCCGGCCAAGTGCGCAACACATTGAGCATTTGTAAAAAAGGCGAGGCATCGTCCACCACAGGACCATACATATTGACAATTGTCACTAGGACCATCCCCAGTTTGCCCTGCACCAAAGCCGAGCGACCCTTCGTGTCTACACAGGTCCGCACAGCATTGAAAGCCACCCCTTTCTTAACCAGGATGAGCACCCCCTGGCATAGGTAGAGTACCATGAGGCTAGCCTGTAGGCCACCCATCTGCATGCCACTGTAACTTCAGTATGTTTACTCAGATGGGTTTCTTGCAGAAGGGCAATTTTCACGTTATGTCTGTCGAGCTGTGCTAACACTTGCCTGATCTTCCTAGGTGTATTTAACCTCCGGACATTCCAAGTTATGCAGTTAAACTTTTCTCCTGTCATCTATGGCAGTAATCAGAACAGCAAACGTAACACACCGTTCCCGAGCACATATATGCATATCCGCAATGATCACAGTATCAATTGCAGTCACAAGCTAAGTACTTCCAGCTTAGAACAATAGAACATACCCTCCCTCCCCACACCCACTTCAGCACCCCCAATCTGCCAAAGGTACTGCCCTTCTATAACTCCCACCCCAACAAAAACAGTAGAAAACGGTACATCAGGTGGGGAATGCCCCATGGGGGATCGTAGCGGCGAATCCACTCCCATATCTAGTAGGGAGGTGGCCGCCAATGTGTCAACTTGTTCCGCTACACAGACCCCAACCCAGCAGTCACAAAGTAGCTGGCATAGTATAGGAAAACAACTGAGGGAGAACCGTTACCCCTTGATCAGACGTGATAAAATACAAGACGGTATGTCAATGTGTCGTTGTTCTAGACCTGAAGTATGTCACGGCACAACCAGGTCTCAAACATATGTCTTACTTTCTTACTCTTATATGAACAACAGGAACCATGCGCAACAAGCGCCTTTCACTGGTCAATACATACCGGAGTGCACTGGGCTTACTCGATATACTTAAGTTCAATGAACCATTCCCACCCATAGTGCAACTGCAATGCATCCCTTACCACATTTGAGTACAAGCATAGTAAATGGAATTATAGAGCCGGAGGCTCCTTACTGCTCAGTCCTCCACATCCGAAGTGTGAGCCGGAGGGCTGCTCCGCCACCGTAAAGTCTTGGCGTGTCCATCGCCTGTTTAGGATTTGTGAATATCTTGGAAGTGGCTGCCTCTCCGATGCGCAGCCGCGCTGGGTAAAGCATGGCGTACGGAATTTGTTCCTTCATGAGCAACTTTTTCACGCCGTGAAACTCTTTTCGTGTTGCTTGTACTGTAGCCGTAAAGTCTGGATAGAACGTGAGCACATTTCCTTTGTAATTGATTGTGCCCTGTTGACGAGTAATCCTCAGAACAGTGTTGCGATCTCTGAAATTTAGTAGCCTGGCGATGATCGGCCGTGCAGGGGCCCCCGAGGGCGGACGTGCCGCCAGGGATCTGTGCGCACGCTCCACCGCAAACATGGGCGACAGGTTGTCCACTCCAGAGATGTCCCGCAATAGTCTCCACATAGTCTTCGAAGCGCCCCACGTTGGTGGACACCGGCAAGCCCAAAATGCGCACGTTGTTGCGCCTCAAGCGCACTTCAAGGTCCTTGTTTTTTGCCTGGATGACCGCGAGGAGTTTCGTGATGTCGGCTGTCTTCGTGGTCACTTGCTGCAGGCCATCTTCAGCATCGGAAATGCGCTGTTCTGCCTCCCTGAGTCTCGCTGCTCGCTTGTTGAGCTTGGAGGAAAAATTATCCATCCTACCGTTGATAGCCTCTATTTTCCCATCAATGGCCTGTAGGCTAGCCTGGATGGCTGCCAGTGATTTCTCCAGCGCCGTGGGCGCCTGCGCCGGCGACTCCATCTCCGAATCAGAGGCCGTGCCCTGCGAGGACTTACCACCTTTGCGCAGCTCAAATGTGAGCCGCAGCTGTTTTTTTTTCAGGTTTGCCCATGTCTGCCACACCAGCAAAAATAACTTATCCTCGTGCGAAATGGCTCAAATCTCTGCTATTGTCAGTCTTACGTGTAGCAGCAATACTCTCCGCGTCGTGTTGCTCCGCTCTGGGGCTGCTCTAATCCTAATGACGACCGCCCTGTATGTTCTTGATCCTCCTCGCCACCGCTTTAATCTATGGGCCACTGCTCTACCCTCAGCACTTCCCAGCCTCAAACCCCAAGTAGTCGTGGCCCAGCACCCACGTCGGCAAAGCCCAGGTCACAGAATCCCAATACGGAAGGGCAGGGGGCCCCCGACAGTATAACCAGCGCGCTTGCGCTGTCCTCCACAGGTTTAGAGCAAAGACTACCTCACTCCGCTCCACAGTGCGCCATGAGTGAGGTACTGCACTGTCTTCCCAAGCTCTTTCACCACTCTGCAAAACAGGTGCCCCTATGCTCGGGGCTCGCCAATAGTTGATGGGGCAGACATTCCACCCCCTGCTTAGGGAGATCATGTCAGCGTCGTGCAAGCCCATAACAGCCTACCGTGTATGCTGGAGCCGGCAGCTCGTGTAGTTCCTGCTGCCCGATACGATGCAGGAGACACCGTGACGGCCGCAGCCCCAATCAGCGGGAGCCGCGCAGCACGCCCAGCGACCCACTTGAAAATGTCCAGGCCGCCTCCAGAGTGTCTGCGGGTGGTCGATGCCGCTGTCGCCACACTCTGGGACCCTCAGTCACAGCCTCACGCTGTCTGCCGAAAGTGTTCGCTGATTCATGCGGCCGCAATTACCACGCGGGCCGCAAAAGACCGCCAGGCACACGCACTCTCCGAGTAGGCACACCGCCAGTCGAGACCTCGGTAGAGAGCTCCCGGTCGCTCCAAGTCAGTCAGCAGCCTCTGCTCAATGGATGGCAAGGTAGGGGACAGAATTCATGCAGGATTATTGAAGGCAGGCTGCAGAGCTACACTACTATGAGGCCATCTTGCTGAGCGCCAGGCCACGCCCCCAACAAAATGTTAAAGACTTGCCAGGTTTGATAGGCCCTGTTTTAATTTGTAGTCACGTTGTCTACATCCACAGTTATTTTGGGGCTATGGAAATCTGTGATTGTTTTCGCAATTGTGCTGCCGATAAGGCTTTGATCTGTTTGTGCCAGAAACATAATTTTGTAAAAATCTACAAATTATACAGCAGATGATGGATTATTTTGTAAGTGCAGCTGATTCATATAGTTGCTGAAAAGGCCACCCTGTCCACAGTTATCCCTGTGGCCCTAAGTGTAGGTAATAAGTCAATGCAATTTTAAACTAAATGCCATATTATAAGGTAGTTTATTTTGTTGTGCAGACTATTTTGTGGAAAAAAAAATTGTTTTTTTGCAAGGGTAGATTAAAAAAATGTTGGGCCACTTTTTGGGGCAGTTAGCATGACCATACTAAAGCTGTTGTTTAAAGAGTTATAATGGCTCCGATAGGCAGATTCAGCATTTATAGTATTCAGTTGTTGCTACCCCCCCAATGAGATACCGATGTGTTATTTCTTTCAGTCTTTCACCATAGACGTTCATATTTTGTTTCTCAATTGCATTTAAATATAAGCATTCTTTTTTCATGTTTTTACTTGCTCTTTGTTTCATCATTTGCTTTAGACAGAATTTCTTTTCTGCAAAGAATCTACCACCTGACATCCACAGAAAAGCTGGAACAGCTGTAGGTGTCTCCTTGCAGATTTACTTCAGCGCTTTCTTATTACCTTTGTTCTTGTATGTATCGTACATTCTAGATACTGGATTTGTTGGACAGTAATGGCCTCATTATGCAGGTCGTTGGATGAGCGTCCGACAGCCATTGTATCGGGATGGAGACCACCCTACATGTAGTCGGCAGCTCCGCCCGCCTTACTACGATGCGACGACCGTGAAGGCAGTTGGAAACATCCCTTTTTCAATTGAGGCTTGTGCTGCAGCCTGGAAAATGACCGCAGCACAAGCCACAATTGATAAAGACATGTTTTTAAAAATCCATGCACCGTGTCGCAGGCACCATGTGCACATGGTGCATGAATGTTTGGGGGTGCACCAGATGTGCCCCGTGGCGCCATAGCAGAGGTCTACAGGGGACGGGGCCCTGCTAGGGGTCCCCACAGTCCCATTCCGTCCGTGGTGGTCAGGCAGTCATGTAAAGGCAGAGGGGAAAATTAACATCTTAATCCCTATGGCGATGACTCCGCAGGCACTGCCCCTATTATAAGGTATTACGCGCCGACTGATGCCTCGATGGGCTCCTTGAGCCTGTTGGAGGCATCCGTCTGTCCCACCGCCCACTGCGACCGACCACATCGTTATGTGGTGGTCGGACTGCAGCTTCCGATGTCAGGTGACCTGTCGGTAACGGTCCGCCGGACAACATAATTAGGCCCTTAATGTTTGTTTTTCCACAATCTATTGTACTATTGTAGATTAACAAGCTTACTATGCGATGCCAGCCAATTAGCTTACCTCAAGGCCCCCTTATCTACTGTAGAGTTGGCTTTTCTGCCCGACTATCTTCATTTCATACCAGAGGTAAAGAGCAACTCTGATTGATCAAGAACATTGTCTTTATTCAGGGCTTGTAACCTTAGTTTTAATAGACCAACATTGAAATCCACAATTTAAGGCATTTTGATGACCAATTGCCTTTGCGTCTTTGCTTATACTGTTTGTATTTTCCTGGTCTTTCAAATTCTTCAAAGTCTGTTTTACGTACCACCCTCTTTTTAGGGTTCGGGCCTACGTCACACTGCGTAGCAGTGGTGGAGCCCAAGAGTCCTGTAGTTAGCGTTTCCATCCAGCTACCGAAGAAATTCCTGGCTGCTCGTGAATTTTCGTGCTTTGTTTTGCCAGCTGCATTCCGATTGGGCTTGTCTTTTCGTAAGAGAGCACGCAATAGGCCATAGGCTGGAGAGTATCTCTGCCTATTGCATATTCCGTGCGGACACGCACAGCAGAAGGGCATATTTCTTCAATTATCGCGACTGTCCGGGCCCGCGGTAATTGAAGACAGATGCTGGGCACGCGTGCACCAGTCTCGTTTTTTTTTTTTGCTAGGGGAGGGGGCTAATGGTCACTGCTGGAATGTTAATCGAAAGTTTAGGGTAAAAAAAAACACGTGTGCATAGTCGGGGCTACTCGCAGTCGCTGCTTAAAAGTCTGACCCCAGAAGTGTCTTCGTTTGAATAAGTATGTTAGTGTTTTTGAGAGGTAGCCAGTGCCGGCAGTAATGCTGGTCGGGAGGCCGCCTGTTCCAAAAAGATCGCAAAAACATCCTTGTAAAGGGAACATTATATTGGAGCGAGGGATGGTGGGGGTTGTATAGGCAGAGGGAAAAGCGGCACCGTCAGATGACTGCAACAGAAAAAGCGAGCGGCACCGTTACAGAGTCACACGGTGCAAGCTGTCCAGGGTGCATGCTGAATATGATGTGCTCCGGGGCGAAGTTTCATGTGGTGCAACAGGTGCAGTGACTCCAGGACCGTGATTATAGCTATATTTTAGGAGTCAAGCAGCGGCTAGGGGGCATTTCCTTCTCTGCCCTCGGGCCCATGGCACACTGGCTCAGTTATTGGTCTGCTCGTCCTAGTCACTGGGTATCTGCTTGTGGCGGCCGGCCTGGAAAGGATCAGCTGCTTCTGCCATGGCCACCCTCCCACCCAATTCAATAACTGACAACACAATTTTAATACCTCCCAGGTTCCGAGCTATGAGCACAAGGCTCCTCGCACCAAGAGCCGCAGGATCGTGGCCACCCCCAACCTCCTTGGAGACGCCCATTGCCGGCTCAGCACCGCCCACCTCCACCTGGCACCTCCCGCTCAACACGCGGTACCCAGGTTGAAGAGCAGCAGGCGAGGGGACTTCCCCGGGACTGGGGTATACGTACACAGTCTGACTTTATTACACGTGTCCACAGAGCTGCAATAGGGCCGCGACTCTACACTCTCTGCTATGTGGCTGCTGTGCCCTCTGGCCAGGGTCTTGACCTGTACACACCTCCCCCTTGTATTCCACCCATCCTCTGCCCCCTCACTCCTCCACTGTCCCCTTTACCCTCTCACCTGAGAACTTTTGCACATGCTCTCTGCCCGACGTCTTCTCGCTGCGCTCTGTCGCGCTCTCTTTTCTCTCTTCTGTGTTTCCTGCCACTCACTTTCTCTCCCTCCTTCACTTTCTCTCGCCGGGATTCACCTGCCCTCCCCTTCTGCCCAGATCTCCTCCCGTGCCTGGGACTCAGGTGTTAATGATTCCTGTGGAGGAGTGTTGCCATTGGGGGCGGGGGGTATGTGTGAGGTTGGGTTCCCTTGGCGTTGGGGCTCAGACCATCACGAGTCACATTCGCAGGCTTTGCCACCTCTCCTGTCGATTCTCCTAACTTGGCCCATTTAAACCCGGCACCAGGCAGCTAAAGGGGTCATGGGAGGACTGAGAGACGAGCGGCTCTGGCACCTATTCAGCGCCCTCCCTGGGCGAGCTCCGGCTGCCCACACACATAGGACGAGTCCACATCAACAAACAGCATGCGCGGCACGGGGTGTTCACAGGAAACTGAAGGGGGGGGCCCAAAGTAGTTTTTTTCAGATTAACATACTGTCTTCTGGGTGAGGGAACCCGTCAGGAATAGACATCGAATACAAAATGCAGGTTGAGCAGTGTGTGTGTGCGTGTGTAGCGTGAGCAGGGTGAGCAGGGTGAGCAGTGTGTGAGTATGCAGGGTGAGCAGAGTGTGAGGATGCAGGGTGAGCAGTATGTGGGTGTCCAGGGCCAGCAGTGTGTGAGTATGCAGGGTGAGCAGTGTGTGAGGATGCAGAGTGAGCAGTATGTGGGTGTCCCGGGCCAGCAGTGTGTGAGTGAGTATGCAGGGTGAGCAGTGTGTGAGTGGGCAGGTTGAGCAGTGTGTGAGTGGGCAGGGTGAGCAGTGTGTGAGTGGGCAGGGTGAGCAGTGTGTGAGTGGGCAGGGTGAGCAGTGTGTGAGTGTGCAGGGTGATCAGCATGTGAGTATGCAGGGCAATCAGTATGTGGGTGCCCAGGGCCAGCAGTGTGTGAGTGTGCAGGGTGTGTGAGTATGCAGGGTGAGCAGTATGTGGGTGTCCCGGGCCAGCAGTGTGTGAGTGAGTATGCAGGGTGTATGCAGGGTGAGCAAAGTGTGAGTATGCAGGGTGAGCAAAGTGTGAGTATGCAGGGTGAGCAGTGTGTGAGTATGCAGGGTGAGCAGTGTGTGAGTATGCAGGGTGATCAGTATGTTAGTATGCAGGGTGATCAGTATGTGGGTGTCTAGGGCCAGCAGTGTGTGAGTGTGCAGGGTGAGCAGAGTGTGAGTATGCAGGGTGAGCAGTATGTAGATGTCCAGGGCCAGTAGTGTGTGAGTGTGCAGGGTGAGCAGAGTGTGAGTGTGAGTGTGCAGGTTGAGCAGTATGTGAGTATGCAGGGTGAGCAGTGTGAGTATGCAGGGTGATCAGTATGTGGGTGTCCAGGGCCAGCAGCAGTGTGTGAGTGTGCACGCTTTCTCCGGGCACAAACACCACCAGCCGTCAGTGCACGCTTCCACCAGGCACACACCACCTGATGTCAATGCACGCTTTTCACCAGGCTCACACACACCACCAGCCGTCAGTGCACGCTTTCACCAGGCATCCACCACCAGCCATCAGTACACACATCAATTGAAATGCATCCACAATAACTATTGTAGCAATCGCAGTATTGCAAACTTTACTTTTAAACATAATCATCTAAAGCTCAGCTTGCCACCATTGCTACAATTCCAATCCAACCCACATAATTCCACTACACACCACATACATACACTCCATAACACATGGCGAAAAGACATTGCCATTTACAATGCCATTTGCTCCAACTCAAATAAATCCGAGACCTATTGCATTTCCAATGCTTGTTTATAGTTTTGTATGTTATGACAGTCTTCTTTGTTTTGTGGTATATCAGCTATTTACATAGAGAAGTCAAGAGATGATGACTCTAGTTGAAGCTCACCTATTGATTACTGATGCCCTTGCTGCTACTATTACTACTACTACTACTGCTGCTACACACCCTGCCCCTCTTACTATCTATGTCATCAACAAACTTGATCTCTGCGGTTCCACTGCTATAGTCCTGCCTGTTGCATTAATTTTCCCCATTCTCTGGAACTAGAGAGGGTTCAAGTGGGAGGGTGTAGTTTGGAAGGTAGGAGTCCCAGAAACATTGATCTCTATCTTTTTTTTTCTTCTTTCACAAAAGCAAGGTTAGAGGAGGGCTCGAATATAGCATGGAGAATGTGAACTCTTTTTCTTTTTCAACCTAACCACACTCTGTCCAGAATACATATGAACACACTGTTATTTTTACTTCACTTCTACAAGACAGTTTTTTGCTGAGGGAGAACTCTTAGAACAACGTATCTTATATGGCTGCCACTTTTTGCAGGCCTTGTTCTACTTGAATCTTTAAAATAAAACCTGTTTTATATACAGCATCATATATATAATTGCTTCTTGTATGACACGCAACTACAAACTGAATTTGACTGTTTTGAATATAACGTAAATGAGTCCTGTTTTTTTGCATGGTGTAGGAGATGTTTTTACATTTACTGTTAGAAAATTGGGTTATCATGGACATTTTTCTTTTTTATCTTTTATTTCTTCGGTAAAATGATTATATAGCCATTTGTGTGTTAATCTCCAATTGCACAGTGGCTATGTGTGAGTAAGCTAATTTTTGTTTAAAAAATAAACCTCATCATAAGCTGAATTGCTCATTCTTGTACCGTGTAGGTTGTTTTGTAAGCCTTTGTTTTCAGGTTTTTTTGCATCTATTAATAGTAAAGTTCTTCATTGGAAAGCCAGTCCCAAAGGGAGCAGCATCAGTTTTGGGATTAGTTAATCCCACAAGCAATCATGGTCTGCTAATGCTATGAGCAAGCATGTTCTTGTAAAGCTGGCAACAGCAGGTGGTTGGCAGTTAGATATTTTTATAGCTCTTTGATTGTAGTTGCATCAGCTATTGATGTGCATCTTTGGACAAAGCCTGTTTTTGATTATGACTTTTCAGTGTAACAATTTAAAAATTGAAAGCACACCATCTAATAAATGGGAGTAAAATCCTGTATGTTTTTAATTTTATAATATTGGATTTCTAATCCATTTCCATGGAAAGACAAAATAGGGGCGTTAGTGAATCATGTTTTGATTAGAACACTGCAATCACTTTGACAAACAGCATTTGTTACAGGAATTTACTGAAATTCCTTTCCATGGATCTTACATTGGAGGGAGTATCTCTCTCCCACAGTGGCTATTCACTGTTCAATTTAAGGAACTATATGTTCAACTGAATGTTGATACTCCGCGGCTGGACTGCCGCGTGTAAATTGTCGCTCCAGGTTGTCCACCTCTTGAGTAGCACACGAGCAGCAGCTAAAACCTGGAGCGACAATTTACACGCGGCAGTCCAGCCACGGAGTATGCACCACCCCGTTACCCTTGGGGGTCACGGAAGTGAAACAGCAGCCGTACATGGGATCGAGGACGGGCCCACTTGTGGGGTCCATACAGGACTTGATTGTGTGCTTTCCGCACCACACCTCCCATAATGCACAGTCTCATCAGAGCCTCCCATCGGCGGGTGTGTCATATGGAAATTGGAGAAGTGTGTCAGCGGGTGCGCACACCGCTTCCGTTAAAGCCCCTGAAGAGAAGCAGATGGAGCTTCGAAACGCGTCGGGCAGATCCATTACGGAGCGGCATCTACAAGCGGATCCCAGTCCTCACCTACACATAAATTAAGCTGCTGCTCGTATGCTACTCAAGAGGTGGACAACCTGGAGCGAATATATCTATATATATATATATATCCATAACCTAGTCGCCAGTAGGTGTATATATAGTTAGGACCTAGTAACCATAGGAAATCCCCAACATTCTATTGGGAAGAACTTTGGCGCAGATTGAGGAATCTGTGTGTAATTTTCCTTAAAATTGCTTCGCTCCGCTCCTTCCCTGAAAGTTTTGGGGGGATTCGTCAAGCGGGGGCCGAGAAAAAAGGGGGGTCCCAAAATGTGTTTTCCCCATGTTAATTTCCATAGGGACCTTAAAACACGGCTACAGCCCGAACGGCTGAATGGAATTACACCAAACTTGGCAAAATGGTAGGGCCTGGTATGCAGATGTTCCTTTGCTATGTTTGGTGAAAATCCCTACAGTAGTTGTTAAGAAAATTGAATTTGAGCAAATTATATATCTATATGCGCTCCACATTCCATTGGGAATAACTTTGGCGCCGATTGAAGAACCTGTGGGTAATTTTCCAGAATTTTGGTCAGCTCCGCTCCTTCCCTGAAAGTTTCGGGGGGATTCGTCAAGCGGGGGCCGAAAGGAGGGGGTCCCAAAACGTATTTTCCCCATGTTAATTTCCATAGGGACCTTTAGACACGGCTACAGCCCGAACGGCTGAATGGAATTACACCAAACTTGGCAAAATGGTAGGGCCTGGTATGCAGATGTGCCTTTGCTACGTTTGGTGAAAATCCCTCCAGTAGTTCTTGAGAAAATTGAATTTGAAACTTTTCAAATGGCATTTTCTATGGGACGTTTATACACGTCTACAGCCCGAACGGCTGAACGGAATTACACCAAACTTGCCAAAATGGTAGGGACAGGTATACAGTAGTGCCTTTTCTATATTTGGTGAAAATCTCTAGAGTAGTTGTTGATAAAATTGAATTTGAGCAAATTATTTATCTATATGCGCTCACCGTACGTGCACCGTACGCGTACCCTTACGAGCGTGAACGAATTTCTGATTGGCTGACAGTCGACTGTCAACATTCCAAACTGTCCAAACCAGGAAGTGTTGGCCACCATCTTGTTTTTCAGGAGAACTGAGGCACAAGAGAGCCCAAAACAAGAGTGGAAAACACGAAAAGGGGGCAGGGTAGAGATCCCCCAACCCTCTAGCCCTTCCAAGGGCAAAAAAAAAAAACATCGAAAAAATCGCGGGGTACGCGCACCGTACGAGTACCGTGCGCGTACCCCGCGATTTGAAAAAAACAAAACTTTTTTTTGCACTTGGTGGTCCTTCTGGGACCCCCTGAGAAGGGCTAGGGGGTCTCAACCCTGCCCCCTTTTCGCGTTTTCCACTCTTGTTTTGTGCTCTCTTGTGCCTCACTTCTCCTGAGAAACAAGATGGGTGCTCAGGTGGTCCCAGAAGGATAATAACCTATATAAACGTTATCCGCTAATAGAATTAGCATTTACAAAACCTTTGACATTTATTGAAAAAAAAATATAGGTTTCACACCTGATATAGTTAGGAATTAGCATTTAAAAAACCTTGCAAATTCACTGAAAAAACCATAGGTTTCAAGCCTTTTATATAGTTAGGAATTAGCATTTAAAAAACCTTGCAAATTCACTTAAAAAACCATAGGTTTCAGGCCTTATATAGTTAGGAATTAGCATTTTAAAAACCTTGCAAATTCACTTAAAAAACCATAGGTTTCAGGCCTTATATAGTTAGGAATTAGCATTTAAAAAACCATTGAAATTGCTCCTATATAGTTAGTTGTACTAACTATATTCTGCGCACCCGCAATCCACTGCTGATGATGTAACATATTACATCATTCATGACATGGTCAGTGACATCACTGATGACATCTCATTTGATATCACTGATCACATCACTATTGATATCATTCATGTGATAATACGATGCACCTCCTCACACTCTAATATAACCTTTGATACACCCAGTGTTAAATACAGACTACCATTCATTAAACCATTGACACACCAATACCAGTCACTACATACGCACTCACTGATTCCTAGTTCTACACACACATTCACTCATTCACCCATAGAATCACTCATACATACAGTCACTCATCAATGCAACACTATCATATGCACTCATACACCTATACAGACACTCACACACTACCACTCATCCATGGAGTTACTCACACACCTAGTCAGTCATGCAAAGAATCAATCACACTTCCATTTCCTCAACTATACAGTTATACACACAACACCTTACTTATTCAAACTTATACTAACACATACTTACTCAATTATACAATCACTGATACAAGTACACAATGATCCATACAGCCACTCGCACATTCACTGGCTCTCATGTATAGTCATTTATATATGCCAACTCTCACATGCACTGTGTTTTACATATGTACTTACTTGGACATGTAGCACTGAGATATCCATTCACTCACCAACACACCCATGCACACAGTCAACCGCCAATATAGCTGTTTCAACATGCACTCTTGAACTCATACACCTAGTGAATCAACTGCTCACACATCTATGCACAGTCAGACACCTCCCAGCCACCCACACACACACACTCAGTATCCCATTCAAATACTTGGGCAGCCAATCAATAACCCATATAGCCACTCATATAGCTACTGATCAACACATGCAGCAGCTTACACAACAACAGACATACTGATGCACACATTCAGACAGTTTAGTCACTAACCCATGCATTTAGTAAGACACATTTAATCACTCACTCACTCACACAGTCAGTCACGCACCTACTAAATCCTTCATCCAGACACTTGTACATCCACTCATTCTTCAATATGTAAAACTTATATAAACTTTACAGAAACACACAGTCACTGGATGATGTCATCAGTGATTTCATCAGTGATGTCATTTGAGATGTCATCGGTGATGTCATTTGAGATGTCATCGGTGATGTCACTGACCAAGTCATGAATGATGTAATATGTGACATCATCAGCAGTGGATTGCGGGTGTGCGAAATATAGTTAGTACAACTAACTATATAGGAGCAATTTCAATGGTTTTTTAAATGCTAATTCCTAACTATATAAGGCCTGAAACCTATGGTTTTTTAAGTGAATATATATATATATATATATATATATATATATATATATATATATATATATATATATATATATATATATATATATATATATATATATATATATATATATGATCAATAGCACATCCTACCTCTCCCCTTTGAGAATTAGATGGAAAAATACATACCTCCCAAGCAGAACATATTCTTTCCAAGAAACTTGAGCAAATTGGACCCGGGACCGCTCACTCTCACATTCCTCCAACCCCTGATCTCAAATGTCCGATTTTATGAAAATGGAGGAATTACGTGCTTGCTAGAAGTGTTACAATGTAAGGGCGACACCTAGAAGGCTTAAATGTACGGAGGATCAATTGTAGGTGATACCCAAATATTTCAATCAGTGACTAGTGAATTTTAAGCGGAACTACTTGCAAATGTTGCTCCTGATCAACTGATTTATTTGTGTAGTTGCAGCCTGTTCTGGAGAGTGTGGTCAAGTTACAGAGATTGCCTAAACTAAGAGCTATTGGTATTCCAACTCTGCGTGTCTCAAATCCTCAATTTAAAGAAGGCCAGTCTGCAGTTGATCATTAGAAATGAGCAAGAAAGGCGGTAATCTCTAAGTTGGAATGGCTGTTGTGACCCTCTAAAGCCAATACTACTGGGAAGCAATACTACAAACCGCTACCATAAAGTGGTTGGTTAGGCAGAAGGGGTAACTTTTTTTCTTTTTCTTTCCCTTTTGTACCTCTTGAGACTATCCAGAAAATACGACAAATTCAAGAATGACAAAACTGACAAGATTATCTATGCATTTCAAAGATGGGTGCTTATCTTTAGCTGCCATTAAATATTTATATAAAATTGAATATGGAGTCCATTTCAGACTGAGTATTATTATGTATCTGTTGTGCGCGCTCTCATGTTTACCTTGGTGTGTGTATTTCCGTTGTCCTTTGGGTCTTTGCACGTTCTTTTGCTTAATGTGCACATTGCCTGCTAAGTCTCGTAGCAATCGTCATCCTGGCCTCGTGATCATAACCAATGCACCATTAGGATTAAGAGAGTAAAAACCGAATATTGCAGTAATGTGCTGCAAGCAGCCTCATTCCTCACTAAGTGTGTACTAGCAGGGTGCACGTGTTATAGACTGTCTTCTAGTTCTATGTTGTTGTTCCCTTCCTTCAGAGAAGAATTTCTTATTCTAAAGAGATTTCGCTGTATTACAGAGAGTAAAGAATTATAAATGAGGTAGTGGCATCCAGACCTGTTTTGACAGGGATTTGCTGCACTTAGATGTTTGTTAGCACAGTAAATTGTTGTGAACATACCTACAAGAGCATACCTACAAGAGCCTAGCCCTAAGACGTATTTTCCCTGTTTGAGATGGATTGAAGCACACCGCTGGTTAAATAAAAAATCCAAGCAGTCACTAGATGGACCTTTGGCCAGGAAATACCTACTCCGGAAGCAGATTATGTATGTATGTATGTATGTATGTATGTATGTATGCATGCATGCTATGGGAAGGCAAATGCGGTGGAAACCCTCCCAGCATTTTTGGAGCAGTCGCATTTGTTAACCAATCCGATGGGAAAGACTGGGAGTAGTGGCTCTGATGGATGGAAAGGCAGAGCAGCAATCCCCTTGAAGATAATTTTGTTTTGCCTCCATCAAATGGGGGAATGTAAGATCCTGTATTTGTTTTTGTATTGACCTTGAATCAAACACTGTGCTTTTCCCTTTTTGTTTAATTTGCTTCTTATATTCGGAAAAGGTGGATTGCTTGTCTAAAAACAACGATGTATTTTGTTGGCTGTGCAGTTAGTGTTTGCAATTATGAGTGTATTCTACTGCCGGAATTCTGATTCTCTATCCTAGCTACCGATTTGCTACTCCGTTCTATTGTGTGGCAGAAATTCTGTTTTGCAGTTTCTCTGCAGCGACAACATGTTTCAGAGAGATACTTTCTTGTGCAGCACAAACATTTTCTCTTCTACGCCCTGTATCCACTTGGTACAGAAAGTGTCTTGGTGGTGACAGAGATGCAGCTCTACTCTCTGCTTGTTGGGTATCTCCGCAGCTCACCCGAACTACTTTGAAAGATCGCAAGTAAGGACAAATACGTGTGACATGGGTAACGTTTCCTGTACGTTGCATGGGTGGATTTATTATAATATATTATGTATACATTATTGAACTATTCTTCTGAACTGTTTGTAAACAGATCAACGTTTAAGCCTTAATAGTGTGCTTTAAATTGCTCCACTTGGAGCCCTTTTCTGAAACCTTTTGTTGAGGAATGTACTTGCTTCTCATTATTAGATTCAAAGGCTTGCTTACTCTGGGATTGGTGGACCAGCACTAAAGTCAATTGCTACAAAAAACGAGTAGCTTGCTATTATGGCAGTTTTTGTTAGATTCCAGAAAGACTAAACACGCCCTTAAGGTTTCGTTTAAAATGAAAACCTAATAGAAGAAAACTATCTTCTGAGCGGTAAAACACCCTCAGTCCTTTAGGAGTGCACCTAAATATCTAGGATGTTTGGGGGAAGAAGTGTGTGTGAGGCCGGAGAGGAGCATTGAGAGAGTGTCCAGAACCCCTGAAGTGTCAGAAGGTCAGGCCGATAGACATACATTTTCTGTGTAATGTTATCGCTTTGTGTGTGTTGGGTTTTGTTAAATTTGCCTTGGCTACTACCATTGACATGTTAATTCTTATTTCATGTGGATTGTTTATTTTCGTTAAAAAAAGAATTATACTTATTTGAGTTTGAATAATTTGTAAGAATTCACTTTTGCACCTTTTTATTTTTTTTCTCCTTTTAGGACTTTAGAATTGGTTATGGACAGTCTACATGGAACCATTTTAAGAAAGCCACATCTGATCATTTGAATTCGAATGCAGTTTGCAGTATGGCTCAAACATCATCTAGCAATGGACATAAACCAGGTTCCTCACCTTCTTTGGGGACATCAAGGCCAAAGGATGTCGGTAAGGAGGAGGCACTGCAGATGGAAGCAGAAGCCCTAGCCAAACTCCAGAAGGACAGACCTGTTAGTTTTCAAGACCGTCTACAATTTTTAAGCACCACCAGAAATAGAGTTCCAGCTTTTATCAAACAGGACCAGGATCTTATGGTTTTCCCTGAATCTGATGCAAAACAAATGACTGAAGACAAATTATGTGCTATTGATATTGACAAACTAACGCATGCAGAGCTGGAAAAGTTACTATTGGATGACAGTTTTGAAACTAGAAAGCCACCAACGTTACCAGTAGTTCCTGTTTTGGCCCCCTCCAGTTCTTCACAGTATTATACCCAACCTCCCTTTCAGGGACAATCGTGGACACCTGGATTCAGAGGACCAGTGGCTTGCACTTTGCCTTCTGTTTATTCTTCTGCTATTACGAAGCAAGTGGATCCGTTCCAGAATGGTTTTCCTCAAACTATGTCCCCTTATCGGTCAAGGGAGCCCTTATATTTGAGTCTCCCAGGACGGACCCAATTTATGCCATTCTCACTGTCCTCTAGCCCACCTTTTCACATAAGAGGAAGTTTGCCTACATATTCACCAGTTGTACCACCAAGCATGGCAAAAATATTTGACAAAATAGCAGTCACCTCTGAATTCCAAAAAAATGGGAAGTTGATAACTGACAGTAAAGCATGCATTGCCACAACTTCGCTTTCTAAAGCACCAACACCTGAAGCATCCAGGGATATTAGCAAATTTGACTGGTTGGATCTTGATCCTCTCAGTAAGCCAAAGGGGGACAATTCTGATATTCCACATCATTCTGTGGATTGTGATGGAAACAGTGATTGTGGTTCAGTTTCAGAGGATCCATGGGATGCCGTTTTATTAAAGGAGAGTCCAGTAGAAACTTGCCATCTAGAAAGAAAGATGCATATTAAGTCACCCTCTGGGGTATCTGTTACAAGAAGCCACTCTTTAAATATTCATTTATCAAAGTCTTTATTTACAAAACTACAAAGTCAAACCTCACAGGTGGGTACAGTTCATTTTACCGTTTGTTGTTGTTGGATAACAAGTCTTTGTGTCCTTTAAGATGTTTAATATATCTTAGTATGTCAAATTTTCCACAGCCATCCTTATGTATTTTTCAAGACGCCAATGTAGTTGCAGGTTAATTGGTGAGATTCATTTCATTTATAAAGATAAAGATTTGGAAATCTAAGAAGCACAGCTTTTCCTACAGTCCAGTAATCGTAGGCTGCCTGACCACACAGTTGATAGAAAATGTTGAAATCACACACTGTAACGTTATTATGGTGGTGAGATAATATTAATATACACGATGCTCTGCAGAAGTATATTCCAGATTATAAATAGTTAAGAAAACAGTGCAAAATAACAGCTAAGACTCCAATTAATACATTGTCTTTATACAGTAACTGAAGTCGTGAACAGCTCTTTTTCATGCCAATTTTGGAAACGCTGGTACAACAATAACCAGCGTTTCCAAAATTGGCATACATTTTGTGTCTAGCCTAACAGAGATCGGGCAGCTCTTTACATATTGGTTTTGATTGCTCTGTTTATACTAACTGGAGATACATATGCTTTTTAGGTTATACCATACTATGCAATAATCTGTGATTCCAAGGTGTATAATAATATCTAGAATGTATATCTGTATTTGAAAATGATAAAGTATAATATAATAAGTGTACTTATAAATGTTTTTCTATCTTGAAACACTTTAAAAAAAAAAGAAGAAAAATAAAAGCAAAATATATTTTTTCATATCAGTTGTACTATTGCATATCTTGGTCTGTGGGTCTAGAGTTTATTTGCTTTGCTAGCATTATCCACCACTGTGCCCTGTGCAAAATATTTTCCAAACGATTGCTTCAGGGTGTGCAGTGTTTGTCTGTGGGTGTAGATAGACAGTTTAGATACTGCATTAATTTGGCAACCGGCATTACACTTGATCATCGGATATTAATCCTAAGGAGAGTCATTGCAGCACAGGGTAGTCCTGGCGGGTTTGAAAACACTGCTAATTTCAGTGGTACTCAATAGCAAACTGTTTGAACTGTGGTTCCCTCAATACTTTATCAATGTTCATAACGCTGTAAGTGCCTCTGTGCCCCGAAGCCAGGAAACAGGTAAGTTCAGTCAGTCCATCCTACACAAGTTAACAGAAACCTTCTCTCATCCAGAACACATTTAGGTATATTCTACTAAACAAACGATTGATAAACTCTCTCTTTAGTGAGTGTTCTCATCATACCATTAAACTCTTGTTGTGTTATGTTGTGTTAAACTGTTGAATAAAGAAATCACCTTCCTGATAACAGCAAACATAAAACCATGTGGATGGTATCGCCTCACTTGAATCCCATACTCTGTTGCAAGAGCTTGTCCCACAAATACCCGAAGAGGCATGAGCTGCTAACATTTTTCAGTCACAAGGACTAATAGGAATTCTAAACATCAGTTAGTAAACCAGGAACCTTTGAGTATTTATTCTGAACTTACACATGTTACAGAAGTGGAATACTGCTTAATAACATGCCGTTTGTCTTGAAAAGAATACTTCTGGATCAAAAATACTTTAGGTTTGCATGTTTATTTAGCTCTAACATGTAGATCATAGAGGCATTCCACTATTCACCAGGCACAAACCTTTAATGCAGTTCAACCGTAACACTATCTTGGGCAGCGCTGCAACCCAAATCAGCTGCACAAGAGATATAATTTGTACAACATCACAATATAAGGATACTTTTTTGAACAATGGATGCTTAGAACTAAAATCCCTGGTTCAAAAGGAGACTGTTAAAACTATGTATAGCTTCCTGGCAACCCTCAGTATTTCCGGGCCATATGTGGGAGCAAACATCAGGGAGGGCCGTTATCTAGTATATTAACCCAAAAGACACACAATTGATGGACGGAATCCAGAACAAATCAAAACATTCACCCCCAGTCAAGAGATCTGGGTTAAATCCATCATTCTTTTGCTCACCATGCCACCCCAGGTTAGACCTGGCCATATGCAAATCAGTCTTGACCCTGTGCCTCATGGGAACTGTCCAGCCCGAACTACCAAGCCAGGTCCTCTCGAGACCGGAAACCAGCATCCTAGGACCGGTTTCAGGGTTTCACCCCTCTTCAGCCAGGATAGCTTGATTCCAGTGGCGCAGTGATCCCAGGACCCACGTCTAGGCATACCTAGTGCCCTTAGGGCGAGAAAGCAAAAGACACACAATAGATGGACGGAATGTAGAACAAATCAAAACAGTCACCCCCAGTCATGAGATCTGGGTTAAATCCATCATTCTTTTGCTCACCATGCCACCCCAGTTTAGACCTGGCCATATGCAAATCAGTCTTGACCTTAGACCGATTTGCATATGGTTGGGCTCAAACTGGAATGGCATGGTGAGCATAAAACGATGGATTTAGGCCCAGATCTCTGTACTGGTAAGAGTGTATGACATTGTTCTGCAGTCTGTCCATCAACTGTTGTTTTTGCATTTGCCACCCGAGTGGGATGGGTATGCCCAGATGTGGGTCCCATGCTCTCCATGCCACTGGAATCAAGCTATCCTGGCTGAAGAGGGTTGAACCCCCGAAACCAGTCCTAGGATGCTTGTTTCCAGTCCAGTGAGGACCTGGCTTGTCAGTTTGGGCTGAACTGTTCCTATGAGGCACAGGGTCAGGACTGATTTTCATATAGCTGGGTTCAAACTGGAACGGCATGGTGAGCAAAAAACGATGGATTTAGGCCCAGATCTCTGCACTGGGGTGAATGTATGACATTGTTCTGCATTCAGTCCATCAACTTGTTTTTGCATTTTTTAGTTTATTAACCCATCAACAATGCAAAGCCTCTTTATTCATACAGGTCACCAGATCTACATCTGCATAGGTTGTGGAGGGCTGGGCAAAACATGGCTTGGTGGAAACTACAAAGACACACTTACCTGTAGGGGGGAATACATCTTTTTTTAATAGCCTGCTGGCCATGTCTCATTAGTTTTGTGGTGCAACAGTGATACAGTAGTACTAGATCAGGGCTCTGCTCTTCCAAGTCTTTTTTTTCTTGCTGCAGCTTTATATACCACTTCACCCCTTTGCTATTGCACCACCTCCTCAAAAACTATGGCTTTTTCCATCCATTCAACTTGCAAGCCCTTTTTGAGGAGTATTGGGGCACTGAAGATCCTTTATGTCCACTGGAAAAGTCCCCTGAAAGAGTTACCAATCAGAAACCACTGGTAAGTGTCTTAAGTATCCTCTCCTTCAGTAACTGCTGAAAACCCCAACAAGTGTGGATTAGTCTCAAAATCAATTATATATTTAGATTCAAGAATTCTCAATTGACGTTCTCTGAAACTGTTCATCCAGTGGCTGCCATCTCTGCCACTTAAATCCTTTTTTTGCCAGGTAGCTGCCTAGCTGTGATGTCCCCAAACTGAATCCAGAAGTTGTCCACTCTGGAGGACATGACAATGTGGTTCCTAGATTGGCTTTGCCATCTTCTTGTACTCTCATAGTACTACATGGCCGTGATGCTGCAACTATCAGTTGTGTGGCACTGAATTATGCATTACTTTACTTGCATTCTTCTTGCCAAGGTGGGTACTTTCAGTTTTTAATGTTGAAAAGCATTGATAGTGGGGGGCGTGGCTTGGCGGGCGAAGATGGCGGTCGCAGCCTTGTAGAGCTCCCGCCGGCCCGGACACAATTTGCTTATTTATCCTGGCCCCCGAGCCCACTGACAATACCACGTGAGTGGCATCTGTTCCTGGGGGTGCCCTGATCCCTCTGGTGTGCAGACCCCGCGGTTCCAACACTCCCGGGGACCGGTGACGCCGGCGGCGGAGTGCGGCCTGGTGGCTGGCGGTGGAGCCGGGACCTCGATTTTCAGGAGGCCGGGAGGTGGTCGGTGGCAGACTGCCGGAGGTCGCATCAGCTGGGCGGGTCCCAGTCCGGCTTTGCAGTTCCAAGTGCCGACGAGTCACAGAGGTGCCCTAAGATCTGGCGCCGTGCCTTGGAGAACCTTTTCAGGCGACACGGCGTGGTGGAGGCCTGTCCCGCCCAGGTGAGACCGGGGCCTCGAGTTTCGCGACATTGAGACTGGCCTGGACCTAGGCGCGGTGGTTGTCGCTTTTCATTCCAGAGACACTTTTGGCCTCCTGTGCCCGCCGCTGTGGGTCTGCTCTTGGGGATTCACTGGGGACCGCTGCGGAAGGTGTTTGCCCTGATCTCGAGGTGTGCGGCCCGGCTAGGTGGAGGACTCCGGTGACGGGACCAGAGGCGGCCGCCCAAGGAGTGGTGACGTTGAGACTGCAAGCGGCCATGACCAGAGGTGGTGGCGGAGGCCCGCCTAAGCAGGGCCCTATCGACAAATTTACAGGGCCCAGTGGTGGTTCTGGGGCGCCCGGCGGTGGGGGCGGGGCAGGGCCGGACAATGCGACGATCTTAGCGGCCATCACCCAGTCCCGGGACATGCTCGATGCTAAGATTGGGGCTGTGGGTGCAGACGTTACACTGCTGCGCCAAGATCTTCGCAATGCAGTGGAGCGGAGACAGAATCCAGAATCTCGGTGGCGGAGACGGACATTGGCACGCTGAAGCAGAAAATGGCGGAGATGGAGCGTGTCCAAAAGGCTCTCGCATCCCGAGTGGAGGATGCCGAAGGGCGCGCACGCAGGAACAACCTTCGCTTTATAGGTTTTCCGGAGAGGTGTGAGAAGGACGATATGGAGCAGTTTTTGTCCCGATGGCTGGAGGGCTGGCTCCCGCCGGGGGCCCTGTCTTCTTGTTTTGTGATCGAGCGTGCACACAGGGCCTTGACACAGCGGCCGCCGGAGGGTGAGCGTCCTCGGCCTGTCATTGCGAGTCTTTTGAATTACCATGACCGCGATGTCATACTGCGAGAAGCAAGGACCAAAGGCCCACTCTCTTATGAAAACCACACTATCATGATATTCCCTGATTATACTAGGCTTGTGCAGCAGCAGAGACAGTCGTTTGTAGCCGCCAAAGCCAAGTTGCGGGGCCTGAAGCTTCAGTACTCTCTGCTGTACCCGGCTCGCCTACGGGTGGTGTACCAGTCCCGGACACATTTCTTTGATTCGCCTGAGGAGGTCTTTCGGTGGACGGACGAAGCAGTGAGGATTAGGCCGCATGCCCAGCCGGGGCTGGATCCGGGCGGGCCGAGGGGATCATCGCAGGAGCGGACGAACCGCCAAACCCGAAAAGGACGACATCGGAGGTCCAGATCACGCAAGCGGTCAGCCTCCGCTAGTGCGACACAGACCAGTGGAACAATGGACTCTGAACACTCAGATACTGGCAGTTGAACCCTGTTGGGGCCTGGGCCCTGGTCTTTTCCGGTAATGTGTTGCCCTACTTTGTAATGGATCATTTAGTGGGGCTGTTTGTGTGGGGGAACCATCGATGCTGGACTGCCTACCTTTGAGACTCTTTGGGGCTATCTGTGGTGACGCTGTTGGGGCTCGGGAGGCGACTTCCAAGGGCCTTTGACCCTCACGAGTTGTGGGAGTTGTCGGGGGGGGGGTGTGTGTGTTGTGATCGGGATGTTGGGATCCTTTGGTATGGCTGGCCCTGGGTCCTCGGTTTTGGATCCGGGTCTATCCATGCCGCGACAGGTACTTCAGTGTTCTATGAGGTATAGGGGTGGGGGGAGTTGGGATGGGGATGTTGGGAGCGTGGGTTTGTTGTTGGGGGGGGTTCGGGACTGGGATGGGGTGGGTGGGCCTGGGGATGGGTGGGTGAAACCACACGTGTATATTACTGCTGGATTGAGTGAGTGGTGGGGTGCGTTGAGGTGGCGCGGGGGGCCTAGTGGGGGAGACCACATGGATAATGGCTGATCAGACTGCTATGCTTCCCAATAAGTCCATACGTGTTGTAACATGGAATGTGAGGGGGATGCTAGATAAAATCAAACGTGGAGCAGTGTTGCGCTGGGGGAAAAGGGAGGCGGTGGACGTGCTGTTGCTCCAAGAAACTCATATGCTGGGCTCCAAGGTCCTTAGCCTTCAGAGGTTTGGCTTTCAACAGGTCTACCATGCCGGCTTTACGAGGGGATCGAGAGGGGCGGCCATCTTGGTCCATCGCAGGGTGGCCTATGTTCATGAAAAGCAGTGGATAGACCCTCAGGGCCGCTTTGTCTTTATCAAGGGAAGGATGGGTGCCGAACCTGTGGTTTTTTGTTGTGTTTATGCCCCCCCCCCTATGCAGTGGGCCCTGTCGGAGAGACTATTTGAGATATGGGATGAAATCCCGGATGTGTTGACGGTGGTTGGGGGCGATTGGAATGAGGTTATGGATGTGGGCTCAGACCGCCAGAGACGATTGCCAGTGGCTGTGGATCCTTCTCCCCCTGCCCCGCATACTAGGCTGCGTGCGACAGCGGACAGCTTGGGCTGGGTGGATGTATGGCGCCATTTCCATCCGGCTGCGCACGAGTTCACGTATGTGTCGGCTGTGCATGGCTCCTTTTCGAGACTCGACTACATCTTTATGCCTGGTGCCTGTTTGAGCCGTGTGAGTGACGCTGCTATCCTGCCCAGGGGTCTGTCCGACCACTCCCCCGTTGTGGCTACCATAGACCTTCCCACGAAACGGCAGCCGTTCTGTTGGCGGATGTCCTCATGGCATCTACAGAAACCTGACTATGTTCATCACCTGCGTGAGGCGATTGATAATTATTGGCGCGATAACCTTGTGGAGGACATTGACGCGGTGGTGGTGTGGGAGGCGCTGAAGCCCACGATACGGGGGGTAGACATCGCTTGGTGTGCAGCCGCCCGACGGAAACATCGGGAGGCCATTACGGCCACAGCCGCTCGAGTGGAGACCTTGGAACAGCGTGGCCGAGAGGGGGGGGATGAGGCTATGATACGGCAGCTCCTGCAGGCGCAGCAATCCTATGCCTCGGTCTTACACGATGAGGCCAGACAAGCGTGGCTCGCCACGCGCAGTAGGATTTATCAGTGGGGCGACAAGTCCTGCACGATGCTCCACATGCTGTGTCAGGCTACTTTCCAGCCGCTCACGTTGCCGGGCCTCACGGCGGAGGATGGCTCGGTAGTGACGGACCCGGCCCGCCTCGCAGCTAGCTTTGCCCACTATTTTGAGGCACAGTATGCCCCCCGGGACTCCCTGGAGGCGGAGGAGGTATCCTCATATCTCGATGGCCTGTCGCCACAGGCCGTCTCTGATGACACCAGAACTGCGCTGGACGTGCCGCTCTCTGCTGAGGAACTCGGAGAGGCGCTGGGGCAGCTCAATACCGGGAAGGTGCCTGGTCCGAGCGGTTACCCGTGCGAATTTTACAAGAAGTTTCACCTCCAGCTGGGGTCTCAGTACAGACGCGCGCTTGAGGCGGCACGGGTCCGGGGGGAACTACCGCCGGATTGGCGCCACGCCGAGATCGTGGTGTTTCTGAAGCCGGGCAGGGCCCCTGACAGGCACGACTCGTACCGGCCCATTTCGCTCTTAAACATAGAAGCCAAAATCTTGGCGAAGGCCCTGGCGAACCGCCTACTTCCCTATATTACGGACCTGGTCCACCCCGATCAGGCAGGGTTCATGCCCCGTAAAGCCACTCGCCATAACATCCGGCGGGCACAGGCGGCGGTGGATGCCATGGGGGCCCGGGACGAACAGGCGGCACTCCTGCTAGCAGATATGGACAGGGCCTTTGACTCTGTGAGTTGGGCATACTTGTTTGCACTCTTGCCCCTCCTTAACCTGGGTCCGGTGTTCCTATCGTACCTGAAATTACTGTACACCAATGTCACGGCCTCGGTCCGGGTGGCCGGTGCCACGTCCGGGCGCTTTCGGATTGGTCGGGGGACCCGACAGGGTTGCCCACTGTCCCCGTACCTGTTTGCCCTGGCGATGGAGCCCCTGGCATCTCGGGTGCGTGCTGATGCACAGATACGCGGGTTTGTGTGGAGTGGAGAACTTGTGGATAGAATTGCATTATATGCGGATGATATCCTCTTTTTCCTCACGGACCTGCAGCACTCAGGACCCCGGGTTCTGGAGGTCATGCGCATATTTGGCGAGATCTCCGGCCTTCGGCTCAATCTTCACAAGTCAACCCTATGGGTGCTGGGCGGCGGGGTCGTGGCGGACCCCTGGGCGGCAGGACTGTGCGTGGCAACAGATGGGCTGAAGTACCTTGGCGTCTTTCTCTCGGAGTCGCGCGCCGTCGCTTGGGACCGCGGTAT
This sequence comes from Lissotriton vulgaris, assembly GCF_964263255.1. NCBI lineage: Eukaryota > Metazoa > Chordata > Amphibia > Caudata > Salamandridae > Lissotriton > Lissotriton vulgaris. The sequence goes on from NW_028250012.1 coordinate 296,096, forward strand.
CCTGCCGGTGTGGGAACGGGTTCAGGCCGATGTCAAGACTTGGTCCAGGATGCCTCTCACCATCTTTGGGAGATCAGCCATCTTCAAAATGGTGGCGCTCCCACGCCTATTGTACCAGCTGCAGAACTTCCCCTACCCTATTGTCCCGCAGTGGTTTCGCCAGGTTAATTCGGCGCTAGGCCGCTTTCTGTGGGCTGGCGGTGCGGCCAGAGTGGCGTTGAGGACATGCTTCCTATCTACCTATTGCGGGGGCCTGGCCACCTCTGATCTCTTATCTTACTACCAGGCTTCTCAACTACTTGTCCTTAACGAGTGGTGGTATAGCGACAGGGGGGACCCGGCATATGCTTTGGAGCGATCGCTTATGGGCGATAACACGCTACACACCATTCTATACTCAGCCCGTTTGCGACGTGCACTGCCGTCGGTCACGAGAGTGGTCTTTGCGGTGTGGAGACAGGCCCTACGCCGCATGGGCTGGTGGGGCAAATTGACGGCGGAGACGCCGTTATGGCATAATGGCCTGCTCCCGGAACTTTCGGCCCTGGCCGGATTTGAGGGATGGGAGGCAATTGGTATCCCGCTACTGGGCCAGGTGATGTCCGGCACTACCCTTAAATCTTTTGAGGAACTTCGCACGGAGTTCCAAATGCCTCAGTCCCAGTTCTTCCGCTATTTACAATTGCGCCATGCCCTCACCCCGAGCATTGCCCATCTAGACTCCCTTCCTGAGTTTAGCCCGGTTGAGGCGAAGGTCTTTATGGGAGACCTGGGAGATAGAAAGGTATCCCGTATTTACCAGACACTGGTCATCCACTGCTCCTCTACCCTACTCTCTCTTCGGGCGGCATGGGAAGTGGATGTGGGCCCCCTGGATGAGGACGATTGGAGGGAGGCCCTAGAATCCCCGCGTGGGACCGCCATCGCTGTGCGACTCCGGCTCATCCAATTCAAATACCTGCACAGGGCCTATTACACCCGTGAACGATTGTGGAAGGCTGGGTTGATTGAATCCCCGGAGTGCCTGCGCTGTGGAGCTGTGCCTGGATCCCTGTTGCATACTGTGTGGTCGTGTGCTCGTTTGTCTGGCTTTTGGAGAGGCGTGTGGAGCTGTCTATCCGAGGTCCTAGTTTGGGATTTTCCCCGCACCCATCGTCTGGGGTTGCTGCATGTTATGGAGGGCATTGGTGGGAACATCTATAAACGCCACTTGCTGCTTTTGGGGCTTGTTGTTGCCAAGCGGGATCTGGCCCGGGCGTGGAAGGGAGTGAGGGCCCCCCCCTTTCTGCGTGGAAAGCTGGATTGGACTATTACATGGGACTTGAAAAACCGATCTTTGAGGCAAGGGGCTGCCCACGCAAACACTACAAAATTTGGAAGCGGTGGGCCGACTACAGAGGACTGACGCTGGATCCCCCAGCGGAACGGGAGGAGGACATTTGATTGTGCTATAATTGTTGGCCCGATTCTGCGACACACCTGTCGCACTACACCCTTTATTTGCCGCTACATGTACACGTGCGTGGGGGAGGGAGGATGGGGGGGGGTTCTGGGAACTGGGGGGGGTCAGGAGTTGGCGGGGTAGGGTGGGTTGGGGGTTTATTCATATTGAGCTTATTTTCGGTGCCTGATTGAACATGTGCTACTCATCTGATACATTGTGTCTTTACTGTTGGTGGTGATCTCCGATCTGTGGGGTGCCACGATTTTATTGCCTACTTTGCTCAATAAAATTGGTTGTGAAAGAAAAAAAGCATTGATAGTATATGCATGTTTAATATCTGGTGCCTGGGCATCATTAAATTAGGCCCAACTGGAACAATAAGGTAGAGAGGCTCTATGCTCTGCTTCCTTCTCAGTGGAAAAAAAGTGATGGTGGAATGCTTGAACTGAGACATGAGCATGTCAGAACTAGTCCTGGTCCTGTAAAAACAATCCAGCCTAACCTGACAGTAAATGTCTCTTATAGATGCAAATCTTACCCTTCTAACCCCCCTACATGTTTCAGCCTTTTTGCACCTCATCAGTGTGGCATCCAGTGGCAAAGTAAGCAAGAGACCATGTCTCAATTTGCTTAATGGCTAAACAAAGACTCTCTTCTTTACAAAAAAAATATTACACTCTACCAATATATCTAAGGATACTTTTAAAATTGTGTCGAAACTTTCTAAGTTGAAAAGGCTGTCCTGGTTGGTTACTCCTTCTTTCCCTGTAATTCTGTAATGTGTTCAAAACCTACTTTATTGCAAAAATAAAAAACAATGAAGGATATTATCCTTCCAGGCCTTAGACCTCTCAGCAAGACATGGTCAACAGCAATTTGCTTGTGGACTGCATGGAGGCCGCTGGACTTTGAAGTTCAGCTCTTGACTGTTTGAAATCTTTTTTTGGAGAATCAAACGCTATCGGTTTGCCTAGGCCATTTTAGGGCACCTGTGGTCCATTTTGATTGCTGTGTTTCATAGGGCTCCTCAATATCACTGCATTTGTTTAGCATCTATATTAGACCCCTTATTCAGGTCCTATACAATATGAATTGCAGAATATATAATTATGCAGATGGCTCTGTTATTCTTTAGACTAGATGGTACCCTAGCCCCTAGGAAAAACTTTCAGTACACTGCAATTCATCTACGATTTGAAGAGTAGAAATTTTCTAAAACTCTAATCCCCCAAAAATGATATTGTCATTCTGAACAATAAAACTGTTATTTTGAATCATTCTCTTTGGCCTATTGAATAGAGCAATCCTCTTACCCAAAAAACGTCTGCAAAAAGTGTGGGTGTCATTATTGAAAATAAGCTTTTGCTAAAATATCTTATTGGATTGGAGACTTGGTCCTGCTTCTTGAACCTCCGGAGAATTGAAAAAAAACAAACATATATATCTTTTTTTGGAGGGCCCAGACGTTATGCTGCAATGTGCTTGATGCTGGCCTCGTCATAGTTTTTTTTTACTTTCAGCCATGCTGCTGTACAACATGGCTTAAAATAATATTGACTAAGCCAATAAATCTTCATAGGTGAGACCTGTTCCCTTTTACCATGCTTGTTTTTCACTTTTGAGGACCTGTGGAGAAGTAACTAGGGAATAATTATAGATCACTGGAGATGAATCCTTTAAGTTTGCATAGAACTCATTCATTGGCAGCAACACTAATACATTGCTTTATACTCTACATTTATAGCATAGCCTAAGAAAGAAAACAGAAGAAGTTGAGTGGATGGGCACTTGATGGGCAGGGTGTTGTGTCGAACCTTCGTTACATTCATGATTTATGACGCTGTTATACTTGTGAACTCTGGGCATCGAAGGTCTGTGTTGCGGGAGGAAAACAGTGTTTACAGGAGATTCTCTGTGAGGGTATGGTGACTTAATATCCAAACAATTAAGCCTTCAAAGGCCACAGCTGAGTTCATGGTTGCTATACCACAAGCTTAGAAGCAAATATGACACCAGTGTTTTGTGGGCTGCTTTCTTTTTAATAATAATTCAGGTAAATAGATGTCAAGTTTAAAAACCAAGATAAAAACATTGATGTTTTTAGAACTAGAGAAAAGGCTGCTCCTGATGTTCAATTGTAGGGTTGGAGAAGGGCAGCTTTCTCTTATACTGCCTTGGAACTGTTCACAACAACTGCATTGATGAGCAGCAAAAACCATTTGGAGGTCGTGGGTACCCACACTTTTCTCCTGCTGCAAAAAGCACCATCACCTCAACATTACTCCATCACACGGCCACCAGCATGCCTATGAGAGGGCGAATGTCCAGTCCTCTCACAGCATGCCTGAAATCATGGTACATATTCTGTAGAATGGTTGTAAAAATAGGTTTCACTTTTTTCCTCACAACATATCTGGGTCTTGAGCTTCTCTCCTAGCCAATAAGTAGAGGAGAAAAAAGTGCTTTCCACAGATAGTAGCTATGAGTTCCAAAATCCTAAAGAAAAAAAGGTTTCTACTCCTGATGTATCTGAAACCATAAGAAAGGGTTCAAATAGATAGAAATGTTGCCCAAGCTGAGCTTCCTTAAAGAAAGTGAAGTTATGCTGTTAGTTTAGACGGTCCCTACTTTCACATGCCAATCTGCATTAGAGATATGTTTTCCTATATTTAAGATCATGAATTGTCACTTCCGGTTCAGCATGGTGGTTTAGATACTTTTCTCTGTCACAAAGGGATGTTGAGTTACCACTCCATTCGTGACTGGTGTGTTCGTCGCCAAAATGTTGTAAATAAGATGGTGATAGATGACAAGATACTTATAGTTGATTACATGTAGATTTATTGTAGGACACAGCCGAGTACAAAACCTCGCCAGCTGACCAGACCATCAACTGACACAGATAGAACACTCTGGTACAGATTAGAACACTCACAGGTATTCTGGGAGACTGAGAAGGTGAAAACACTAAGGAAGGGCTAATGACTACTGTCAGCCATATTACAAGAAGAATCAATATACAACAGTGTCAATGAGTATGCTGTGCCCAAAACTGTTTGACCTTTACTGATGGATACTTCTAACCACCGATTCCTCACCTTTTGAGTATTCTGAGGCTTCAGACAGGATATGGGAAATCTGTGCAGAGGTGGTTCTGGAGATGACGTGAGGAGCTACATCTAAGCTCGACCCATGTGTACCAACGTCTGTTCCTTTCTGTGTGCCACCAGATGCAGTTCCATAGCTACCCTTCACCTCTAGTGACTGTGCCTTGATGAACCAATGGGTATTTGGGATCATAAGGAAAACCTGTATATCACCAAGTACCGGAAGACTATGCTGTGACCGGTTGAAGTATTTTTATTTATTTAATTTATTTAATTTATATGGCGCGTTATAACCACAGGGGTCTCTAAGCGCTATTTGTCCAGATTTACGTGATGAGATGTTACATTCACTTGAAACCAACTGTGCACCTAAGATCTGCTCCATGCTTGTTTAAACAATACAGTTTTTAGTTTTTTTCTGAAGAAAAGTAAGTTACTTTCCTTCCTGAGCTCTGGATCCAGTTTGTTCCATAAAGCTGGGAGCGTGTTGGAAAACGCACGGCCCCCCACCGTGGTCAATTTGAAGCGGGATTGGGACAAAAGAGTGGCGTCCGACGAACGCAAAGTCCTACCCGGTATGTAGGGGGATAGTCGAGATTTCAGATATTTTGGTGCTTTGCCATACAGAGCCTTGTGAGCGATACACAGTCCTTTAAAGACGATCCTCTGACGAATTGGGAGCCAGTGCAGCTCCTGCATCAGGGGAGAGGCATGAGCAATCCTGGGTTTTTTAAATATCAGTCTTGCTGCATCATTCATAACTCCCTGTAGTTTGTCCAGCAGCCGCTGGGGCAAACCTATATATAGGGAGTTCCCGTAGTCCAGCCTAGCCAGAATTGTGGCTGAGACCACGTGTCTCAAAGTAGGGAATGAAAGTAGGGCAGAGATCTTCCTTAGTTGTCTTAGGAGGCCTATGCAGGTACCCACTACAGTGGTAACTTGTTTTTCCATGGATAATTTGTTATCCACATATAGGCCTAAACTTTTGACTGCGGCTGCCGGTTTCGGTGGTGTACCCAGCTCCCTAGGCCAAAATTTCTCACTCCAAGGGTTGCCCGAGATGGAGATGGGCAGCACTTCCGTCTTATCGGGATTGACTTTCAAAGAGTTCTCGGACATCCAGTTGACTGTGGTTTTCAGTATGTCCTGTAGCCTAGTGGATGCTCCCGGGCCATCATCCAGCCGGATGATTATCTGGGTGTCATCGGCATAGTTGTACACTAGGCAATCCATCCTATTCAGGAGAGCAATTAGTGGCTGCAGGTAAATATTGAAAAGTAGGGGTGACAAGGCAGAGCCCTGTGGGACCCCGCAGGTGATCGGAGCAGAGGTGGAAAGTAGATCACCCAGCTGAACTCGTTGTGGCCTACCCTGCAAGAATGATGTAAGCCATGCATGTGCTGTACCCATGACGCCAAAGGATCTCAGCCGCGACAGAAGCTGTTTGTGACACACAGTATCAAACGCCGCGGAGAGATCCAGAAGTATCAGGGCGCTCGGTGTTTTTACATCAGCCCGAGTTCTTAGCTCATCTAGAATGGATAACATGACTAGTTCCGTGCTATGATTAGCACGGAACCCTGCCTGATTGGTCTCCAGCAGGTTGTTAGTCTCTAGATGGCCCGAGAGTAGAGTTAACACATGCTGCTCAATCACTTTAGCCAAAAAAGGCAACTGAGAGATGGGCCGAAAATTTTTCAGACATTTTGTATCAGCACCAGGTTTCTTCAGTAAGGGAATCAGGCGAGCCTCTTTAAAAGCTAGAGGGATCTGTCCTGTGCGAAGAGAAGTGTTCAATAGATGCAGAACCTCTTCCTCAATTCCTGGCATTGCCGCCTTGAATATGTCAGGAGGGCAAGGGTCCACCAAGGAACCCGATTTAACTCGGCCTATGATTTTAAGTAGTTCCTGTTTGGAAATAGGGGAGAACTCAGCTAATGGTGGGATATTTAACGGGGCGATAAGGTCCAGTAGGCAAGGACATTCGAGGGGTACGGTTTCCGCAAGTAGAAGGGAAGGTCCTGTTACAGCTCCTTAAGCCATTCCTCCAGCAGATCTTCATTGTGATCGAAGTTCTCGTGTATGTCAAAAAAGAAGCTTAAGACTCCAAGTGGGCCTCTGCCCATCCCACCACTCTCAAACTCATAAGAAGGCTTAAGGGTGTAAACATGTCTCTTGATTGTGCTCCCGTACGCAACTTCGTTCTGAGCGGATCCCAACTCTCGCCATGGGCCAGTTCCAATTTCGAGTTCCCTTAGCGATGCAGCAAACCTTTGACTTCCATGACCCTATCTGCATCTGCCAGCTCCTTGTGGTGTACCTCCTGGGTCACAAGAAGCCTTGAGCACCTCCACTTGGAAGTTCGCTGATGCGTCTGTCCTCGGAACCAGCTGGAACCTGTGAACCCATTATGGGCTCAGTGCCGTCTCCTGTGCAGAAGCTGGTCTAGGTGGCACAAACCATTGCAGACCATGGAGCATTGAATCCGATGCAGGCGTATTCGACGTCTGACGACACATAGCATCCAATGGTACCCTCTGAATCTAATTAGACAGAGTTTGTGCCGTGACACCACTGGACTGCAGCTTTCTGGAAACCCATCAGACTCTATTGGCAATCTTTTTGGCACAGGCTTCGGTAGCGACCATTATGACTAAGGGGTTGAATTTGCTCAACCTGATACGGACTAAAATTGGTATCATGAGCTGTAAGCTGCCAGTAGCCTCAGTAATTTCCCAGACACTGAGCTTATCTCTCCAACAGGGCAGGCTGCGGAAGAAAGTGCCTTCTGTGCAGTATTGATACAGAGGGCGGCTGAGGTTCTTGATTTCCAGTTGCCTGCAACAAAGTTGAAAACCAAGGTCCTCACTGAAGTTTCCAGTTTGGACAAACTAATACTGAGCCTCTGCTACCTTTCTATGAGGCCCTCACGGATGCACTTTTTCGGACATGGGCAAAACTATCTTCCAGGCCGCTGGTAAACAGGCATATTGCGTAATGCCACCACCCCTACCCCTTAGTCTGGAAAGCTTTTGGGTGCAGGTATCTAGGAACATGGTCAACTGCAATACCTTCCCTACCCCGCCCCCTGGATAGAGAGTTTTAGTGTCTTGAAACAGTTGAGAAGCTCATGTTCTCCTCCACTGGTATGGACTTACGATCTGTTCACGCCAGCTGCATACTGGGCCTACTGGGTAGTTGGGATTCTGTTGCGTGGGTCCTACCAGCTGCACTAGATGACTTGCGCCCCGCCCTTACACACGAAATTCTTGATGGCTGCGATGTGGCAAAATTCACAGATGTGGGTTAGATACCACAGATTACCTTTGTGGAGAACTTTGCAATGGTGTGACCCTTTGCAGACATACCTAAATGAGTTTTACAGCTTCTCTGTAGTTGTCCACTTAACTGTAATGGACATGCCATATGATGGTTCTCGCCTCTTTGGCAAGAAGTCAGACTCTGCGTGAGTGCGTTAAAGGCCGCAGGGCCACAGCGTGCTCCTTAGCTGTCTGGTGTGGTGTCTCCGTTCCACCAGCAGTTCTGCCACATCTGTGAATGTTTAATTACTGCTAACAATTAACAATGCTACTAGCACAGCAGACTGTGCAGCCTTTTCGTGGTTGAAGTTGTGGTATCCTCTGAGAAGGCGGAAGGGAAGGGCAGTCTGCTGCTCAGTTTTCCAATCCTTCAGCTGCTGAAGCAGAAAAAGAAAACCTATTAAAATAGAAAACATTTAATGCCTTAGGAGCGGTCAGAAGCACAATAGAGGCATGAGGTAGAAACGCTGCCGTAAATTAGTCTTTCTTTGGTCTAGGAGGAGTGTGTGAAATCTGTGCATATAAAATATTTTCTAGTGTCTGACCAGAATACCAACTTTAATTACTCTTCCACTGCTACTTAATTCATGCTGGATTTGTAACTGCTCGGCAGTAAGCCAATTTATTGTGATCCTACATATCCTGGTTGGTTACCCCTTGCCCCCAGGGTTGGTGCCCTTGTCATTTCTAGGTGAACCCCGCACAGTGCATATTCCCTAATGGTTTAACAGCTCTCCCACGTGTTGACATGTTCGCTTCGTCGTTGTCTAAAAAATTCTTATTTTATCCTTTTATTTTTTTAATTTATTTTCAATCCTTCAGTTAATTTTGATGGTCTGAACTCTAGGTTAATGAAGACTCCTATAATTGCACTTCTGTTCCTGTTCCCATTCCTGCTCTTCACTGAGGAGTTCCATAACCGTATAGAGTAACAAGGCCAAAGTTCGAGTACCTATATACGGTAATGGAACCCCGAGGTGACTTGCAATATCCTCATCATGTAGGCTGGTGGGTAGTTTATCCCATATAACACATGGTCACACCATCCCCGTTCCCACAAACCACTTAAAACCTTGGTGCGAAGCTCTTTCATATGAAAGAGCAAGTACTTTTCAAGCATGACCAGTCAAAATAAAACCTCTAGTTCATAATTAAACTCATCACAAACCTTTTAGATATTTGTTGCAAGCAGATATTTCAATACAAGTTAGATTTATTTTTTAAAATAAGCTGCAGTAGGTCAGAATGTGTAGCGACATGCAGAAAGATTATATCTTTTCTATAAGGAGTGCAAAAAAGAAACATTTGCTTGTCATTGTAAGCTGTTAAATTAAAGAGACGAAGAAAGAAAAGCAACGTTTCATTTGTGTTGCTTTAAACAGCTGCTCCATGTCCTGACCTGCATCTCACCTCAGCTACTGACTCTGGTAGCAGGCATTGTGATGTCAGAACTCGGCTGTAATAACTTGTAATAGTTGAGTTCTGACATCTTTTCTTTATAATTGGCAACTGGGTGCGTCATAAGTTGCTGACTAAAAAGCAGTTGCTGATTATAAAGTAATTAGTGACTGCTGGTTATACAGAAAATTAAAGAATGGCATGTATTATAGTATACTACCTAGGTACATTGTTAGACATGACGGTCATTTGAGAGTTTAATTCGGAGAAAAGACTGTCTTCTTTTAAAGCAGTCGTTCTTGTCTGGTGTCCGGAAGGTCTCCTCTCTGAGCTATAAAAAATATTATTATTATTATTATTATGTTTGAGCTTGTAAAGCGCACTGTTACCCGGAGGTTTCCTGGCGCTGTGTAACCTTGGGGATCCTGTCCTGGCTTTCCCTGTGGGATGGTCCCTTCTGGGAGTCCCCAAGGTGGAGCCAAGCATCCCCGGCGTTGGAGGGGCCGTTGTGGAGATTAGGCAAGCTAATGCCCAGAGTTGCCGAGTGGCAACCCTGATTAGAGTAGGCACCGAAGCGAGAATTATCGAGACCGCTGACCAAAGTCCACGACCCTGCCACGTCGGGAATTGAACCCTGGTCCCGGCCGACTTCTGCTCTCGGGTCTGCTGCCTCTAACCAGTGAGCCACACCACTCCATTATGTATTCATAGTCCCAATCACAGCGTGCTAATGCAACACTTACAAAAATGCATGGAGGACCAGTGGTGTCAAACATCAGGAGACTGGGAAAACTGACCGCATGGTGTCCAAGCATTAACATGCTCGTCTAGAAAAGTCCTTCTGGCCAGAGAATGGTAACCAATACATTCGTGGAAGGTTGGAAAGCCCACAGAGGCAACTCAACACTTGTAAAATGGTCAGCATTGAGGAGAAACAGCACACCCAACATGCTGGATTTGAGGGCTTCCATTCATCTCCTTAGTCTCACCTGCCCCCTCCTCTTGTAATTTCCTCTATTGTTAAAGGTTAACGATTCTACTGTAATGTATCACATCACCAATCCAGGGTAATAGGATCCAGAATTGAGTCAAGAGTGGTGTGGAACAAGGCCCGAGTAAGCATTAGGTGCAGTAAAGGACCATCACCTCAATCCACCTTCCAAGGAGCGCAATATAGCTCATCAGTCACATCGCATATTGATTTGTGATATTTTGTTATTATTATTTTGCTTTTGAGACCAATGACATCCAAAATGAAGTCTTGAGGTGCCCACACTCTCATTGCAAGGATAACACTCTTGCTATAGATTAGTAAAAGACGCGTTTCTTATAGTTCTCCCATTATGAAATTGATTGCCAACTTCAGGCCTTGCACATCAAGGATGATCCTTTTTGTTCGATGCAGTCCTTATTAATGGTCATATTCAGACCTGATCCACCTATTCCTCTAGTGAGCCATGGAGAAAACTTCCTAATGTAGACCATATCTTCTTTTTAGGATGTCTGAATAGATGCTTCATCTCAGCCTGCCATTGTTGTGCATCACTACTTCGCTTCAGAGCACCTTCAGTACCGCCCCTGGAACCTTTCTGTTGACTGTAATAATGATCTTAAAGAAGCAAAGTGCCCTTCCATAGATCATTCTATAACTATAAGCAGAAGAAAGTCTATTTTTGGTGACTGGAGAAGCACGTGTCCTGATTAACATGCCCAGAAGAAGATCTGCTGCTATATCTACTTTATTTGACTGAATTTGCCTTTCAATTTTCATATTAAAGTACAACTTTCTACCGTTACCTGCATACCAAAAAGTGTCCATCCCAGCCATTTTTCACAACTCTCAAGATGATAGACTTTTCACATTGTCAGTCTTAATTGATTTCTATAATTAAAGGAGAGGTGTGGCGTAGTGGCCAGGGTGGCCAACTCCGTAGTGCGTGGCTCACGGTTTGATCCCGGCGCAGGTGGCAGCTCAGCTCACCATCGTGTGACTCTAGGCAATAGGAAGACCGCTGATACATCCCCAAAGAGGCACACCGATATGGATCACAAAAAGTGGTTCAAAGTTCATTCAGCATTAAAGTTTATTTGCTTCAATTCGTTATTTTCATGTTGCATTGGTTTGATATTAATGGCATATCAGAAGACAACGTGTTCGTTTGGAGTTATCATTAGAACATTTGACTCCAATGCATTTCGGGCTTAACAGCCCTTGATCACGGAGAGCTGCAGAGGAAGAGCAGAAAACGGGTGTCAGGGAGTGGGTAAACCGGGAAAACGTGTGGGCGTTTATTCGTGCGGCTAGTGTGTGGACTGGGTAGTTAGCAAACAATAATAACTGTGCACGAAAATGAGGTGAGGTATAGGGATAAGTGCGAGGAGTATTACCGCGTGTGTCTCTGTAGAACAAACGTTAAATGGAATACATGCAAGCGCTTTTAAACAGGCACTGGGTGATAACCAAGTACGACCAAAGCTTACTTCATGGTGACGGGTAGCGCAAGGCTCCGCTGTCCTCTAGTGTCAGGTTCGTTGTCAACAGCGTACGTAAGGAAGGCTACCGTGTAAGTAGGCAGGCGTGTGATGACGGACTAGCGTCAGGGATGGATTCATGCAGGTGGGAGTGGTTAATGGGAAAATGTGGCGGCCATTACAGAAGGGAGTAATGTGAACGTGAGGAGACAGTGAAAGAGTGTAAAGCGAGCAAAGTAATACCAAAAGAAATCGGAGGATGGTGAAACAGACAATTATGGCATATCGAGAGTACATTAGAGCAATATATCAGGAGAATATATCACAAAAAGCAGGCAAATTCAGTGCGATCATTGAGCCCATGGGGCTTAAGAGTCTGCAATAGGTAAATCCATTCCAGTTCTCTCCTTAGTAGCAGTTTGGAATTGTCGATGCCTTCTTTCCTAGAAACTGTTTCTAAGACAATGAATTTAAGTTGGGCGATGGTATGACGTGCATCAATAAAGTGCATGGCAATGTTGGATTTTTCCAGTTTCAATCTGATGTTGGATTTATGCTCGTTTAAACGAGTTTTTATTTTCCGTTCAGTCTTACCAACGTAAAGCTTGCCGCATGGGCATTTTAGGGCATAGATTAAGTTGGACGAGTCACAGGTAGCATCAACTTGGAGTTTGATGTTATGTCCTCTCATAGGATGCTGTATGGAGTTACCTTTGATGACATTATGGCAATGATTACAGTTCAGACATGGTTGAGTGCCACGATGGGATTTAGGTTCATCAGTAGGCCTGGCAAGGATCTCTTTAATGTTTCTACTCCGGGTGTGGGCAAATATCGGAGGCTTGTCAAAGATGCCCTGAAAATCAGGTTCATTTTGTAGAATGGGCCAATGTTTCCATATGATCTTTTTGTAAGTTGGACTGGCCGTGGAAAATTTTGAAACAAGTACCATGCGTTGTTCTGGGGTTTTCAAGGTTTTGGCCAGGCTATTAGGTCTGGAAATGGTAGCCTGGCCAAAACCTTGAAAAACCCAGAACAACGCATGGTACTTGTTTCAAAATTTTCCACGGCCAGTCCAACTTACAAAAAGATCATATGGAAACATTGGCCCATTCTACAAAATGAACCTGATTTTCCGGGCATCTTTGACAAGCCTCCGATATTTGCCCACACCCGGAGTAGAAACATTAAAGAGATCCTTGCCAGGCCTACTGATGAACCTAAATCCCATTGTGGCACTCAACCATGTCTGAACTGTAATCATTGCCATAATGTCATCAAAGGTAACTCCATACAGCACCTTATGAGAGGACATAACATCAAACTCCAAGTTGATGCTACCTGTGACTCGTCCAACTTAATCTATGCCCTAAAATGCCCATGCGGCAAGCTTTACGTTGGTAAGACTGAACGGAATATAAAAACTCGTTTAAACGAGCATAAATCCAACATCAGATTGAAACTGGAAAAATCCAACATTGCCATGCACTTTATTGATGCACGTCATACCATCGCCCAACTTAAATTCATTGTCTTAGCAACAGTTTCTAGGAAAGAAGGCATCGACAATTCCAAACTGCTACTAAGGAGAGAACTGGAATGGATTTACCTATTGCAGACTCTTAAGCCCCATGGGCTCAGTGATCGCACTGAATTTGCCTGCTTTTTGTGATATATTCTCCTGATATATTGCTCTAATGTACTCTCGATATGCCGTAATTGTCTGTTTCACCATCCTCCGATTTCTTTTGGTATTACTTTGCTCGCTTTACACTCTTTCACGGTCTCCTCACGTTCACATTACTCCCTTCTGTAATGGCCGCCACATTTTCCCATTAACCACTCCCACCTGCATGAATCCATCCCTGACGCTAGTCCGTCATCACACGCCTGCCTACTTACACGGTAGCCTTCCTTACGTACGCTGTTGACAACGAACCTGACACTAGAGGACAGCGGAGCCTTGCGCTACCCGTCACCATGAAGTAAGCTTTGGTCGTACTTGGTTATCACCCAGTGCCTGTTTAAAAGCGCTTGCATGTATTCCATTTAACGTTTGTTCTATAGAGACACACGCGGTAATACTCCTCGCACTTATCCCTATACCTCACCTCATTTTCGTGCACAGTTATTATTGTTTGCTAACTACCCAGTCCACACACTAGCCGCACGAATAAACGCCCACACGTTTTCCCGGTTTTCCCGGTTTACCCACTCCCTGACACCCGTTTTCTGCTCTTCCTCTGCAGCTCTCCGTGATCAAGGGCTGTTAAGCCCGAAATGCATTGGAGTCAAATGTTCTAATGATAACTCCAAACGAACACGTTGTCTTCTGATATGCCATTAATATCAAACCAATGCAACATGAAAATAACGAATTGAAGCAAATAAACTTTATTGCTGAATGAACTTTGAACCACTTTTTGTGATCCATATCGGTGTGCCTCTTTGGGGATGTATCAGCGGTCTTCCGCATACACTACTTTACTGATATTCGTAGGTGTTGTGACGGATAACACCACCTACTGAGAGCACCCAAAACTTCGTGAAACTCACCTGAACGTACCTACCTCTACAGTTGTGCACCCCCCCATCCCTTGTGACTCTAGGCAATAGCTCACTTAATATTCCCGACGGGCCCAGCGCCTTTAGACTCTTACGCGTGATTAGTTTGCTCTTTACAAATGTCGGGTTAAATGTTAGCTGCTTTCATTAAAAAAGTGCCTCTTTTTGATCTTGTATTGTTAATTTGTTGCAAAGCTTCAAACACATTTTTCACCTCAGTTATTTGTGTGGCTTCTGACCTGAATCAAACAGTGCATTCTTAAGGAAACATTTTAGTTTGAATTGGAGAAGATGAGAACCTTTTATTTAAATCGGTTGAGTGTGTTCCTTTGTTGAAATCCAAAATGCTGTCTAATTTAAAAGTAGATAATTATTCAACCTACTGCTTCTTTCCCACTAGCATTTGTTTTCTTCTAACAAATCTGTCTAGTTGCTTCATTTAATTGTCTCCTAAAGAGCAAATTAACATTTCTGGTTAGATTTTTGCAATGTCCTATCACAGCTTTACTTTTAATTTTTTGACTGCCGGAAATCTGTAGTAACCTGGATACTGAGCAACTTAATTGTGGAATAACTGCAACGAAATCTAGTAGTTTCATCACATGAAAACCGCTTAACACTGCAGCTGTTCAGTAGTCTGTAAAAGGTGAAGGGCTCCTTGCACGTCAGGTTTAAGGGCATTTCATCCCATTGCCATAGGCGGTTTGATGAGAGGCTCAATAATTTCAGTGATGCTTCACCTTGTCGGAAGACCTCCATACAAGTCTATTTTCAGGGTTTCTAGAATCCTGTTTCTTAATATTTGTGACTAATAATTGGTAGGATCGTGAACCAAAGTGGCACATGAGGGATTCTAAAAGTTGGTTTATGCTCAAAATTCCCCAAAAAATTTCAACAATATAAAACCTTGCACAATGCAACAATAATTTAGACCAAAGCTCAGTAGAAGAAATTGAAATTTGGAGGGTAAACTCTTCTGACAAATCAAAGAATGTAAATTTTTTTAAACAATTTTTTGTTTTTTTTTAAACAATAGAGGACTTCCGAGTACAAATTACAATGAATCCAGATCTCTTCCGGTAGGTGTCTGTTACTTCCTGAAATGGTCTGGAATAACATATTGGTGGCCCAAGTCCCCACACCCTTGGGCCCCTGCATAGTGGTAGTACATTTCTCTTCTTTGTTGATCCACAAAGCTCTCTTCCAGTAGTCCATGGAATCGCTGTTTAACATTTACCTACCAACAACTAACCCCCACCCCCCACCACCCTTCCCTCCACCCAGGTGTATCACATGCATTCGACCACAGATACGTTTACACCAGGGTTGTCCTTTTCTGCGCGCTGCTGCCCGCCATTCTAATTCTGTATCGCTGAGCTATTGGTGGAGGGGCAGTTGTGCTGGTTTGCCTGTGCTAATATTCAGCATATATTTTGATTTCGAGTGTGGGGTTCAACCTTCGTCTCAAATCAAAGACCGTAATGGACATTTTTCTACCCTTTTAGTCATCCAGCTTTCTTCTGCAACATTTTTAACCTTACACATTTTAAAACAGTTGTGTTAAATTACATCAGTCTGTTCATCCCATCTCTGAAATGAAATGTTCATGCAAAGACATCTGTTAAACAGTCTTGTTTAGTGGGGGGAGGTGACTGCTTTACTGTCAATGATAGACTCACAAATGGGGGTGACTATATCCTTTCCCAGTGTGTAATGTATTTCCTTCTTGCCAAATTGCAGGTTGAGAATGGGACCAATGCAGTTGCTTCTGAAGGAAATAGGTTTTTGCAAGAAATTAAAGATCTGGATGAAGAAGTAGCAGCTTTTTGTCACGAAGTTAGCAAGTAAGCCACTTCTTTGTTTGTAAAACTTTTTAAAGATTAGGGATTTTTACCTTGACGTTGGTATGCCTGCTACAACAAAGTTACTGCTTTTATCCCAAACTGTTAAAGCTCTGTAACTTTAAGCAATATAAGTTCCTCAAGAGGACTGCATGATTTATGGTATGTGCCTTATGGCAATACTCTTTGCCACTCCTCTGTATTCTATTCTACTCTACTCCAATACACTGTAGCCCATTTTGTGCCACTCCACTCCACGCCACACCACTGCACCCTACTCCACTGTTCCCCTCTCCACATTATGCCACTTCACTCTATGCCACTCCACCATAGAATATTCTACTGTACACAAATACTCTACGCCACTCAACTCTACACTATTTAACTCAATGCAACTGCACTCTACCCACTCCTCTGTACGCCACACCTCTGTACTGTACGCTATTCTGATCCATGCCACTCTGCTGTACTCCACTCCTGTGTATGCCATTACAGTGTATTCCACTCCACTCTATTTCAGTGTATTCTGTTCAACTGTACACTACTCCAGTCTACCCCAATCAACTGTGCACTACACTCGACAGCAGCATACTTCAGGCTATTCCATGGTATGCAACTTCACTGTGCGCCTCTCCACTCTATTCCACTCTACTCTACTGTATGTCATTCCAGTGTACGCCACTCAACTGTGCGCTATGCCACTGCACACTATTCCACTCTATGGCAGTGCACTGTACACAACTCCTTTCTATGCTATTCTACTGTATACCACTGCACACTACACCATTCCACTTTATGGCACTTCACTGTATGCTAGTCTACTCTAACCTACTCAACTGTATACTGTTTCACTCTACCCCACTCAACAGTACACCAATCCAGTCAATCACACTCCACTATTTACAACTCCCCTTTACGCCACTTGAGTGTATGGTATTTTATTAAATAAGTCCTCTCCCCTCTCCACTCATCTCCCCCCCCTCTCCACTCATCTCCTCCCCCCTCTCCACTCATCTCCTCCCCCGCTCTCCACTCATCTCCTCCCCCCTCTCCACTCATCTCCTCCCCTCCACTCCTCTCCTCCCCTCTCCACTCATCTCCTCCCCTCTCCACTCCACTCATCTCCTCCCCTCTCCACTCATCTCCTCCCCTCTCATCTCCTTCCCTCTCCAATCATCTCCTCTTCACTCATCTCCTCCCATCTCCCCCCTTCTATCCTCTCCACTCCTCCCCTCCTCTCCTCCCATCATCTCCTCTAAACGTGTTCACTCCCATCTCCTCTCACCATCTCCCCTCACCATCTCCCCTCACCATCTCCCCTCACCATCTCCCCTCACCATCTCTCCCCTCACCATCTCCCCTCACCATCTCCCCTCACCATCACCCCTCACCATCACCCCTCACCATCTCCCCCCCATCATCTCCCCCCCATCATCTTCCCCCCATCATCTCCCCCCCATCATCTCCCCCCCCATCATCTCCCCCCCATCATCTCCCCCCCATCATCTCCCCCCCATCATCTCCCCCCCATCATCTCCCCCCCCATCATCTCCCCCCAATCATCTCCCCCCCATCATCTCCCCCCCATCATCTCCCCCCATCATCTCCCCCCATCATCTCCCCCCATCATCTCCCCCCATCATCTCCCCCCATCATCTCCCCCCCCATCATCTCCCCCCATCATCTCCCCCCATCATCTCCCCCCATCATCTCCCCCCATCATCTCCCCCCATCATCTCCCCCCATCATCTCCCCCCATCATCTCCCCCATCATCTCCCCCATCATCTCCCCCCATCATCTCCCCCCATCATCTCCCCCCATCATCTCCCCCCATTATCTCCCCCCATTATCTCCCCCCATTATCTCCCCCCATCATCTCCCCCATCATCTCCCCCATCATCTCCCCCCCTCATCTCCCCCCCTCATCTCCCCCCCTCATCTCCCCCCATCATCTCCCCCCATCATCTCCCCCCATCATCTCCCCCCATCATCTCCCCCCCATCATCTCCCCCCCATCATCTCCCCCCCATCATCTCCCCCCCATCATCTCCCCCCATCATCTCCCCCCCATCATCTCCCCCCCATCATCTCCCCCCATCATCTCCCCCCCATCGTCTCCCCCCCATCGTCTCCCCCCCATCGTCTCCCCCCCATCGTCTCTCCCCCATCGTCTCTCCCCCATCGTCTCCCCCCCATCGTCTCCCCCCCATCGTCTTCCCCCATCGTCTCTCCCCCATCGTCTCTCCCCCATCGTCTCCCCCCCATCGTCTCCCCCCATCGTCTCCCCCCATCGTCTTCCCCCCCATCGTCTTCCCCCCCCATCGTCTTCCCCCCATCGTCTTCCCCCCCCATCGTCTTCCCCCCCATAGTCTCCCCCCCCCATCGTCTTCCCCCCCATCGTCTTCCCCCCCATAGTCTCCCCCCCCCATAGTCTTCCCCCCCATCGTCTTCCCCCCCCATCGTCTTCCCCCCCCATCGTCTTCCCCCCCATCGTCTTCCCCCCCCATCGTCTTCCCCCCCCATCGTCTTCCCCCCCATCGTCTTCCCCCCCATCGTCTTCCCCCCCCATCGTCTTCCCCCCCATCGTCTTCCCCCCCATCGTCTTCCCCCCCATCGTCTTCCCCCCCATCGTCTTCCCCCCCATCGTCTTCCCCCCCATCGTCTTCCCCCCCATCGTCTTCCCCCCCATCGTCTTCCCCCCATCGTCTTCCCCCCATCGTCTTCCCCCCCATCGTCTTCCCCCCATCGTCTCCCCATCCGCGCTCTCTCCCATCCGCTCTCTCTCCCGTCCTCCACCATCCTCTCTCTCCCCCAGCCTCGTAATACTTCCGCAGTCAGGAAGTGTCTTACGCCCATGCAATCTAGTTTGTTGAAATAAGCATTTGGTGATTCTTGGCTTGCCTTTGTTCCAAATTAATTTTGTTCGCTTCCTATGCAGCTGTTCCTGGAAGATGATGTACACTGGATGTGCAACACCTGAAATAGATAATGAAACCTAGGCAGGACATTCATTTTTATAGCATTTCTTATTTTTAGCCAGGAAATACAGAGTGGTGGCCAGCTCACCAAGTATTTGAATCCACTACATGGGAATTGTTGGCTTTGAAAGTTCCTTTATTGTGGGATTTTAATTCCCAAGTACTTAATATAGCCCTTCATCCATTTAAATGTAAGAAAAGCTTTAAAACTTTTCATCGCTCCCTTGTCCTTTAACTGAGAAGGAATTTCCCATTTTTCTTCCTTTATCTTGCACTGCCACTGTTCCAAACTCTGCCAGCAGGCGGATCACTACAGATATGGAGCTTACTGGCAAACTCTGGGTAAGAAGGACATTATCTGCCTATAAGATCTTTTGTTTCTCCAGGCCACATTGAACTTTTGAATGCCTTGGGAATTTCATATCACTCGCGTAAATGGTTCTATGTTCAAAGCAAAGGAGGAAGGGAGATCCCTATCTGGTGCCCATTTCTACATGTTATTGGACGCAGCAGTCGCCATTAAGAGAGATTGTTGCTCTGGGATGTTTAGTTTGTCATGAAATATAGCTTGGGCCTATGGCATAATTTGTGGGGTGTTTTCTTATTTTTTGTGGAGCTCAATATACCAAACTTTGGCTACTATGAGCGTTTTTTTGCAAGGCAAGAACATTTATGACATGGTTGTTCAGTTTCTGTGGTGAATTGCTTGAAACGCTGGAGGACATGCGTCAGTTGGTGGTGGATATAGCTTTGAAATTGCTTGTCTAGGATTTCGTTTGGTGGTCTTCCTCAAGGACTTTCTTTCATTTTAAAGCACCTTGAGCCTGAAGCATGGGCTAGTACTGATAATGGCTTGACTGGCGCTTTACAAGTGGGTTTCCAAAATTTCTCACATTGAACGTTTTAGAAATGTTGTAGCAAAAGGTGAATTCCAAAGCACTGTAATATTGGTCAAAACTAGTTTTAACTTAAAGACCACTTTCCACAAGTCGCTGGAAAGGTCGTTTTCAATGATTTTCGGGCCAGGATCTTTCTCCCAGGTTCTTCTTTCTGATGGTTAGCGCAAACTCCCCTCTGTCTTACTCCCCATGGCCTTCCTCACCTGTATTCCCAGTTAACCTGCACAACTGGGAGTCCTAGGTCAGTGAATTGGTACAACTCATCATGTTTTTATAATCTTAAGAGGTCACCTGCAGACAAGCCGAGCTTTTTATAGCCAAACACGCGCATAGCGTTTTCCTAGTTATTTGCTTGACTTCTCTGTCTTCCCTTTGTCTTTCCTCATCCATCGCCCCACTGCAAAAAAAATGTGTTTCACAATTGGCATATGAGTATCACAATGTGTTAAATGGTAAAAAAAAAAAAATTCTTCATAAAAATAGTCCAGTATTTTCTGCATATAGCTCATTCTTTCTATTTTTCGCCTCTATAATGGGCTCTGCATTTGCCCGCAAGACTCACTGCCGTCTCATGTAGTATTTACTGGATCACCCCTCTTTCTTCATTTCACAGTTAACTTATCCAGCTCTGAAGCTTTGGTTGTCATATGGCAGTAGGTTCAACAGAACTAAAGCTAAAATAACTTGATGGACCAAAATTCTGTTGCGCTGTAGTGTGCCACAAAACTATTTCTCCATTTCGGTTAGTGGAAAAGTCCACCAAACTTGTTGAGGCTCCTTCTCAAGCTGTGTTTAAGCTGAACAGTGTAAAGCTAATGTCTTCAGACCTGCCCATCCTTATCAATAGATAGGTCGGATTTCCAAGTTGTTCTATTTTTCTGAAGTAGCCCTCTGCTTCGCCTTTTTTCAGATATTTTAATTTCTTATTACACTTTTATTCAGTTTATTTTCATTATTATAATGATCTTTTGTCTCCCTTATAAACTATTCTTGGAGTCAAATCAGACTTTTAGGTGCCTTCTTGCATAAAAGGAAATGAATTACATTGGTTTGAAAATGCCATGATAACCAAATTCTAATGGCTTTTTGTTTTTCCTTTGGACTAATTGAGCCCAATTCGGTAATCTAAAAATTAAATATTCAGATTGACCGAGCCAAGGAGTTTACTCATTATTTGTTATTCATGACAGGCATGTGATGAGCAAGAATGATTCTAGAATCACTGATTCACATTCCTCTGCACTAGTCAAACCCATTGCTTTGCTGAACTGCTACAGTCCTTATTATTCATGTCTGTTCCAAAAGAGGAAATGCAGATTTGTTCGCTTCCTGATACATGTTCCTGTTTGTGAAATTTGCAGGATATCACTGCTACGCATAGTTACTTAAATAGCACTCTTTTTACAGGCTACAGCAGCGGCGACGTCAGCCTCGGCCTACTGCCTACCCTGTTAGGCTTGTGTCTGGACTAGCTGTCAATTTATTTTATTTACTTTATATAGCGCCGGCTAGACCCGGAGGTATCAAAGCGCTTTACATGAGTAGAGTTAATAAGGTTACAAGTTACATATCGTTTCAGAAGGTACATCAATTCCAAGTTACATCCGTTGGTTCATGGCATGTAGAAGGGTAAGGGCGTAATGTTAAAGGGCGACGGGGAGGGAGATTAAGCAGAGGATAGGCACAAGGTTAAACAAAGCAGGCGGGGGAGAGAGATTCAGGGGAGCGAGGAAAGGAATAGGGGAGGCAAGCAAAGAATGAAGGAGGAAAGAGGTGGGGAGGGGGTAGGAGACACATCGAGGAGACACGAAGTAACTGTGTCTGATGTCCGGCTGGGTGGAAGACGGCTCCCTGCGGTAAATGGATCATTCCCAGTCTTCCATTATGTGTGATTCCCTTGTCGCAGTGGACTCTCTCAGCGGGGTCGCTGAGACTCCAGGGCATAGATGCTGGATCCCTCCCCAACAAGGGGAGAGGAAAGCTTTGCTCATGGGCACACATAGAAGAATGACGGAAGGAGAGGGGTAGAAAACCCAGCGTGAACACAGTATCTGAAAGAAACACGTTAGTGTTAGATTCCTTACCTTAGAATATCCCCAGGCGTCAGTCTGGATCCGGAAAATTTTGCGTAGCAGTACCCCTGCGCGTCGGTAGGCGTCGTCTGCAGGCGTCCCCTGCGGCTCCGCGTCCGTCGTCGGCGTCGTGCGCCGTGATGACGTCGCTGGAGTATATAGACGCCGCCTCCGCGCGCTGACGTCAGTTCTTCTTTTTTCCGCGCCAGTGGACGCAGATCTGAAGAGCAGTACTCCGGTCTTTGACCAAGTTTTTCGATAGTTATTTCTCTCTTTGTGCCTGGTAGGATGCCTGGGTTCAAGCACTGTGATGACTGTGAGCGCACGATGTCGGTCACAGACCATCACCGCCTCTGTCTCCGGTGTCTGGGCCCCGACCACGACGTGGACTCCTGCGTCGACTGCCGGGCCCTCACCAACAAGGCTAGGCGGGAGCGGTCCCGCAAGCTACTGGAGCTCCGGGTGTCGACCCCACGTCGGGACCGGGAGCGGTCCCGGTCCGGCCGGAGGTCGAGAGAGCGTTCGAGGGAGCGGTCGCGGAGCCGCGCCGAGCGTTCCGGAAGTCGACACCACTCGTCAGGCTCATCAGGTAGGAAGCACAAGAAGTCGGGGCGTCGTCATCGTACCCCCGACTCCCCCCGACGCTCGCGCGATGCGGCCGGGGGCTCGGGTGACCCCAACCCCGCGGCTCCGCGAGAGTCGCCGGCGCGGCTTGCCTCATACCCTCCGGTCCCTGGGCACGGCGCGACGCCTGAGGAGATCGAGGCGTTCCTCCTGGCCATGAGGGCGCTCGGTTCTCCGACGGGGCCTACGGTGCCTTCGGGCCCAGTGCTACCGTCTGGGGGCCCTGGCGGTTCGGGTGTCCCTGCCTCGGCGCCGCCGACGGCTCCGGCCCCGGCGCCGCCGACGGCTCTGACCCCGGCACCGCGAGGGCCTTCGGGTTCGACGCTGGCTGGCCTTCCTGCCTCTCCGGCGCCGTTACCATCGGGGTTACCCCCGGCGCCGTCCCCGCGCGGCGCCGGTTCTCCGGTGCCGGCTACGGCCGGCAGCGGGGTTCCGACGCCGGCTCCGGGCGGCGCCGTCCCCTTACCTTCACCGACGCCGGACGCGGAGCCGGACGGGCGATGGGGCCCTTGAACCCCGAGGAGCCGGTCTACATCGTTGACTCCGAATACGGAGAGGATGAAGAGTTCGGTGAAGGTTGGGAGGGGTCCGAGGACCCTCTGTCACGCGAGTGCCAGTATGACCCGGACTGGACAGGTGACTTGGGGGATGCCAGTGGTCTGGACGACTCTCCTAACCCTGGTTTGATCTCTCCTCCTTCCGTGGCATCGGTGGAGGGAGCTGCTTATTCTGTGGTGCTGATGAGGGCTGCCAAGGCCTTACACCTTGAGCTCCCCGTCGCGGCCGTGAGGCCTAACATCCTCACCGAGGTCTTCAAACCGCAGTCATGCCCACAGGAGCCACTGCTGCCGTTTAATGAAGCCTTGTCAGACGTTCTGTTGGGCACGTGGTCCAGGCCCGCTTCAGGTCCGCCTGTTGATCGGAACGTGGCCAGGCGCCACCGTCCTTGTCCGGACGACCCCAAGTTCCTGTCTACTCACCCCACTCCTGAGAGTCTGGTGATCCAGGCCTCGACCTCCCAGTCCGCATTCCCGTCGGCCCCGCCCGACCGGGAATCCAAGAGGTATGACCAATTTGGCAAGAAGGTCTTCTCGTCCATTAGTTTGGGCCTGCGGTCTTGCAACACCGCTTGCCTCTTGGGCCGCTACACCCACTCTGTGTGGGATACGGTCGCGGAACTGCTGCCAGAATGCCCCATGGAGGTGCGGGCAAAACTCGGTCAGGCTGTGGCTGAGGGCCGAGATGCAGCGAAATATTCGATACGGTGTGGTCTTGATACGACCGACTCGCTGGGCAGAGCTATGTCAACGACGGTGGCGATTCGTCGCCACGCCTGGCTGAGATCCGCCAATTTTTCGGCAGATGTCCAGAATACCTTGATGGACATGCCGTTTGATGGCTGTCACCTGTTCGGTGACAAGGCGGACCACGCGCTGGAACGCTTCAATGACTCCAGGGTCACGGCCAAGTCCTTGGGTCTCTCGACCCAGCGTCAGCAAACGGGTTCGTTTCGTCCCTTTCGTGGCCAAGGAAGGGGCGCCCCCACACGTGCTGCCAGCCACGCGCCGCAACAATCCTTTCAACGCGGTAGCGGCCGTGGAAACCGCCGTGGTGGCGGTCGGGGACAACGGCGGGGTCAGACCACACCTTCCCCCGCAGCATCTACCCCAAAATCCTCCTAGTCCGTGCTTTCGGCCCCATGTGACGCCAGTGGGTGGCAGGGTTCGCCATCACCACGCTCACTGGCGCACGATCACTTCAGACAGGTGGGTGCTGCAAATCGTCCGAAGGGGCTACTCCCTCCCCTTCGAGACCTCTCCTCCAGCCATGCCACCGCAGAACCACCGTGTGTCGGGGGACCACTTGACACTTCTGCAGGAGGAAGTTACGGCCCTCTTGGCCAAGGGGGCCATCGAGCGCGTTCCTGGGCCAGAAGTAGGGCGTGGTTGTTATTCCCACTACTTTCTGGTGCCCAAGAAGGACAAGGGGGGGCCTACGTCCTATCTTGGATCTAAGGAATGTCAACGGCTTCCTCCGGAAGGAGAAGTTCAAGATGTTGACGTTAGCTCAGGTCTTGGCTGCTCTAGACCCACAAGACTGGATGGTAGCGTTGGACTTGCAGGACGCCTATTTTCACATCCCCGTCCTGCCGGCCCACCGGCGTTACCTGCGGTTCACGGTAGGCCAGGAGCATTTTCAGTTTATCGTGCTTCCCTTCGGCCTTACCAGCGCCCCACGGGTGTTCACAAAGGTGATGGCGGTGGTCGCAGCCCATCTGCGCAGGTTGGGGGTTTCAGTCTTCCCCTACCTAGACGACTGGTTGTTGAAGGCGGGCTCGCCCCAGACAGTCGTCCACCACCTTCAGATGACGGCAGACCTCTTGCACGACCTGGGGTTCTCCATCAATGTGCCGAAATCACACCTGTGTCCCTCTCAAAAGCTCCTTTTCATCGGAGCGGTTCTGGACTCGGCGCAGTTCCGGGTTTATCCTCCGGAACGGCGGGTTCGGGATATTCAGGCTTTGATTCCCATCTTTCAGCCGCTATCCCGGGTTTCGGTCAGGTTGACGCTGCGGCTGCTGGGACTGATGGCTTCCTGCATCCTTCTGGTGCATCACGCCCGGTGGCGGATGTGGGCTCTGCAGTGGGACCTGAAGTTTCAGTGGGCCCAGCATCAGGGCAACTTGTCCGACCACGTCTTGATCTCGGAGGGCACTGCGAGACAACTGCAGTGGTGGCTTACGGACCGCGATTGGGTCAAGGGCAAGTCCCTCTCCCTTCCCCAACCGGAGCACGTTGTCGTGACGGACGCGTCCCTCCAGGGCTGGGGTGGCCACTTGGGAGAGGCAGAGATCAGAGGCATCTGGTCTCCGGCGGAGTCCCGGCTCCATATCAATCTGTTGGAGCTGCGGGCGATTCGTCTGGCACTGAAGGCATTCCTCCCCTTTGTCAACGGGAGTGTAGTGCAGGTGTTCACCGACAACACCATCGCCATGTGGTACTGCAACAAACAGGGCGGTGTGTGGTCGTGGACC
The DNA here is from genome assembly GCF_964263255.1 of Lissotriton vulgaris. Taxonomy (NCBI): domain Eukaryota; kingdom Metazoa; phylum Chordata; class Amphibia; order Caudata; family Salamandridae; genus Lissotriton; species Lissotriton vulgaris. The sequence continues at coordinate 321,851 of NW_028250012.1, forward strand.
CTTTGCCAGGAGGCTCTGCGCCTCTGGCAATGGCTGGAACGTCAGGGCGTGACTCTGACGGTTCAACACCTGGCAGGTTCTCTGAACGCCAGGGCGGACGAACTCAGCCGTCGGTGCTCGATGGATCACGAATGGCGTCTGAACTCGGACGTGGCGCAAGGTCTCTTTCAGCAATGGGGAGAGCCTTGGTTAGATCTATTCGCCACAGAAGAGAACGCGCAATGTCATCAGTTCTGCGCGTTGGAGTTTCCAAGACGGCACTCGCACGGCGACGCCTTTCGGCGCGAGTGGAGTTGCGGTCTGTTATACGCCTTTCCGCCTATACCACTTCTGCCCAGAGTGCTGAAGAAGATCAGGCCCGACCGGGCCCAAGTTATCCTTGTGGCTCCGGACTGGGCTCGAAGATACTGGTATCCCGAGCTACTCAGCATGTCAGTCGGTCCCCCGATCCGCCTGCCCCTTCAGGAGGACCTTCTGTCGCAGCAGCAGGGACGGTCCTCCATCCGAACCTGTCCAGTCTCCACCTCCATGCTTGGAGATTGAGCGGCGGCAGTTGAGGCCATTTGACTTGCCTCCTGAAGTCTGTGATGTTATTCTGGCAGCCAGGCGTCCCTCCACTAAGTCGGTATACGCCTGTCGGTGGAACAGATTTGTGGCATGGTGCACAGCAAAGGCTGTGGATCCTCTTTCTGCCCCTCTTTCGGAGGTTCTTCTGTTTCTTCTTTCTCTTGCCCAGCAGGGCTCTGCTCTGGGCACTATCAAGGGCTACCTTTCTGCCCTTTCAGCCTTTTTGAGGCTTCCTGATCAGCCTTCTTTGTTCAAATCCCCGATTGTAACTCGATTCTTGAAAGGCATCACTCACATGTTTCCACCTGTTCCGTTTGTGATGCCTCAGTGGGATTTGAACCTGGTTCTAACTTTTCTGATGTGTGCTCCCTTTGAGCCCCTTCATTCTTGCCCTCTCCGTCTCCTGACTTTAAAGACGGCTTTCCTGGTTGCCATCACCTCTGCCAGGAGAGTGAGTGAGCTCCAGGCTCTTTCTGTCCAACCTCCTTTCCTGTCCATTCATCCTGACAAGGTGGTTCTGAGGACTAGACCTACTTTCCTGCCCAAGGTTGTTCCGGCCTTTCACATCGGGCAGTCCATCACCCTCCCTTCCTTCTTCCCGCCTCCGCATCCTTCAAAGGATGAAGAGCGGCTCCATCGTCTGGACCCAAAACGTGCGCTTTCATTTTACATGGATCGCACACGCCAGTTCCGGGTGGATGACCAACTGTTTGTTGGCTACGTGGGTGCGAAGAAGGGACGGGCGGTCTGTAAACGGACCATCTCTCGATGGGTCGTTCTCTGCATCAAAGCGTGCTACTCTTTGGCTCGGAAGGAGCCTCCTGTTGGGCTGAGGGCCCATTCCACTCGGGCCACGGCGGCTACCACTGCCCTGGGCCGGGGAGTCCCCTTGCAGGACATTTGCCAAGCGGCTACGTGGGCCTCGCTGCACACCTTTGCGAGGCACTACTGCCTGGACAGTCAAGTCCGGAGGGATGGCTTCTTTGGCCGTTCTGTCCTCCAGGACTTTCTGGTGTAGTATTGTATTGGTTCGCAGACCCACCACCGGGGTTGGTATTGCTGGGGTATGTATTCTAAGGTAAGGAATCTAACACTAACGTGTTTCTTTCAGATGAACAAGTTACTTACCTTCGGTAACGATATATCTGTAAGAAACATTAGTTAGTGTTAGATTCCTTACCGAACCCGCCCATCCTCCCCGTTCTGCGAACTGATACCTAGGGTTAAGGACATCCCTTTCAGGGCCCTAGTTTTTACATGGCACCAGTGTTGGTTCTCTCATGGCTCTGCGTCTCCTGGCGCGGAAAAGCTGTGTACAAAGAACTGACGTCAGCGCGCGGAGGCGGCGTCTATATACTCCAGCGACGTCATCACGACGCCCACGACGGACGCGGAGCCGCAGGGGACGCCTGCAGACGACGCCTACCGACGCGCAGGGGTACTGCTACGCAAAAGTTTCCGGATCCAGACTGACGCCTGGGGATATTCTAAGGTAAGGAATCTAACACTAACTAATGTTTCTTACAGATATATCGTTACCGAAGGTAAGTAACTTGTTCATCTGACTTCCGGCAGGGTAGGAGACGATTCCCAGTGGTAAGGGTAACAATCCCAGTCCTCTATTATGTGTTACTCCCTTGTCACTGTGGACTCTCTCAGAAGGGTCTCTGAGACTCCAGGGCAAAAAAATGCTGGATCCATCCCCAACAAGGGGAGTAGGAGTGCTTTGGACAAGGGCATACTTATGGGGGCCATTTTAGGGAGTCAGGCTGGTAGGGTTACCTAGGTTACGAGTTACACATTGTTACAGAAGGTACGTCAATTACAAGTTGCATCGGTTGGTTCATGGTGTGTAGAAGGGTAAGGGGTAATGTAAAAGGGCGACGGGAGGGCGATTTAAGCAGAGCATAGGCACAAGGATAAACGAAGCAGGCAGGGGAGAGATATTCAGGGGAGAGAGAGGTATAGGGGAGGCAAGCAAAGAATAAAGAATGAAGGAGGGAAGAGGTGGGGGAGGGGGTAGGAGACACAGCGAGGAGACGAGGAAGTAACTGTGTCTGAAGTCCGGCTGGGTGGGAGACGGCTAGACCCGGGGTATCAGAGTGCTTTACAAGAGGATCGTTGCGTTGCAAGTTACATCAGTTACAAGAGCAAAGTAAGGTACAGTAAACAAAAACAATCTTTTGTGAGTTTGTTAGGGGGTGGGGGGCCAAAGCAGGAAGACATCATGTCCGGGCCTCTGTAGATCCCTGTGTAAACGTTGATGCGGTAGTTGGTCTTGGCCATGATGAAGCCCTGCTCATGGGAGGCAGCAGATGGCTCAGACCCCTGGACGCTGTTTAGATGCAGAGACATTTGAGGTAAAAGAGGCATGACTTCACCTTTCTCTGGAAGATGAGGCCAAATTATCGTTATTGTCCCTACAGCACCAGAGGACCGGAGCAATACAGAGCAGGCTGCAGTCACGATCGAACACCGACGCCATCTTGGGGTCAGGCCAAACTCAGTAAGATATAGTCAGTTATGCATTGTATTGTATGCCTCAGTAGATGTTTGTGCGCATTGGGACGGCTCCTTGGAGGGGTGGGGTGGGGTCGGTACTCTCTTTTGTGGCAGCTTCTTCAGCGGCAGTGTTGATACGCGGATGGAGGGAGAGGGAGTGGGAAGAACAACTGGTCTACTGCAGTCCGTGGTAACCCAGCGTTCCGCTTCTATGTGATGTAATGCACTCTGATGCTGTGCCTCAATGTGTTCCCGCTCTAGAGCCAGCGGCAGAGTCCGGCGGGCGCCATGTTAAGGTCAAGCACCCCGAATAGAGCAGCTCCGCCGTGGTGTTTACAGTGAACGTATGGAGATGGCCTAAACTCTGACGTGGTGTTGGGTCGCTCCTCGTGTCTGGATCACCGGGTGACAGGGGACCGGGCCATCGGTTGTCTCGGTGAGGTAGAGGGAGGAAGGGCCCCTGATCATCACTCTGGCCCCGAGCGCTCCCTTGGGCACCATATCAATTCTCGCTGTTCCTAGCGGGGTGCCAACTGTTACACCGTCACTCCAGGTGGAGCGCTCTGATGTATGGACTTAGTTGCAGGAACCTCACAGTCAGTCTCAGGCGCTCTGGAGCGGGCTGCGGTGGTTAGCGGCCGCCTTCTTGTTTCTGGAGCCACAACCGATAAAGGTTGTATTCCACTAGGGATCCGGATCAGGATTGAGCCTCCAGCACTAGATGCGCCTAACGTTTACACACATAAACAGCTGTTGTGCTGTAAGTTTTGACTCGTTGTGACCGTCGAGTTTCGTGCCCGTATGCTGAGTCTCAGCAGGGCATGTCCGCCATCGCAGCCAGAAGCCGGATTATCAATCAAACCTTTACTAAAATTCTTATCTTCTCAAGTTTCTACAATTAGGAATTAGAAGTGTGCTTACAGACGAAGGGACATAAATTTACATTAGCATCACCTATTATGCACATAATCACTGGGAAAGCTGAGCTAGTGGAGCTTGTTGCTACTGGTAAAATTGAGATGAGCCCCGATGACACATGACAGAAAAGTATTGTCCTACTTTCACCTACCATTTTCATCCTTTAATGCCACAAAATCCTAGTTCTGAAGGATACTTCGAACCACAGCTTTCTCACTTCGTTAATATCCGCAGGTGCCAGACTGGATCTGGATATTTTTCTCATCATTGCTCCAGCCCACTAGCAGGTGGCATCATGTGGCTCTGCTTTGCCCCACCCCCGAAGTGACATTGAATATGGATATAAGCTCTGTGCTTAATTTGAGCCAGGGGTTGCCTGTCCTTGGCCCCGGCACTTAATTGCCAACGCCATCACTTATGACCGCTGCCACATGGTGGCACTATTTATGTAATAAAAAATGAGCAGAAAACAGTTGTTTACTAATTCAACATACATTTTAAATAGCTGAAACCATTCTTATATCTTTGTGGGCCTTGAACAGTTTGAATTGTCACACTTGTTGCAGTGTGATGGTTAGGAGTTGTGTAGATACTGTCATTAGCAACGCTGACAGTGATAGTGTGTGTGTGTGTTGCAAGCTGCTGTGGCCTTCTGACGAGGGCCCTGGCACTTATTTATTTACAAACTAAGCACCGTAAGTACCGACGCATGATGGCCTGCGGAGTTCGGCACCCTCCACCCCAACAGACCACACCCACAACCTTGGCTTCATCCTGGATAGCATGGAGCAGCAAGTAAAGGCAGTCTCATCTGCCTGCTTCCACACCCTTTTAATGCTTTGCAAGATCTTCTGGTAGTTCTCGGCAGACTCCAGAAGGACAGTCTCCCAGACCCTCCTTACCAGCAAACTGTACTACGGAAACGCGCTCTATGTAGGAATCATTGCACACCTCCTGACGAAACTCCAGACAGTACAGAACTCCGAGACAAGACTCATACTCGACTGCCCCAGAAGGACTCTGTTATGTTGCCCTTTAATTCTTTTAGAATGTTTCTGTATGTATTCTACTGTATCCTAGTTTCCCCTCCCTAGCAACTATGGGAGTTGCTGATGAAGAAGTCCTGTGTAGGTCGTTCCCTACCTTGCTCCTGTGTTCCTTCAATAAACTACACTTACAACTTTAATTGTATGGTTTCAACTTTACAATTTTGGCGACTTGGCTTCAAGGAACACCAGGAATCTGAAGAACCCAACTCTACAATTTTTTTTTTCTTCGTTTTCTACAATTCCGTTTTTATTTCTTGTTTACTTGAAGAGAAAACGTTAAAAGAACCTCACTGCGTGAGTAAACGCTGAATACTTCATGAGCAAACGCTGAATACTTCATGAGCAAACGCTGAATACTTCATGAGCAAACGCTGAATACTTCGTGAATAAACGCCTAATACTGCGTGAGTAAACGCTGAACACTTCGCGTGCAACGTCTTCAAAAAGGAAAACTTCGTGAGTAATTTATTTTTGTTACTCTGCGCACTTTAGCGGTTTACATTCATACCGCATACCCCCAGCTGCTGACATTCTCTCCGCTTGTGCCATTTTCCTTTTACTAAGCTTGGAAGTTTAAGACTGTTGTGCATGCGTCTTTTAAAAGTCTAACAAGACCGTTACCTTCAGCGCGACACTCTCCAGCTCAGCGCGCTCTGAATTGGCTCGCCCTCCATTCTCTTCCTACTGCTTGCTGCCTGTGACGTTACCTCGTCAAACTACGTTGCTTGTCAACCGAGCGCTCCACGTTTGACGTTCGTTGTGACGTTATTCCGTATTGAAGAGCACTCCACGCATTGACGCTTCTGAAAAAGGAAACCATCCCCATGGCAACGTTTCTCCACAGCAGCGCTTCGCGTTATTAACGCATTTTAAGAGCGTTTTTCTACATTTTACGCTCATTAAACAAACGGAATTGTTATTTATTCATTTTTACTACAATTTCTGAGAAATAATTTTTTATCTCAACTTACCATTTTCTTGTTCATTATTTTAGAGGCGTTCTGTTTCAAGCAGTCCTTTTGCTCCTACCATCTGAAAACTTCAAGTAAGATTTATTTATTTCTTATTTATCACTCTTTTTGTTCATAATGACTTCTCAAAACTTCACAATTCAATCACCGCAACCTTTTTGGCCTTCTGGTTTGGAACCTTGTATGAAATGGCTTCAATGGAAAGCATATTTTATGAACTTTATTGACACTATTGATGAGGATGGTAAAATGAAACCTGAAAGAAAGAAAAAACTATTTTTACACTCATTAGGTGCAGGTGGTCTTAAAGTTTATGAAGAAATGCCTAAAAGCGGTGGTAGTGGTGATTCTAATGTCTTTGATGACATTCTAAAAGACTTTGACAGTCATTTTTCGCCTAAAGTTTGTATAGGTATTACTCGTTACAAGTTTTTTCACAGGAAACAAAGACCTGGAGAAAACATTGACGTTTATATTGCTGAACTTAAAAAAATAGCTGAAGATTGTAAATTCGACCATCTTCAAGAACAGTTTATCAGAGACCAAGTAGTTATGCATGCTTCTGATCCTTCCATTCAGGATAGACTTTGGATAAACGGAGATTCAGACCTCAAAGATATTTTAGCCATTGTCAGAAAGGCAGAACTTTCTGGTCGAAGCGCTAAAGCTATTAAAAATGAAGAAAAGGCTGTTTCTGACTCTAAAACTACAAGCGATCAAACTGTTTCAAAAGTTCAAGGAAAATCCAACTATAAGCAAAAGCTTCAATATAAAAACAAACCTACTGAATTTAAAAAGAATGATAATTTAAAATGCTTTCGTTGTGGGAGCAGTTCGCACTTAGCTAACTACAAGCTTTGTCCAGCATTGAAGGAAAAGTGTTCTAATTGCAGTTTAATTGGACATTACTCCAGAGCTTGCAATAGACTGAAAAGTAAAAAAGTTAAAATTGTTTATGATTCATCTTCTGACGATGAAGAAGATTTAAGTAACAAAGTTATGCATTGTTATGTTGATAATGATTGTGTGAAGAGTATTACACCTTGTTCTATGAATGAGATCTGCATACCTAAACCCCTTGAGAAAGTTTACATTTTTAATATTAATGACTCAGGGAAAAGGAATGTCCTTAAGAAGCCTATTTGTAATATGCTTATTGGTGGGGTCCCTATTGATATTTATGCTGACTCCGGTTCCCCATATACCATCATTAATGAAAATGTTTGGAATTCTAAATTTGTTCGATATTTAGGGAATGATCTCTATTCTCCTGACATCTCTGCTGAAGGATTTTCCGGTGGTAAGATCGATGTAATTGGTTACAAACCTTTATTATTCAAGTTTAAAGGTAGAGAATCCTTGTGCAAATTGTATGTCGCTAAAGTTGGACCTTCCGTCCTAGGATGGAGAGATCAGTGGGATTTAGATATCGTCTTGAATCCCAACAGTCCAGATCCTGTTTTGGTTATTAATGAGGGAACTGAAATTGGTGATGCCATGCTTAAAAAATTTCCAAAAGTCTTTAGTGGTAAAATCGGAAATTTTCAAGGTTTTTCCCACCACATCGTCCTGAAAGATAATGCTAACCCCAAAATTTTTAAAGCCAGAAACATTCCTATTCTGGTTCGGGGCGATGTTGAAAAGGAATTAGAAAAACTTGTCAAAGAAGACATTATTGAACCAATAGAGTCCTCTAATTGGATTTCTCCAGTAGTTATCGCAAGGCGTGCCAATGGCAAAATCCGTCTTTGCGTGGACCTCCGCCACTTAAATGAGAATATTGTCGTAGACAAATTCCCCTTACCCAAAATTAATGAAATGTTATCTCTAGTTAATGGTGCTATGTATTTTTCCACAATAGATTTATCCTCCGCATACCATCAGATTTCCCTAGACACTGAGAGTAGACAACTTACTGCGTTTATCACTCCCATGGGGTGTTTCCAATTTAAACGCATGCCATTTGGTTTAGCGTCTGCCGCTGCCATTTTCCAGCGCATCATGCACCAACTTTTTGGGAAACATCCTAAAGTTAAATTCTTTCAGGATGATATTCTAGTTTATGGTAAAGATAAAGATGAACATAATACTATTCTAGAAGAAGTTCTAGGTATTCTAGAGAATAAGGGTTTAACCATTGAATATTCAAAATGCCATTTTGCAGTCAAATCTGTGACTTATCTTGGACACGTGTTGTGTTGTGATGGTGTTTCAACCAAGGCTAAATTGGTTGATGCTATAAAAGATGCTCCTCCTCCCACCAGTAGAGATGATGTAAGATCATTTCTAGGGATGGTAGAATTTTATTCTAAATTTGTTAAAAATTTCTCATCCAAAGTATTCAACATTAGACAACTTCTAAAAAGCAAAGTTAAATTTGAATGGTCTCCTTTTTGTGAAGATGAGTTCAACAGTATCAAACTGGACATCATTAATGCTCCTGTGTTATGTCCTTTTTGATTTAGATCTAAGTTCTGTAGTCACTGTTGACGCTAGTAACAAAGGCCTGGGAAGTGTTTTATCTCAGATTGACAGCTCAGGTAAAGAACGCATTGTAGCATTTGCGTCAAGAGCACTTTCGGTCCCGGAGAGTAAATTCTCAGTTATTGAGAAGGAAACTTTAGCTGTAGTTTGGGCTCTTGAGCACTTTCGCAGTTTTGTATGGGGAAGGGAGTGTATAGTGCGATCAGACCATAAGCCTCTCACTAAACTCCTTTCTACTGAAGGTCTGTACAATGCCACTGCTAGAATTGCAAGAATGTCCATGCGGCTACAAGATTTTATTGTTAAAATTGAATATCTACCTGGTAAAAGCAATGTTATTGCTGACTTCCTCTCCCGGATGCCTACTGACCTACAAGAATGTGAAGTGAATGAGTGGGATTCCCTTCACGTCGCTTATATTCTTGATAGTAATCCCTTTTGCATAGATAAAAAGTTGTGGAAGGATGATTATCTTAAAGATAATATTTTAATTTCTATTATCTCCTTCATTCGGGAAGGTTGGACAGATAAGAAAGATTTGTCGTCCGATCTTAAGCCTTATTGGGAGGTTAGAAATGAACTAACTGTGTGTGATGATACTATTTTTAGAGGTGAAAAGGCTATTCCTCCTTCTTCTTTAAGGAAAAGCATTATTGACCTCTGTCACAAAGATCATTGTGGTATCGTAAAAACCAAGCAAAATGTTAAACTGTGGTATTGGTGGCCAGGTATTGATGTCCTTACAGAAAGAATTGTTCGTGAATGCGTCACTTGTGCCAATTCTGATAAAGTTCTCAACACGCTCAGACCCGACATGTGTGAACCCTTGATTCCAGAAGGTCCTTGGCATACTGTTGCCATAGACATTATGGGACCAATTGGTGACGATCATAAATTTATAATCTCTATGATTGATGTATTTTCTAGATGGCCTAATATCACCATTGTAGACAAGATTGATTCTTCTTCTGTTTTGAATTTTATTGACAGAGTTTTTATTGAAGAGGGCCTGCCCAACCAAGTCATTAGTGATAATGGCGTTCAGTTCACGTCCAAATTAACCAAATCCTACTTTGAGCGTGTTGGTATTGTCCATAAGACTACCTCTCTTTACAACCCAAGCGGTAATGGACTTTGCGAGAGGTTCAACAGGGTCTTGAAGAATGCAATACAAATAGCTGTACAAAATGGTGAGGATTGGGAAACCTCAGCCTTCAAAGCTGTCTGGTCCTATAGAACCAATATTCATGATGCCTTAAAAATGTCTCCTTTTGAGATCATGAGAGGTCGTGTTGCCAGAACTAAATGTAATCCCAAATGGTTACACAAAAAATCTTGTTTAGACATTTGCATGAATAAAGTCAGATCTGATGTTATTGATAAACACCTAGAGTATAAGAGAAATTTTGATAAGAAATGTTGCTCTAGCACTGCCGATGTTAATGTTGGTAGGTGGGTTAAGGTGAAAAAACCCTGGAAAGTCCGTAAGGGGGATTCCCAGTTTTCTGAACCTCTTATGGTCAAGAAAATACTTCGCAATGCTGTCCTTCTTAGCGATGGTAAAGTGTGGAATCTTAAAAGAATTGCCATCTACAGAGGAAAAAATCGTCTAACAAATTACTCTGTTATTTCTCCTAATCCATCATGTACTACCACTCCTAATTCTACTCCTTGTGAGGATCATGGGGGTTTTAGTGTTTCTGAAAATCTTTCCTCCAATTCAAACCCTTCCTCCTCCGATGTAATTAATGTTCCTCCCATTGCAGATGTAGTAAACCCTCTCTCCAATATAGATGGGTCAGTTCCGTCCTCTAGTGTTCCTGCTACCTTTGATTCTATTCCACCGAATCATGATTTCAATTCAACATCTGTTAATGAACTTCCATGTAGTAGTGATGTATTTGTAAACCGGAAACGCATTTGCTCTAAACCCAAGTGGCTAGAAGACTTTGTTTGCTGATTGTTTTATTTGTTTTTTTTCCCTTCCTTTCTCCATTTATAAAAGGGGAAGATGTGTTATGTTGCCCTTTAATTCTTTTAGAATGTTTCTGTATGTATTCTACTGTATCCTAGTTTCCCCTCCCTAGCAACTATGGGAGTTGCTGATGAAGAAGTCCTGTGTAGGTTGTTCCCTACCTTGCTCCTGTGTTCCTTCAATAAACTACACTTACAACTTTAATTGTGTGGTTTCAACTTTACAGACTCTCATCATACCACATCTCAAGAAACAACACTTGTTATATCCTGCTCTTCCTCTCTCTTTGTCCCTCCTTAGTGTTAGTGTCTGCTTGTCTATGTCATGTCTCTGTGATGTCATCCAGGATTCTACCTGTTGCTCTTCAAGGGATTTATCAGTTACCTGGAGGCTGAGCAGGAAGTTATCTGCTCCCGGTGGGGTTTCTTACCATATTACATTCCTACCTGAATGCTGTACCTTCTATCTAATCTCAAGAATAAATATACTACATGAACATTACAACAAGGACCCTTCATCTTTATTTTACTGAATTTAACACTGGCGACGAGGTAAAAAAGGACCCATTTAAAAGAAAAAGGACTTCATTGAATTTAAAAAGGACATCATTGCAACCAAAGACAAGAAGAGAAACGTTTAAAGTTCCTTTCCTGCTTCTGGGTACCCCACCGGTGTCTAAATCCAACGGACAGTCTCAACCCAGAGCATTGGAATAACCTTTGCTGAAGTAATACTACTACTATATCATCTGGCACTAGAGCAAACTTAAAGGACTCCCTGTTTTCATCTAGTGAGTCAGCCTTTTACGTGAGTAACGTTACTGCTGCTGTCTGTCCTAGGTGTGCCTGTGCTACTTCTGCAAACTCCTGTTTAAATGAAAGTGTGCCTGTGCTATTTCTGAAATCTGCTGTTTAAAAGATTGTCAGCTCACTTTGTGACTTCAGTTTATTGCCTGCGCAACTTGTTCCAACCTGCTGTTTAAAGGTCTCCTGTTTACAAAAGCGCTACTAACTGGGACCGTAACAACCTGCAATTAAAATTAAAGTCTGCCTGCATCAATCTGTGTGAACTCCATGTTTCGGTACCTTGGAGGTTGTGCACTAGCAGTTTGAGTGAAGAGACGGCTATTCTACTTTGTTATTTGGCTTGCCGTGTGGCCTACGCTGAGACCTGATGCCTATTTCTGCCAATCACGTCCTGAGCATACTCTGCAAACTGTGCTGGAATTCACATGCCAGCGCTTGGCTCTACACCATTTGGGAGTCTGTCTACATGCCTGACTTCGAGAATTGGAACTTGATCTGCACACCATTAATTTCTGACATTACACTACGCTTGGATCTGTAACCCGGGTGAGAGATCGCTCACCGGTGTTTGCTGTTTCATGATTTATTTATTTATTTATTTCCCTTGAAAAAAAATTGTGTTCTCCCACAAGGTACTGTTTGATTTTCTTTACATTTTCCCATGGACATTTCTACAGAGCTGTTTGTGTCTCCCTTCATTCAAATGACAACGGTGACTACTTTTATTATTTTGATTTGTTATGTTTAAGATGTTGTGAACAATTTTGCATATTTCCTAATTTATGCAATGTGTAGTTTGCGCTGTAATTTACCCTTGAGTGCATTTCTTCTAAGTACTGTGGTGTGCTAAATATCTATTTATATGCTCAATGCTTAGAACTCTGTTTCTAGGTTATGTATGTATGCTGTTACATGTTCTTTTCTGTGTGGATTTGCAAGTGATACATTATGAAATAATTAATTCTATTATTGCCTACTTTACTGGAGCCACGTTTGTGCTCAACCTTTGTTGAGGTGCTCATTTGCTTTCATTTTGGTGATGATTTGTAGGCGTTATGCTTATTGGGGTCATTTATGTGCTCAACTATGTTGAGGTGCTCCAATTTGTTTTCATTCTTAGTGATGATGAGCTAGAGTGATGCTCAATTTTGATGTTTATTTCTGTTATGAACCACTTTATAGTGCTCTATTGTTAGAGGTGTTCATGCGCTTGCTATTAGAAGCCATAGGGGCTCAATTTTATTGTCATTTCAGATGAACCACTTATAGTGCTCTATGGTTAGAGGAGTTCATCTATTTACTGTCAGGAGCCGCAGGGCTCAGTTTTATTGGTGATTTTCTGTTACTTACTGTGAGGAGCTGCATGGGCTCAGTTTTATTCTATTGATAGAGAAGTTGTGCATTTTCTGTGAAGAGCCGTTTTGTCATGAACCACTTTTACTGTGCTCTATGTTTAGAGGAGTTCATGTATTTACTTTGAGAAGTTGAGCTCATTTTTATTGTGCTTTATTTTAGAGCAGTTTTATTCTATTGATAGAGAAGTTGTGCATTTTCTGTGAAGAGCCGTTTTGTCATGGACCACTTTTACTGTGCTCTATGTTTAGAGGAGTTCATGTGTTTACTTTGAGGAGTTGGGCTCATTTTTATTGTGCTTTATTTTAGAGGAATAGAAAATATTTGAATTTGAGGAGTTGGTATTTCATTTTCTATCCACGTTACTGAGCCATACTGTACCTTTGCTCATTTGTATTGAGATGTTCAGTTTTCATTTCATTTAAGCTTACATTCTTTTGTTAGCTTACGGTGCTTGTACAACCTTTGTACCTGCTCCCCTTTGATACTCTTATTTCCATCATGTTGAAGAGGGTGTTTATTTCTGGTGCATTTATGTTCTTTCTTTCTCCTGCCTTTCTGCTTCTGCCTTCTTCTGTTTCATCGTACTCATTTTTTTCAAATTAAAGGAGGGAGGTGTGTTATATCCTGCTCTTCCTCTCTCTTTGTCCTTCCTTAGTGTTAGTGTCTGCTTGTCTATGTCATGTCTCTGTGATGTCATCCAGGATTCTACCTGTTGCTGTTCAAGGGATTTATCAGTTACCTGGAGGCTGAGCAGGAAGTTATCTGCTCCCGGTGGGGTTTCTTACCATATTACATTCCTACCTGAATGCTGTACCTTCTATCTAATCTCAAGAATAAATATACTACATGAACATTACAACAAGGACCCTTTTAAAAGAAAAAGGACTTCATTGAATTTAAAAAGGACATCATTGCAACCGATTACGAAGAGATGCTAGTTCAATATGCTGACCCACTCCTACAAGACCCTGCACAATGAAGAACCAGCATACATCAACAAATGCCTGACTCTCCATCCAACCTACCAGACACATTCAATCAACTTCCATCTCCCTCGCAGACACCAAACTGATCCAGCGGAGGATGCTCATTCTCGCACCTGGCAGTCTAGGCTTGGAACAACCTCTCCCTGCACCTCCGGACCGCACCTCCAGACTGCACCTTTGCTCCAGCAGTTCAAAAGAGAACTAAAGACCTGGAAGTTTGAATGATCACATTTCCACGGAGCAGCGCTGTGCTCTATAAATGTTTGACTGACTGACTGTATAAGCTTAACATCCGAGTGCGGACATCAGACCTTTATTTCTGTGCCTTTTGGAACCAGATCTGTCATTCTTTTCTAAACGTTTTCCTAATTTCCTACAAGATTCTGTATAATCTGTACATGAATTTCTAGGATTGTAGTGTTTTGTACACCTACCTGATACTCTAAGTCCCATTCCCGGCCACTCGAAGGAATCAACTCCTTTTGCTGTGCCATCCATTGGGTCTAGACCAATGTATTGATTGAGGTTGTGACGCTTGGACCGGCGCATATGTACCCACATCTCCATTTCAAGAAAGCTGTCCTTGACACATTCATGAGCACCGGGCTAAATCTTGCTCTTCCCCACCGGTAAATAGAAGTGTGGCAAGAAACCACATCCCTGCTCTATGAGAACCTGCCTTTCTCACACAGCATCTTGTACCTGAAATCCTAGTTGTCCAGGCTTTTATCAGCAGGCTGAACCCAAACTTATAGTAGAGAAATACCAAAGCACACTTCTAAGTGTGCTTCGATACTTATCGTGTATAAGCTTACCTTTCTAGGACTCTGCTCCAGGCTGGTCACAACACCCTTGGTGGTAGGGTGATCGTACCATAAGAGCACCAATCTATGGACTGTTACTATCATGACAAAATATTGTATCCCTTGACTATTGCCCCTGTGTAGATCTGCAAAGACTATAACATAGCGATCATTCTGATGCTGCTAAGTATGTTCTTCATTGAAATTACTGCCTGTTTAGGCAGGGCAGTTGGTACTAGCATGGTGCTTTGGGGGCACACGTGGGTGAGATCCACATATTTTTTTTCTTTTTTTTTTTTGTGATGTCCAAGCATTGTTTATTTATATGCCATTTGATTACACCCATCAGTTTGGAGATCAGGTAGACTCCTTTCTGGAGCGCTTTAAAGAAAGCAGGGCTCTGTAAGCCTTTATGTGCCTGTATGACAGTAACCTCATTAATTGTACCCCTTTTTAGTCTTTGGAAGAGGTTTAGTGCAAAGACAACACTCCGGTCCTCTGCCCCTACAACAGACCCCCTGAGGATCTAGCTGACTGAGTCTATGCCAGCAGGGGGAAAGTCCTGCTCAGTCCTCCTCCACCCCCATTTTAGCTTCCACGCCACTAGTTTGCCCTCAGTGTCACATGGCCACTATGTAGGCGGCAGGATAAGTTATTACCTTCAAGGGTGGTAGAGCATTACGTCTGACAACCCGGTGCTCCAAATTATTCAACAGGGATATGCTTTGCCATTCCAGCCAGACCTACTGCATAGCTCACCCACATCAGGGCAGCTTTCAGGAGACCATTCGCCCATTCTGCAGCTGGAAGTGAAGACTGTTTTGAAGAAAGGAGCCATAGAGAGGGTGCCATCACTGAAAATAACGACTGGATGTTACTCCTGTTATTTCCTGGTGCCAAAGAAGGACCGAGGCCTTCCTACTGTTTTACATTTTCACACCCTCACATTAGCCCAATGTTAAATCGGCTAGAAATTAGAGAAACTCACAGGAGAGGCTGCTAGTTTGAAGTAGCACTTTATTATGCACATCAGGAGGCATCACATCCACAGCTGTTGCTTCATTACCTGTCACTGTGCTAGTGCCTCAGGGAAGCTCAACATTGAACTCCCTGGCATTAACCTGACAATTAAATTGTCCTGCCCTTCCAACAATGGGCGAGGTGACAACGCCATTATGGCACAAGGGGGGGAGTGGAGGGTCACAGATAGAGGGGGACACCTCTCTTGGGAGATCATACATTTCCCCCTTCTCTGCAACTTATGACACATGTAGAATGAGAGGGAGGGGGAACGGGAGACAGAGAAACAATTGTTATCCCTGACTCACCTTGAATAACTGAACACTGTGTATGAAGAGGTGCATAACAAAACTGTGTTTTTAATGTGGTGGTAACCATGTAGTCTCATAGGAAACTTGAAAGGCCCGTCCTCCTCCCATCTGACCTGATGGGATCCCGGATCTTCTCGCTGTCAAGTCTTTTGGAAGCCTTGTTGGGGTTGAGATATTTTCTTAGATCCTTTTGTGCCAGCCATCCCAGAATGTTGCCCCCCTTGTGTGAGACATACCTTGACCGTATATCTATGTTCGTATAAAATGTTTCCCTGAAAAAATCCCTTCATTTGTATAGGTTGGCCACCATATCCTCCCGGGTTGACATCCATTTCATACAGTTTCTTTTTCCCTTTAAATCTCTTAGTGTCAACTTTGAACATGAAACAAACTTTGCTTCTATATCTTGCTCCTCGATGGTTGTGATATCTTTCGGGTTGGTTGACTCCCCCTCTTTTACCTGCAAAACACTTATCACATACTTGCGTAACACCACCTTTAGGATACTTTCTGGAATATGCATTGCTTATAATAATAATAATAATAGGGACATTTATAAAGCGCTGAGTTACGCGCACCGGCGTGTCCACGCGCTGAAAAAGTGGGAGAGGCGGCAAACAGGGAACACAGCTGCCGAGCAGGCAGTTATTTGTCATAGAGGTGGGTTTTTAATTTCGCTCGAAACCTCGCTTCTTTAGGTTCCAGGCGCAAGTCCACTGGGAGTTTATTCCAGTAGTTTGCCGCTAGGCACCTAAAGGATCTACCTCCCATGCGAGCTTTCTTAACCCTGGGGATCCTCAGTAGACCCCCACCAGCGGATCTGAGCGCTCGAGCAGGTTCGTAGACTTCAATCAGTTTCCTCAATGGTCGAGGTGCCCTGCCATTCAAGATCCGGTGACAAGTGCAGAGGGCTTTATATTAGACTCTGCTCCTCACAGGGAGCCAGTGTAACTTCTGCAGGGCCACCTTCGAAGGCGCCCTTTTGGGCAGCCTGAGGATCAAACGTGCTGCCGCATTTTGCAGCACTTGGAGGCGGGCCATGCTTTTCTCTGGTACCCCCAGGTACAGCAGGTTCCCGTAATCCAACCTGGCGGTCACCAAAGCATGTACCAGGGTTTGACGGGCTTCAATCTGCAGTAGGTCCAAGACTTTCCTCAATCTTTTCAGTACCCCAAAGCACATTCCGACCACCCGGTTGATCTGGGGCCCGAAAGTAAGTCCCGCATCAAACCATACCCCCAGGTTTTTTGCCTCCTGGCAGGGGGTGGGAGTTGGTCCTAAACAGGATGGCCACCATGTCGACGACCAAGCAGACTGGGCTCTCCCTACCACCAACACCTCTGTCTTGCTGCCATTAAGTTTCAAACAATTGATGGCCATCCACTCGGCAAGTTCTTTCATGCACGACCGGAAGCCATCTGCAGCAAGACAGGGCGCGTGCGACAAGGAGATGACCAGTTGCGTATCATCGGGATACGAAACCAATTGGAGGCCATGGCTCTCCACAATGGAGGCTACAGGCGCGACATACAAATTAAAAAGGGTCGGGCTCAGGGACGAGCCCTGAGGCACGCCTTGGCCCAGATGTACCCCTTTAGAATAGCAGTCGCCTTGCCTCACTTGAAAGCTTCTCCCCATAAGGAAGGCCTGGATCCACCTCAGCGCGGTGTTAGCGATGCCACCTCTGTTCAGACACTGTAGCAAGGTGGTATGTGCTACAGTGTCGAACGCCGCGCTGAGGTCTAGCAGGATCAGGGCCATAGTTTGCCCTTCATCTACGCCCTGTCTCAGATGTTCTGTTGCCATAAGAAGGGCGGACTCAGTAGAGTGGCGCGGTCTAAAGCCAAACTGCGTGGCGTGGAGCAATCCCGCCTCCTCCACATGCTTCATGATTTGGGTGTTTACCACCTTCTCCGCCACTTTGGACAGAAAAGGCAGGAGTGAGATGGGCCTCAGATTTTCTAACACCTCAAAGCCAATGTGGGATTTCTTCCGGAGAGGGAGCACCACTGCCTGTTTCCACCCCTCAGGTAACATGCCCGACTTGAAGGAGGTGTCCAGGACATGCCTTATGTAGGGCTCCAGTACTTCCAGGCTGTCCCCCAAACGTTTAGGGGACACCGGGTCCAAAGGGGAGCCCGATTTAACAGAGAGGCATACCCTGACTAGGTCCTCCGGAGGGGGAGTACTAAAGTTTGTAAGAAGCCCCGCAGTCTCTGTGCCCTCCGATGCTACCTCAAACTCAACCCCTGTAGGGGGGAGGGTTAGGAAAGGTCGAGTAAATTTTCTCGACTTTAGTGGAGAAGTATTCGGCGATACGATCGCATGTTTCCGTCGAACAACTCTCCGGGTCTGCAGATGAGTCTATGGTAGTCAAAGACTTATAGATGCCGAAGAGTTCTTTGGCCGAATTTTTTGCCCCTAAAATTTGTCCTGCATAATAGGCTGCCTTAGACTTTTTAATCAGCCTGTGATGAAGCCGCCTTTTTTCTAAAAACAGTTCCCTGGCCTGAGTATCATATGTCACCCTCCAGGCTCTTTCGGCTCGCTTACATTCCGCCTTTGTTCGCCTCAGCTCTCCACTGAACCATGGGGCTGATCTTTCCTTGCGGGCGCATGCGGATGTACGGCAGAGTGGAGCGGTCTGGTCAAGCGCTTCTGTGATGCGCTTATTCAGGTTAGAGACCGCCGTTTCTATATCCTCACCTCCAGGCTGACCGTCCCTAATCAGAGCTTGATTTAAATCCTCCAAGGAGAATTTAGCCCACTTCCTCCTTAAATAGTTCAGGGGTGCCTGACTAGGTTTAGTGGCTTTAGGGCTGTTTATAGAGAAACGATTTACAAAAGGGGGCTTGTTTCCTTCCCAGTGTAAGAATTGGCTTTTGTAGTTTGGTTTGCCCTGTTCCCATCATGCACTGGGACAGGAAAAGCCTAATTTGCATACAGCCAGGTTCTGAAACTGGGATGGTGCAGTGAGCTAAAAAACGGTGTTGGATCTAGCCCTGATCTCTTGACTGGGTGAGAGCTTTCTGCTTAATTCAGAGACTCTGTCCCTCACCACCCCTTGTTGCAAATATTTTTGTCCACCCTAAGCGTGGAAGGGTATTCTCAGATGTGAGACCCTTGCTCATTGCACCATCAGGATTCAAGCAAACCGGGCCGAAGACGGCTGTAATGCCAGAAACCGGTCCCCGGGAGCTTGTTTCCTTCCCAGTGTAAGAATTGGCTTTTGTAGTTTGGTTTGCCCTGTTCCCATCATGCACTGGGACAGGAAAAGCCTAATTTGCATACAGCCAGGTTCTGAAACTGGGATGGTGCAGTGAGCTAAAAAACGGTGTTGGATCTAGCCCTGATCTCTTGACTGGGTGAGAGCTTTCTGCTTAATTCAGAGACTCTGTCCCTCACCACCCCTTGTTGCAAATGTTTATAGAGAAAGCCACCAAAAAGTGGTCTGTCCAGGGGATCGGTTCAATTGTGGACACCTCGACCCTTCCCCAGTTAGCAAAAACCGGGTCCAAAAGATGCCCCTGCCGGTGCGTGGGGCTAGAGAGCTTCAGTTCAAGCTGAAGCTTCTGCAACAGATTCTGTAATGGCCCTTTGTCCTGCACATATTACATGTTATTTTTTTATGCTTGACATTCCTTGTTGTTGGCCATATGTCCAACCGACCTCTATTGCAATTGCCTCAAACGTCCCCCTACTTTTGGTTTCCTTAGGTTCCCCTCTTGTCCCTCTGACTACCAACACATCACTGACTTCTTTCAGGATTTCATTTACATTTTCTTCCTCCTCGTCTTGTTTTAGCTCTTTGGCACAATGCATCATGTGTTCAAATTGTTTGACTAGGATTAAAACATCTCCATGGGGTGGGTCGTCTTTTAGCCACACTTCCTTAAATATTCTCTCTGTTTTACTTGTTAATAGGAACTGATCCCTTATCCTTTCCTCACACGTGGCTCCAAACTTGCAGCGAATTCGCTCAGCTCAGATGTACATTTTTCCACAGTTTATCCATCTTTCTGAACCCTTTTTCAAAAGTGGTAGCGCCCCATTATGGTGCTGACTTATGGTAAGAAATGGCTATCTAGCTTCCTTACCCTAATTTCATACTCATTTAGACCTTTTGTGTCATTTGACCAAGGTTGGGAAAATGTTCCAATCTCCAGTCCCTTTGCTCCCATGTAATGTTTCAGTAAAGCTACTTTTCTTTCCAATCCTAGGTTGAGGCCACAAACTACAGCATCATTTTGAAACACTTGTTCTTATGTGTTCGATTTAAGAGATGGTTCACCAGGGTTTGACACAAAAAAGGTGGGTGCATTACATTGTTTTCTTTGGTTATTTTTTTCCTCACTATCGACACATACATCAGTAAATTGTCAGTACTGACAATAAGGCATAGTCTCCGGGTTGAAATACCTTCCAAACTAAAACCATTAGGTTACCAGTTAAATTATACACAGAACAGTCCTGATGGTTAGCCAATGTCTCATAGTAGAAATACCTGCAAAGGAAACATTTGGTAAAAAAAACGACAAACTACAAACTACAAACTACAAACTACAATCGTTGGAGCACAATTTCAAAGGATAGGAAAAATTCCAAGTAGATTACGCAGATTTTTGGCATAAACACTGGTTTGTCAGGGAGGGGCGGTCCCTCTCAAAAATCTCTCTTGAGTATTCTCCTTTAGTACTAAAGCTGCGAGGTCTTCCTGAGGAGAACTAAGTGAGGGAATACTGAGGGCAAAGTCATGCCTTTAATTTGCTGTCACACTGTGCTTCTGTGCCGTTCCCATGAAGACCCACTTTAGAAAGTGAAGTTAAGTGCAGCAAATTATGTGTTTCATAATTTGCTGACTTTCTGATGCGAAGTGTGGCAAAATAGCCCCTGCACTGACAGAAACGATCTTGCAGCTTTAGCACTACGCGTGCTGACGCCCTCAAAATGACAGCCTTTTATGCCCGTGTTGTCTGTTAACTTCTTTTTCCTTATTATCATTTTCCCAGCTTCCAAGTTACAATGGCAAGCCTGAAAGATGAGTTGACTAGAGGGAGCTTTGGTCACAGTACACTTGAGGGAGGGTACACACGTATGCTATTAATGGTGGATGTGTGCTCAAGATGGCCACCTGACGTTCCGCTGAGCGGACATTGTCTAATGTCACACAACACCTCTCATGGACACCACCTAGGACACACACCAAGGGCACGCCTCTTGTTGCTGGGAGTTCAGGTAGGTGATAGGAACTCCTTCCCCTAAAGCGTTGCTCTTGTGCTCGCACCCACTGTCTCCTCTTCTCTTTAGGTACTTGCGGTCACAGGATTAATCTCCTTTTTCCAGACATCTGTGTTAAAAGGATCACACAGTCCTTTGCCCTCAGGTGTCACGCTCAGAGTTGCTAGCTTTCCCGTTCTGAGGTGTCCTAATGCGTAGAGGTGAGCACCCCTATTCTAACAGTCCTGGTTACTCACAGGCAGCTCTTTTTGTCGGGTATTCACTGTCAGTGGCACCTTTCTCTCATGCTGCCCTTCACACCTGCCACTCACACTCGTGTTGAGGTGTTCCTCTTCTACTTGCCGTCCTGGCGTCTTCTCATCATCCCGTCCTCTGTCACTAGTGTTAAATCAGCTGGATTGAACTCCCAGGAGTGGCTGCCAGTTTCAAGTAGGACTTTAGTACGTACCTCAGGAGACACCTCAGTTACAGCTTTGCTTCTCCACCTGTCACAGTGCTAGTGCCTCATGGAAGCTCAACATAGAACTCTCTGGCACCAACATTTCACTTCCATCGTCATGCCCTTCCAACAATGGGAGAGGTGACAACACCATTAGGACACAAGGGGAGGGGTGGAGGGAGACCGGGAAAGGGGACACCTCTCTTGGGAGATACCACAGCCAGCTTCTATCTTCCCTGGATCTAGAAGACTGTATGGTAGCGCTAGATCTGCAGGATACCTATTTTCATATTCCCGTTCTGCAGTCTCACAGGCGTTAACTATGGTTCAAGGTATGCCAAGAGCATTTTCAGTATCCCATTCTGCCTGTTGGCCTCACTAGTGCCTCTTGGGTGTTGGAGGTGGTTACAGCACACCTTCGGGGGTTGATGATATACCAGTTTTCACCCTATCTCGATGACCTTCTGTTAAGGGGGAGCTCATCGTAGTCTGTTATGTACCACCTCCAGATGACAGTGGATCTCTGAATATTTTGGGGTATTTTGGTCAACATGCCGAAGTTACACCTGACTCCTTCACTGAGGCTTCCATTCATCAAAGCCGTTCTAGACACAGAGCAGTTTAGAGCTTCCCTTCCACGTTCAACTCGTCTTAATATATTTCTGCTGTGATCCAGATATTTCAACTTCTGTCCTGGGTCTCGGTGAGTGCGGCTCTGAGACTTCTTGTCATTTTACCCTCCTGCATCCTGCTGGCGGACTACCCCAGATGGCACACATGGGCTCTACAGTGGGCCCAGCACCAAGGAGACTGTCTGAATCCATCCAGGTTCTGGGTCAGACTGCAAAAGACTTTCAGTGGTGGCGCTCGACTGCAGTTGGATCAGTGACAGACCCCTGTCTGTAACCCACCTAGCGCTGATGTGGCGGCAGATGCTTCGCTACTAGGTTGGGTAAGCCACCAGGGAGAGTTGTAGATCAATCATAGGACCCCGGTCTCTGGCAGAGATCCTCCTCCAAATCAATCTGTTGAAGTTGCAGGACATTTGCTTGATATTGAAAGTCTGCCTGCCCACCATCAAGGGAAAGTTGATTCAGTTTGTTATGGACAAGACCACCGCAATGTGGTACTGCAACAAGCAAGGTGAAATTTTGTGAGCCATCAGGGTTTTTCCCTAGTGCTGAACCACCTGGTGGGATCATAAAATGCCAGGGCAGACACACTCAGCTGTTGACACTTAGCAGATCCCCAAAAGTAGTTACACCCTGATGTGGCTTGGCGTGTCTTCCAGCAATGTGGAGAGCCCTGGCTTGATCTCTTCACCACTGCCAGGAACATGCAATGTGAACACTTTTGCGTGCTGAATTTCCAAGTAGGCTCTCTGAGTCGCATTCCGACTATAGTGGAGCACAGGACTCTTGTATGACTTTCTGCCTCTACCTATCCTACCTTAAGTTCTGAAAAACAACAGGAATGACCGGACCCAAGTCATTCTAGTGGCTCTGCATTGTGCTAGTAGAGTGATATACCCAGAACTAATTGGTATGTGCATATATCCTCCGCATCGTAGAGGATCTTCTGTTGCAGCAACAGGGCAGGGTTCTGCACCCAGGCCTGCGCAGTCTACATCTCCATGCGTGGAGATTGAGAAGTGCGAAAAGTGAATGTTTTAGATATGCCCTCCCTGAAGTTGTGGATGTCATTTTAGTGGTCTAGGGTCCATCTGTCAAATCTGTTTCTGCTGCCGCTGGTATAAGTTGTTAACCTAGTATAGTTTCCTCCATATAGACCCATTGCAAGCCAAGATTGTCAGATTGTGAGGTGTACTGTCTAGTATGGTTGTGCGACCTCTCAGTGTAATACACTTACCAACCTCTTTAGGTGCAGTAGGTTTTGTCTGTAAAACCCTCACCTCAACCCTTGGTAACTGTGGCACTGAGCAGCAAGTCTTACACGAGGAGCACATGTTTAAAGCTTATAAACAGCACCAAAACAATTGAAATCGACAGAACACTCCAATCCGAACCCAAATTATAAAAATTGACTATTATTTATAAGAACTTAGACACTAGAACAAAAAAGATCTACTGGTGTGTTTCGGAGGTAATGATCTAACAAGCAATGATAAATAAAAGCAATTTCACTCAATGATGAACAAGCCTTGGCAAAGTCAACAAATTGGACACCGCAGCTTTTTCAAGGAAAACTTGGGTAAGTGTCAATACAGTCAGTTAGACATACTTGGGCCGACCAACTCTAGCAGGGAGCTAGTCGGGGGTACTAGCAAGGTCCTCAAGGACAGATACCTTCTCTGAGACAGTCCCTCTGTAGTCCAGGCACTTTATCTGTGTTGCAATGTATTCCTATGGAGTGTTCCTGCTGAAAGTGATGAAGGCTCTGCAAAGGATCTAAGGATGCTGTGGATGCGACACACTCAACAGGGGTCTTCCTGCAGGGATTCCTTGGTCCACAAAGATTGTGAGTGGGTCCTAGTTGCAGGGTTGACCTCCCACGAAGTCCTTTGCAGTCTGGCTGAAGTCCAGGCACCACTGGACTACACCTGTTGTCGCAGTCACAGGCCAATCCTTGCTGGTTTGAGAACTCACCTTCGTGGAGCCCCAGCAACCCTCCAACAGCACCTCTGGACTCCGCAAACTCTGGTGCAACTCTGTGCTTTGGGTTTTGGTCCACAGTACTGCATGCAGGAGAGGTAGCAACTTAAACTGTGGGCTACCAGCTTGCCCAGCAGGCTTCTTCAACTGTTGTGTACCTGTGCTGCGAACAGGAGGCCAGTCATCTGGCACTTTGAGTCCTCTTGGCTTGACTGGGCTCTGGAGACAGTCCCCCTTGAGTAGGACATGGTAGGTCCAGCCCCTTTCTTCGTTAGCCACCTCATGCAGCAAGTGCACTCTCCTCCAGTGCAGCCACTCTTTGCTGGACCCTTGGTGCAGCAGCGCAGTCCTTCGGGCCTCCTTCTAGGTCAGTCGGGATCTGAGGTCTGGGTGTCCGGGCTGCCACTCTTATGCTGAGAAAATGCCCTCCGGGCAGGATGTCGGTGGTAGCCAATGGGCCACCAAGTTCTCTCCCACCTAGTGACCATTTCCTGTGCAGTGTGGCATCTGGATGCACCATTCTGCTTACTTCCAAGATGGCGAGGCCCCTCTCTTGATGTTCAGACTTCCCTAGCCCACCCTGGGGCGTGGCTGCCCCAGCGTGTCTGCCGAAACAATGGGTCTGCAAGCTCCTCCCTGGTGTGATACATCTGCCCTTGAAACGTGTCTTCCGTTTGAAGCCTGCGTTTTGGGGCTATTACCTAAGTGGCTTCCTGCAGGAGGGAGGTAAGACCTTCCTTACCTCTAGTCCCTTGCTCCCATTCCTGAGAGTTGTTGGCATGTCCCTCTAGGCGGGCAGAAAGCTGTGGAACAGGCTTCATGCGTGCCTTGAAAGGCACATGAGTTTTAAAGGCACCAAGATGGCATCTTTGCTAAGGTTGCACAAGTTATCTTCATTTCAAATTGAGATACAAGTGAGAGTTGTTTGATGCCGTGGAGTGCCCACTATGATCGCACCATTCGAAGGGTCAACTTGTAATCCTGAACTCGCCAATTGGTCCTTTCCACAAAATTATTTTCACTTGTTTGCTGTGTGGACTTGTAAACTACACGTCCTGCTCCATGCAGTAGGTTGTACCCTGCCCTAGGACTCTGTAGGGCTGCTATATAGGGGTGACGTAGAAAAATGTACAGGGGGAGTAGTGGCTTTGCCATTACTTCCAATGGTAAACTGAAGCTAGCAGTGCAAGACTCCTCTGCCAGTCTGCAGTGTCAGACTGGGGGACTCATTTTACATGGGGGGCCTCCAGTGTGGCACAACTAGGGCTGCAAGCCCTGGATCAAGCCACACCCCTCAACTTACATGCCCTGGGTACCAGGGTACCATATACTAGGAACTTACAGATAAGTTTGCCATTTTCAATTGGGTACAGTCAATTAGACATACACTTAAGGGTCCAGGCACTGGGACTGTGGTC
The DNA here is from genome assembly GCF_964263255.1 of Lissotriton vulgaris. Lineage (NCBI taxonomy): Eukaryota > Metazoa > Chordata > Amphibia > Caudata > Salamandridae > Lissotriton > Lissotriton vulgaris. The sequence continues at coordinate 347,306 of NW_028250012.1, forward strand.
TGGTTTGCAGGCCTCAGTGCCAGAGTCGATAAACTAGCAGCTTCAGTTGAAAAACCTGAGGGTGATCATACAAAAAGAGTCATTTCCTTACATGGGTGTTTAGCTATTTGTGCTTTCTTTAGCCCAGCAAGGACTTTGCATAGTTAAAGGTGATTTGTAAGCCCTTTCAGACTGTTTGAACAACCTTCCTTATTTGAGGCACCTATTGTGATGCTTTACCTTAAAGGTTTAGTTGCTGTGTTCCCACCCAAACCTTTTGTGATGCCTCAGTGGGACCTTAATTTGTTTTTTACATTTCTTATGTTTACTGCATTTGAGACAGTGCACATCTGTCCCCTGTGCTCCTGACTCTTAAAACTGTTTTTCTCATTACAAAAACTACAGTGCATCGGGTGAGTGAACTGCAGGCACTGTTTGTTCAGCCTCCATGTACTACTTTTCCTCCAGAAAAACTGTTGTTGAGGACCATAGCTGCATTTCTGCAGACGGTTTTGGCTCCCTTTCATGTCAGCAAATCCATCACTCTCCCTGGATTGTTTTCTCTGCCCCACCCCTTGAAATAGCGGAAGAGACTCCATTGCTTTGACCCCAAAAGGACCATTAGATTTTGTTACGTTTTATTTTTTACATCAAAGGTGCGGAGGACTTTTGGGTGGGTGATCATCCTTTTGTTGGGTCCTCTGATGCAAAGGCAGTGCAGGAACCTTTTGGTTTGAGCCAGTGCACAGACAAACTTCCTCGGGAGGTAGAGCTTTCTTATCTATTTATGAGGTTTGGAATCTGCGGTTAGAAGTACCTATCAGAAGAACAAGTTGTTTACATTGATGACTCTTTCTGGTGGATGCACTAAATCTAGATTAATCACTGCTCTTGCACATCCCTGTCTTTTGGGATGGTCTCCTTTCCATCTAAAATGTTCCCAATCTAGGAATCTGCATTCTGTCACATCTGATTGATTGTTCAACTCTGTGTCTGATAGTGATTCAAGAAGGAAACGTGCATGGGTGGTGCTCAAATCCAACTCAGCACTTCACTTCCGGGGTGGACAAAACAGATGTGGCGTGGCATGACACCACTTGTTGGTGCACAGGAGCAATGCTGAGAATAATCTTCAGGTCATGTTTGGCGCCTTGGGATATTCCCAAGATGCGGAATCTGCCCTTCGAATATCCACTAAAAAGTGTTTTGCCCAAGGTAAGTAACATGTTCTTTAGACCATTTCTATATAGTCGCAGGAGAAAATATATGTTCGAGGCATGTGGGCTGCTGAATTCATATCTTAGCATAGATCGCCGCCTAGTGTTGGGTCCGGATGATTGCACCGTGTTGTCCTGGAAGAGTCTTCGAAGTATCACGAGATAGGTGACTCCTCCCCTGGACTACAGTGCGCATGGGCATCTTCCCCATCCTCAGATTGTTTTTTTCCGCCATTGGGTTCGGATGCTATTCCTCTACTCCAACTTCGGAACCGAAACTAAACTACTTTCTAAGGCCAGAAGGCCTTTGACTTCGACGGTATTGTTCTCGTTCGGTACTTTTTGACTCAAACAAACTTTCCATCTCGATACTGTTATCGACGCAGGCCGTTGGGCCTTTCGATGCCACGTGGGCCTGCTGTCGATGGAAAGGAGCCCGTTCAAAAGGTGCCCACAATGCCACTCCAAATTCCCGCATACTGACAAACATACAGTATGCAACAAGTGCTTATCACCGGAGCACAACGAAGAAAATTGCCCAGCCTGTGCCCAATTCCGTTCGAAGAAGACCATCCGGATTTGACGGGCCGCTAGGCAAGAGATGCAGCGGCTGGAACCGGAGAACATCTTCGATGATGAACATGTCCTCCCAGAAACGGCAGACTCGGATCTAGAAATTGTCACTGTTGAGGACCAGTCGGACTCCGATGACCAGATCACGCCGGGGCAAACAGTGAGTACACAGCCCCAACACTGCTTATCCTAAAACCTAAGGCTCCGGTCGAAGCATCGCCTAAAGGCCTTAGCAGAGATCAACAAGCTCCTTCAGAAGCCCTGCCTTCCGGCTCGGCTCCGAAGCCCAAAACCAAGCCTTCTGATAGCCCAAGACCGAGTAACATTCTCCCCAAGAAGGTTGTCGACCCCAAAAGGGTTGTCGAACCGAAGGTCGTCCAACCGAATAAGGTGGTCGAACCAAAGAAGGTCGCCCAACTCAAAAAGGTTATTGAGTCAAAAGCTATCGAGCCAAAGAAGAGCCTCGAACCAAAACGGGTCGTCGATCCAAAAAGAACACCCGACCCAAAAAAGACTGTTGATCCTAAAAAGAGTGTTGATCAACAAAAGCAGCATCACACCACAAAACCTGTCGAACCGAAAAAAGCCATCGACTCGACCAAAAACCTTCAGCCGAAAAAAGCCGTCTAGCATAAAAAAACGTATCGAACCAAAAGCACTGGTCGATCCGAAACAGGTTGTCGACCCAAACAAAGTTGCCGAACCGAAAAATACTGTTAAACCAACCAAGGACGTCGAACCAAAAAAGGTTACCGACCCCAAAGCAACAGTCGAGCCGAAAAAGACTCCACAATCAACGGCCCTCGAGCCAAAAGGTCACAAACAAGTCCGTAAGTCAAAAACATCGGCGCCAAAGCCACGGACAGTTGAGGAAGAACTCTTCCATCCTGATCCAGTAACTGAGGAACAATCTAAACTGTATATAGACCCTGAAACAGGAAAAGTTACAGTTTATCCCCGGAAAAAGAGACCATTTGACTCGGACACTCCTTCCCCTGTTCCTCCAAAGAAAAAAGACTTTGGGACATCTCCCTCTAGGCCTTTTACTCCTCCTCCTTTCTATCCTAATATGCCTTTTGTGCCCTACTCTCCTACGAATTCTGATTATAATGATGGGGATAACATGGGGTAAGATCCTCAGGATGATTTTAATGAACCAGAGGATCCTCATGCACAGAATGACACATGGGAGTACCAGAATGATCCATATGACACACAACCCATCCCAGACACCTCCCCATACCCTGCAAAGTCGTCGCCTACTGACGACATCATTGTTTTTAACCAACTGCTAGATAGGGCAGCAAAATACCACAAGGTCGACATGCACACTGACCCAATAAAAGAGATTTTCTATTTGACACTTTTCCTACCTCTGAGAAGAATGTCAGGACACTTCCTATGCTAAAAGGGGTACTAAAACACGCGCCAGACATATTCAAAGATCCAGCCAGAGCACGTGCACTCAATCCCAGGATTGAGAAGAAATATAAGGCGGCCCCTACAGACCCTACTTATATTAAATCTCAGTTGCCTTTAGACTCACTAGTAGTAGCAAACGCTCGCAAGAGAGCTAACTCACAAACAGGAAATGCTCCCCCTCCTGATAAGGAGCCTAAAATATTAGAAGCCTCAGGCAAGAGAGTAGCCTCACAGGCTGCTAATTCATGGAGGATTGCGAACACACAAGCTCTACTAGCTCGCTACGATAGAGCACATTACGATCAACTTGAAGGTTTACTGCAACACCTGCCAGAACCTTTCAAAGCTCAGGCTAATGACCTCATACAGGAAGGCAAATTTATAACTAATGCTTCCATTAAATGTGCGCTTGACGCAGCTGACACATCAGCCAGGTCCATTAATACTAGGGGATTACTACGCAGACACGCAAGGCTACGCATCTCTGGTTTTAAGAACGAGGTGCTATCCACCATCCTCAACCAACCAGTTAACCAAGACTTCCTGTTTAGCCCTGCAGTAGATACCATTTTAGACAAAATGAAAAAAGATACCGAAACTGCTAAATCTATGGGCGCACTGCAGTTTCAACAACATAGAGGTTCCTTTCGTCGCTCCTCCTACAGAGGCACCACACGACGCAACACATCAGACTTCCTCTACATACAAAAGCAACACCCAAAGTTCTTTTAATAAAGGCTCCAACAGAGGAGGTTATATGGGCAACAATAACAAGGGCAGAGGACATAGCGGCAATAACACCAGAGCCTCCACTGCCGCCAAACCGTGACTTCATCACACTCCCTCAAGACCATATAACACCAGTCGGAGGCAGAGTCCAATAATTCCTACCAGTCTGGAACTCCATTACCACAGACAGGTGGGTGAGACAAATTATCCAGTATGGTTATTGCCTGGAACTCACTTCTACTCCTCCCAACATACCACCCAAACACCGTCCTATGTCCAAAGAACACATCACATTGTTACAACAAGAGGTCGCGTCCATGCTACAAAAAGGTGCAATAGAACAAGTCCCCTTTCAACACCAAGGAACAGGGGTATACTCTCTATACTTCCTAATTCCCAAAAGGACGGGTCCCTCAGACCCATATTAGACCTCAGACCGCTAAATCAATACATACACTCAGAGCATTTCCATATTATTACTCTACAAGTACTCCCGTTACTCCAGCAAGGCGACTTCCTTACTACATTAGACCTCAAAGATGCATATTTTCACATACCTATACATCCAGCTCACAGGAAATACCTCAGGTTCACAATAGAAGGTCAACATTATCAGTTCAAAATTCTCCCCTTCGGGGTAACTACAGCCCCAAGAGTTTTCACAAAATGTTTAGCTGTAGTAGCAGCACACCTCAGAAGGAAACACATCCACGTGTTTCCATACCTGGACGATTGGCTCATAAAAGCCAACTCGTACGCGCAGTGTGCAAGTCATACGTCTGACACTCCAGCTGCTACACAGCCTTGGTTTTTCCATAAATTACCCAAAATCACATCTACAGCCCTCCTACATACAGCAATATCTGGGGGCTACAATAGATACCTCAGTAGCAAAGGCATATCCAAATCCAGCCAGGATAGCCAACATGCAGACTCTCATTCAAAAATTTCAGCTACAACACTCTTTGCCAGCTCGAGTGTTCATGCAGCTCATAGGCATGATGGCCTCCTGCATATTCATTGTCTATCATTCCCGACTTCAAATGCGTCCACTGCAAGAATGCCTAGCACGGCAGTGGAACCAAGCTCCAAGAACAACTAAAAGACCTAGTGTTGGTCCACAGTCACGCTTACAACTCTCTGCAGTGGTGGAACCCTCAATACCTTTCCAAGGGGTGACTGTTCCAAGAGCCGGTTCCACAAGTAGTACTAATAGCGGACGCTTCACTGACCGGTTGGGGAGCCCACTTACTTCAATACACAGTCCAAGGGCTCTGGACAATCAAACAAAAGACACTGCATATCAACCAATTAGAGTTGCTAGCAATATTTCTGGCACTAAAAGCATTCCAGAAATACTTGTACAACAAGGCTGTGTTGATCTGGACGGAAAACATGACAGCCATGTATTACTTCCAGAAACAAGGAGGGACACTCTCCCCAGCTGTCTTACTTAGCACAGAGCATATGGAGGTGGGCAATTCCAAGAAACATTTTTCTCCTAGCAGAACACCTGCCAGGGAAAGACAATCAAATAGCGGATCTGTTAAGCAGACACAGCCAACAGCTACACAAATGGGAGATTCACCCTCAAGTTCTCCAACCATTCTTCCAAAAATGGGTGCACCCAGAGATAGATTCGTTTGCCACAGACGAAAACTCACTATGCCAGTACTTTGCCGCCAGGTTCCCACATCCATTGTCACAGGGCAATGCGATATGGATGAACTGGTCAGGCAGATTTGCGTATGCTTTTCCACCAGCCCCACTGATTCTGCTGGTGGCACGCAAACTACGTCAGCAGTCACTCACAATGATCTTGGTTGCTCCCACATGGGCAAGAAAGCCATGGTACACAACGTTCCTAGAACTTTCAGTAGTACCCCACCAAAGACTGCGCCTCTCGCCCCATCTTTTAACTCAGAACCATGGAGAAATCAGGCACCCAGATCCCAATCAGATGAGCCTAGCGATCTGGCTCCTGAAGTCTTAGAGTTCGGATACCTTAACTTACCTCCTGATTGCATGAACATTATCAAGGAGGCAAGACGGCCAACTACTAGAGCATGCTATGCAGCTAAATGGAAAAGATTTGTCATTTATTGCAACAATAACCAAATCAATCCATTAGATGCTTCCATCCAAAACATTATCTGTTACCTCTTGCATCTTCAAAGATGCAATCTGGCATACTCTTCTATAAGGCTACATCTTGCTGCTATAGCAGCATATCTCCAGAACAGACAACACCTTTCCCTGTTTAAGGTACCCCCAATCAAAGCTTTTATGGAAGGTCTTAAAAGGATAATCCCTCCAAAGCACCCACCTTCACCAGTCTGGAACTTAAATGTGGTACTTACCAGACTTATGGGACCTCCTTTCGAACCACTCCATTCATGTGAATTGCAATTTCTAACATGGAAGGTGGCATTCTTAATTGCCATTAACTCCCTCAGGCGAGTAAGTGAGCTACAGGCACTAACTATTCAAGAACCCTTCATGCAAATACATGCAAATAAGGTAGTACTTCGGACCAACCCTAAGTTTATGCCAAAAGTCATATCCACTTTCCATACCAATCAATCAATTGAATTGCCAGTTTTCTTCCAAAACCCACAGTCAGTAGCTGAAAGAGCCCTACACACACTAGATGTAAGGTGAGCTCTGCTATATTATGTTGACAGGACTAAATCATTTAGGAAAACAAAGCAACTGTTTGTTGCTTTTTCACCACAACATAAAGGTAATCCCATCTCAAAATCAAGAATAGCCAGATGGATAGTTAAATGCATTCAAATATGCTATCAAAAAGCTAAACGCACACTAACAGTTCCCCCAAAAGCACACTCTACGCGTAAAATGGGGACATCTATGGCTTTCCTAGGAAATATTCCCCTCGAAGACATATGTAGGGCAGCTACATGGTCTACCATACACACTTTCACTAAACACTATTGTGTAGACGTGCAAACAAAGCAGCAAGCTGCTGTAGGCCAGGCTGTCCTTAAAACTGCTGCAGCTGGTACAGGTGACCACCGCTAGAGGAGATACTGCTATACAATCTATGCTAAGATATGAATTCAGCAGCCCACATGCCACGAACGGAAAATGCTACTTACCAGTATGCATCTGTTCTTGGCATGTAGGGCTGCTGACATTCATATCGTCCACCCTCCTCCCCGGTGCCTGTTGCCGCTGCAGGATTCTCTTTTGCATGGCCATCTCTTACTTTACTATACTCCATCTTTGCCACAATGACGAAAAATAATCTGAGGATGGAGAAGATGCCCATGCGCACTGTAGTCCAGGGGAGGAGTCACCTATCTCGTGATACTTCGAAGCCTCTTCCAGGACAACTAGGTGCAATCATCCGGACCCAACACTAGGCGGTGATTTATGCTAAGATATGAATGTCAGCAGCCCTACATGCCAAGAACAGAGGCATACTGGTAAGTAGCATTTTCCTTTCTTAGAGTACCTGACTTTCCAAGTATGAATAACGCTTCTGATATGTATGGAGGGACTTCTGTATGTAAATGCATTTCATTATTGGCATTTGTAGCTCTAAGTACACGTGGTGTGCATACTTCTAGTGTTAGGCTTGGACAGTTTAAAGTAATTTTTTTAGGAAGTCTTTCCAGTCATGAGGAATAGTGACACCACTTATTGCTAGTAATGCGCATGGGCATCGGCTCCATTGTTATAGATGTGTCCCTTCGAGCTCCAGTTTGACGCTGCTTAGTATTGTCTCCGGGAACGCTTGGATCCTTCTCACTCATCGTACAAAATAACAATTGCATTTACTCTCCGGTTCCTAGGGTTGCATACCTGTTTTTCCTCCGCTCCACTATCTAACACTTGCCCCTCCGGGACTCCATTGGTTCATTGACACCCGCGAATTTGCTCATGATAGGGGGACTCCATTTCGCTACTGCCTGAAGTGTCACGCTAAATACCAGAGAACAGACTTCCATCAGGTGTGTAACCTCTGTCCCTGGCCCATCAGGAGACCTCCTGTTTGGCGTGCTTCACCTTCCGGATTGAAAAGACCCTCCGTTACAGTCTAGACTCCATACTGAGTGGACCATACTCGGGACCTGTTCAGGAAGCAGGACACCAAGGCAGAGCAGCAGCCAGAGGCTTCCGGCGGAGGGACCCAGATAGTCTCATTAGAGGGGAGTGCCGGCTCAGACACCGCAACGGATGAGATGCCACCTACCCAGCGTCCAACTTCGAAGACCGTCGCAGTGTGTGCATACATGCCGCCTCCCACTCCTCAACATCACTCACTCAAAAGACAAGCATCGTCCTCTAGGGGGTTGAAGCCTCCTGTCCGCACTGCTACAAGGCCATTGTTGGTACCAAACTTCTGATTCGAACCCAGTGATCTCGTCGCCGAAGTACTACTCAAAGCCATGCCCTTCGACTGCAGTCTCGAAACCACCCTCGAAGGTAACCTCTGAGTTGAGGCCTGCATCCAGGCCAGCTTCCTCTACCGCTTCCGAGGCTCAAGACCAACTCATCCTCCAGGGCCTCCAATAGGCTCTCAATGCCAAACAGATCATCCACATCCATCCTGTGACTGGGTGGATTCTAGCTCAGCTGCTTCTAAAGGCAGAAGGCCCTGTTCCTCCCATGAGGAAATTGACTTTAGAGAAAGCATTACATCTACCTCCGGAGCCAACACCTAAGAAACCTCAGGCCATAACAGAGGCAGCTCTCCACCATCTCCCTTGCCTCGTCTACCTGCTCCTCGCCCTTCTCCTCCTCTTTGCCTTCCTCTCCACGGCCTCCACTCCCACCCGCCCCACTGCTGCGAGTGGACCCCTTTCCCAATTCCCCTCATGGTTACCTTCCGTCTGGGTTTGGGATTGATAACCTCAGGTCTCCTTGTGACTCATATGAATGACACCCCCATGACGACCCCCAGGATGACTATGATGTAGATCTGTCTGGAAATACTGACCCTGAACTCTGGACCCTCAACAAGTATATTCTGTCAGAACGCTTCCACCAGGTAACACTCTAGGATGTCATTCCTCTGCTACAGCATGGCAACTCCGTGACCACCGTCCATCTGAAGGATGCCTGCTTACACATTCCCATCCACCCTGGACATCACAGATTCTTCCGGTTTGCAGTAAGTGGCCAACATTATCAGTCCAAAGGGCTGCCCTTTGTAGTGACCACAGCTCCCTGGGTGTTTACAAACTGTTACATTGGTAGCCACCTCAGAAGGAACTGTGTCTGCGTCTTCCTTTTACTTAGATGATTGGCTGATCAAAAGCTCAACCGAGCAACAATGACTAGGGCACACAAATCATCATACATCTCTTACACAGACTAGGCATTACCATCAATACCACAAAATCTCACCTCCAGCCCCTTCAGGTCCAGCCCTACCTAGAGGCAATACTCCACTTTGTCTCAGGAAAAGCATACCCCACTTTGTCTCAGGAAAAGCATACCCCTCTCTGCAAGTGTTAGAGCATTGGGTAGCAGTCAGAACTAAAATAAGAAATGTATATACAAGGGTATAGGGGATAGTGTTTTTAGACCAACTTATCTCCACACCCCTAACTACAAACTTGAACAACTACAGGGAGAAAGTCAGTCTATTAGTACAACAAAAAACCTCTAAATGCTCCAAAGAAAACTGTTCACCAGGTTCAAATAGTTTGCCCAACGCTTGGCATGAGTATAATTTCCATCAGCCCACCCATTTGGCGGAGCTTCGTCATCTGGAAACCTGCAAGAGTAGAGTCAACGTAGCCAATGTTGCTCCAAGGCTAACATGATTGAATACTTGACCTCATTCTCCCGGTAATCTCAGCCAAAATGCTTGTTCAAAATATGAGACAACAGATGGAGTGCAGTGCGTGTGAAAAAAAGTGAAGAATAAAAATGACTAGAAGGACAAAAAATTTGTTTATTGGGTATTGTCTAAATGTCATAAGTAAAAACCGCCTGATAGTATGGAACAAATTTACTATCTCCTGGCAAAAAGTGAGGTCGACATGTTTCAGCCGTTCTGGCTGGCTAGCCTGGCTTTCTTCAGGACCTAAAAGATGTTACGTGCTACTGCAGTAAAAACACTGTTAGTGAAATGTGTTACACATGAAAAGTGGTATATTACCACCCTACTAGACATGAATCCCATGTATTTGTAGGTAAGAGCTATCTCTTCTTTCCCAACTTGCTGTGGGAGTAAGCCTCACCTCATCCGACAACTGCTTGGTGGTTGAGGCCCCGCTCTGTCCATCGGTACCCCCTTGCAGTCTACAAGCAGTGTGGGAGATCACCTCCCACACTGCTTGCAGACTGCAACGGGGTGAGAGCTATCTCTGCTTTCCCAACTTGCTGTGGGAGTAAGCCTCACCTCACCCGGCAACTGCTCGGTGGTTGAGGCCCCGCTCTGTCCGTTAGTACCCCTTTGCAGTCTGCAAGCAGTGTGGGAGACTGCAAGGGGGTACCGACGGACAGAGCGGGGCCTCAACCACCGAGCAGTTGCCGGGTGAGGTGAGGCTTACTCCCACAGCAAGTTGGGTAAGAAGAGATAGCTCTTACCTACATATGCATGGGATTCATGTGTGGTAGGGTGTAACACATTTCACTAACAGTGTTTTTCCTGCAGTAGCACGTAACCTCTTTTAGGTCTCTACTCTACTCTTGCAGGTTTCCAGATGACGAAGCTCTGCCAAATGGGTGGGCTGATGGAAATTATACTCGTGCCAAGCGTTGGGCAAACTATTTGAACCTGGTGAACAGTTTTCTTTGGGCATTTAGAGTTTTTTTGTCGTACTAATAGCAGTCAGAACTGTCATAAGCCTCTCCGGCATGATGGTATCCTGCATTGCTAGTGTCCCACATGCCAGATTACACATGCTCCTGTTGCAGGAGTGCCTTGCAGCAAAATGGTCAGAAGCGGAGTGTCATCAATTGCAAGGCTGCCAATTTTGGACCCAGTGCCGCAGATGACCGTCAGTGGACTCCTCTCTCACTGTTTAGGGGATGCCGCAAGGATCCTCGCTGAGCCCCACGTTGTTTAACCTCTACGTGAGACCGCTGGCTGAGGTCGTCAAGCAATGGGGCATGACTATGGTCTCATATGCCGACGACACTCAGCTAGCGGTTACGATCAGCGGGGATGCGGACCGGGATGCCCCCAGGTTTCAGAGTGGACTTAGGGCGGTGGCGAGCTGGATGAAGAACAACTGTCTCCAGCTTAACGCTAAGAAAACAGAGATCATGATCGTAGGCAAGAGATCGGAGCTGTGGGGGGACAGGTGGTGGCCTATGGAGCTGGGGCCGGCCCCCCGTCCGGTCACGGAATTAAAGAACTTAGGAGTATGGATGGATCCCTCCCTCAGCTACGTTGGCCACACGAAGAAAATCGCGGCCTGTTGCTTTGGTATCTTACGGTCGCTTCGCCCTGTTTTGAAGTTCTTTGACCATCGCACCAGGCAGCTGATAGTCCAGGCTACTGTGTTATCTCGCCTGGACTATGCCAGCTCTCTTCTGGTAGGGTCCAATGTGGCCGAGGTTACCCGCCTCCAACGCGTCCAGAACGCTGCGGCGAGAGCTATTGTTGGCCTACCCCGTACTTGTTCTGCCTCCAGCACATTGAGATCACTGCACTGGCTGCCTATCAGGGCCAGAATTCAGTTTAAAGTGCTGTGTATGGCGTTCAAGATTCTGAGGGGGGTAGGTCCCCCTATTCTTGCGGACCTTTTGTCCTGGTATGTGCCTACTCGGCCCCTGAGATCCATGGGTCAGGCACTTACTGTGATCCCCCGATACAGGCTGTGTCGGGTCGGTGGCCGTTCTTTCCGGGTCAGAGCAGCCGAGCTCTGGAACTCCCTTCCTGTAGAGTTGCGACTGCTAGATGATCTCTTAGTCTTCCGTAAAGCCTTAAAAACCTTTTTGTTTTAATAAATTCACTTTCCTCCTTTCTGTTGTGTTTTCTGTGGTGTTGCATTTTTACCTGCCATGCGCCTGGACGCCCCTTAGCTGGGGCAGCAGTGCGCATTACAAATGTATGTAACATAACATAACATAACATAACTGTTTGGGGGATGCACTTATAGGAGCTGACCGTTCAAGGGTTGAGGGCACCCCATTAACCGGGCTTCCACATCAACCACCTGGAATTATTAGCCATCCAGCTAGCACTCTGTGTGCTCCTCCCTTGCATCCAACACAAGGTGATATTCATTCAGACTGACAATACACCTGCCATGGTTTACTTACATAAACAGTGCAGCACTCACTCCCTACAGATGTCTATTTAGCCCAGGGATTTTTGGCAGTGGGCTACACATTACAAAGTCCATTTACTGATAGAGTACATATCGGGAGTGGACAGCGGTTTTGCAGACCTGCTCAGCAGGCTGCAGCAACAAGTGCACAAGCAGGAACTCCACTCCTAAATCCTACTTCCATACTTCCACTGTTGGAGATTTCGTCACATAGACCTCGTTACCACTGCAGAAAACGCAAAATTCCCAAACTTCGCCTCTATTTTCCCACACGCACAGTCCATTGACAATGAACTGGTCAGGGATATTTGCCTATGCTTTTACGCTTCTCCCACTTCTTCCATTTGTGGTTCGCAGGTTTCGGCAAACATCCCTGTGTAGAACTTCAGTACTGTTCTTACACGTCTTATGGGCATTCCTATCGAGCCACTCCACTCTTGCATATTACATTTTATTTCCCAGGAGAAAGCTTTCTAGATAGCTGTCACTTCCCTCAGGCCTGTCAGAGAGCTTCAGTCTCTTACTCTGGAAGAACCCTATTCCCAAGTACACCACACCAGGGTAGTTCTCAGTACAAACCCCAGTTTCCTTCCTGAAGTGTCTAATTCCCACCTTAGTGAGACTATAGAACTCCCAGTATTCTTCCTACATAGTCAGTAGCGGAACAAGCTCTTCACACATTAGATGTCAAAAGAGTGTTTATGTATTACATTGACAGAACTAAGCCCTTCCTTAAAACACTACGTCCTTGTTTCTTTCTCCAAACCAAACAAAGGCTATGCTCTTTCCAAAGCAGATAAGGCATCTGGTTTGTTAAATGCACACAGACCTGTAATGCTGAAGCCAAAACACCTTAGCCTGTCCCTCCCGGACCCTACTCAACCTGTAAAGTTTGAGATTCTAAGGCGTTCTTTAGTAATATTCCCATAGCTGTCATCTTAAAAGCAGCTATTTGGACTACTCCCCACACTTCAACTTAACATTACAGTGTAGATGTTTTAGCTCGCCAACAACTTAGAGTTGCCCAGGCTGTCTTACATGCACTTTTTCAGGTTTTTGCAGCATCCTAGAGCTAATCACACCCTTAAGGAGGAACTGCTTTACAGTCTATGCACAGCATGTGTCTCTACAGCTTCACATGCCACTAACAGAAATGTTTTCCTTTTAAACATCGGTTTGTGGCATGTAGCGCTGTAGATTCATATGCTCCCACCTTCCTCCCCGGAAACCTCTTGAAGTTGCAAGCATTTCTTGTTTTTATCTTCACTATGTCTTCACATAGTCCTCTTTTCTTTCTCTAGACTCCATCTACATTCTTAAAAAGCAATCTAACAAGGGAGCCAATGCCCATGCACATTGCCAGTAATAGATGAAGTCATTATACCTCATGACTCAAAAATACTTCTTTGGAGAAAAACAGCTTGCCCAAGTCCAAACCCAACGCAAGATGAGTATGCGCAGCATGTAAATCTACAGCACCACATGTTACGAACAGCTGTTTACAGGGTGAGTAACATTTTCCATACTTCTTATGTGTGGCAGAATTGATTTGAATGCATATCTGCCAATTTAAACTTTGCCTAGTAATAAACAATGGCAATGTGCTACTAATCAAACATGAAAATTGCATTTCTAGATTGAGAAATAAGTTTCCATGGAGCAATTCATCTACAAACCCAGGGTTTTTACTGAGTCCTGTCATGCTGGAAAGAAATATAAGTGAAGAGAATGCAGCTGTCAAAGTCTCAATTGAAATCGAGGGTTCCCTGCAACCTGTGACGTTTACATGTGATGGTATGTAATTGTTTTTAAGTTAGAAAACCAGAATAATTTGTATTCGGTGTGTGAACTCGTTATCTTATTTTTTTTTCGTTGAAGATGTGTAACAAGAACACCATGACTGTACAGTGATTTTAGTATAGTCGTTTACTCTACTTGAATTACAATTCTCTCTATGCGATTGGTAAAATACATTGATGTGGGCATGTCCGCTTCTATCTTTAAATAGGCTATGAAGTGAAAAATGTTCTGGCTTTGTGACAGTCACACATTTTGAAAACGGAAATAATACATTGTAGCAGTTTAACAAGATAAAAAAATCAACCAAAATTGAATCAGTCTTTTATTCAGCTATCTATTATGGGAATGAGGCGAGCAACTTACTGATTCAAGCACACCAGCATGGTGTTGGTCACCTCTGCCATTTCCTCAGCCTTAATGAGTTGTCCTGTGACTTCTGCCTCTCCTTTCATTGCGAAAAAGCTCAGACCTGTTTGGAAGCCCCAGAGAACTTTAAGGACCCAGTCAGAGCTAAGGTGGTCAAACAGCAGGTAGAGAAAATGTTAAGTGGACTAGCAGCACATCCTTAACATCGTATTTTTAATGTGAACTTCACTTTGGATCCCTAGTGGATGAGGTGCTTGAGAAAATCAAGGAGGACTCAGATCACAAAGTCTGTGGGTGCCCATAGTATGCTATATCCAAGGGCACCTGTCGTAGAAAACATTCCAACTTCGGGAGAAAGACAACCCCTACCAGCCAGGTAAACTCCTACCAGAGCCAATAACAGACCTGCCAAGAGTCCCAGCAGGGTCAGACTGGCATATAGGGCAGTCGGGCAGTGCCCGACGAACTGATCTGACAGATCAGTATGTGGGCCAAATGTTTTTTTGTGGGCCCGTTTTCTGGTTTTCTGGGCCAGTTTAACTTTTTATTTTACTGATATTAAAACACACATTCCCCGGAGCAGGTTTAGATGCATGCAGTTTCCCATTTGATGCAAAACACTTATATAGTGGGACTTCTTGAGTTCAAAACTGCTCCAACTTGCAAACATGGGCCACCTTCCCACTGTTATTTTGCTGTTTGGTCCTATTTTGTCTCCCAGTCTTACCCGGAGTCCCAGGCAGGTAGCGGATGCTCGATGAGACACTACAGGGAATGCAAAGGCAGTGGTAGAGGAGAATCCGGTACAGGGAGTTTTGCAGCGTGAAACCTTTTCCGGATTCACATGCTGTGCATCATTCCGCCATCTGGTGGTTGGGCGTGAAATTGTCTATTTTTTTTTCTTTTTTTTTGGTCGCTATCGACCACAATTTGGTGCCAGGTATGTCCCCTGTGTGACGTCAGATGGTATCCTGGAGGTCGACGTGCGTGGTGACCATCTTCAGATTCTTTTTTCCGCCGTTGGGTCTAGAAGCAACAGTGGAAGCTCTGAAGAAAGTTTTTTTTCGTTTCCCCAAAAATCTCCAAAACGAAGATTATCACCGAAGGATCATCGAAGTATCATCGATCAGAGACGTCGTAGCAAGAGGCAGGAGCAGAGCGGCCGTTCGAACTCCAGAGGACCTCACCGGGCCACAAATGGCAAAGTAGGGGTCATGGAGAATACCTCCTTCAAATTTTGCCCCAAATGCCACAAAAAATAAGCAGAACGCCACCCACACAACGTGTGCAACCTTTGCTGTGAGGCCTGCGCAACGTTTCTGCCGAAGACTCTCAGGATAGGCCAAAACCAAAAAACAGGCCCATTACGCCACAATGTCGCAGTCGACGAACAAAGCTGGCATGAGGAACCTGAGTTTCTCTATAGACGAGGAAGAGCAGGGAGCTCCAGCAAGTCGACACGCAAAGGATCAGACGTCGAGATCCTAGAAAGGGACTCTGAAAAGATCTGCGCCAAGAAGAAGGCGAGGGAGTAGAAAAAGAAGACGGAGAAGGTAAGACACCATATAGATCAGTCTGAACCGAATGGCCACGAGCATAAGGCGCCCAAGGCAGCCCGACACTGAGCAAAAAAGGTGATTGAGGGTCAGCCGCAATTAAAAGAACCCCACGGAACCCTACCAAAGGTTAAAGAGGAAGGGAAGTCGCCGAAGGCACCGAAGCCAAGGGTTGACAACGAACCCGCATAAAAGGGCACAACACCGTCGACGCCGGGAAGAAGAACATCTTAGTCACTGGGAAGACCCTTGAAGTCGAAAGAAACAGGAGATGGCTACGCTCCTACAAAAGAAAAAGGATTTTGATGCCTCACTGAAGGATTTTCCTTAAGACAACTGCTGCCGAACCGGAGAGTGTTGACGCTGAAGAGGCTGAAGACGCTGGGGGAGAGGAATGTAATGTAAAAATTACTTATAAAGCGCTGCATACACCGGACGGTTTCTTGGCGCTGTTCACTTTATTCGGTGAGAGGCAGAGGGCGAGGAGAAGAAAGCTTATGTGTAGATGATACGGAAGAGGTGCGTTTTAAGGAGAGACCTAAAGTGAGGATAGGAGGGAGAGAGTCTCAGTTCCAACGGAAGAGAGTTCCAGAATGAGGGTGTCAAAAAGGAGAATCTGAGACCTCCGTGTTTTTTGCGTCTGAAACGAGGTGTCTGAAGGAGCGCAAGATGAGAAGAACGGAGGTGCCTAGAGGGAGCGTAAGGGTGCAGGAGAGAGGAAATAAAGGAGGGACCGATGCCGGCCAAAGATTTATGAGTCAGGCAGCCCAGTTTGAACTTGCAGCGGTCTGAAACGGGAAGCCAGTGAAGGGCCTTGAGGAGAGGACGGACGTGGTGATGTTTTGGTTGGTGATAGATCAGGCGAGCTGCCTGATTCTGTATCGGCTGCAATCTGTTAATTTGGTATTGTGGGATGCCAGCGTACAGAGCGTTGGCATAGTCAATCCGAGAGATGACTACTGCCAGCAGTGCCAGGGTGAGGGCTTCAGTGGTCAGAAAGTGAGCTATTTTCCGAATCTTCCTAAGCTGGAAAAAGCAGGAGGACACAGTAGCACTGACCTGGTGCTTCATTGAAAGGTAATGGGAGATGTAAACCCCCAGGCTTTTCACTTTGTCAGCAGGGCGGGGGGGGCCGAGAGAAAGGGGCCAGAAGGTGGAATTCCAGGGATTGGATGGGCCTCCGACAAGAACAAGCTCCGTCTTGTCGGGATTAAGTTTAAGATGGTGAACGCCCATCCAATTACTGATATGGCAGAGGGTGGACTGGAATTCTTGAGCCGCTTCATCCGAGGAGTCGAGATTGAAGACGAGCTGAATGTCATCTGCATAATTGAATGCAGTGACATTTCTGCCACAGAGGGAGCGGATCAGGGGGGTGAGGTACAGGTTAAAAAGAAGGGGTGACCGGGATGAACCCTGCGGAACGCCGCAGGTGACCCTCGTCCTGTCTGCCGTAAACTGGGAAAGACGGACCGATTGATGGCGGTCCACTAAAAAGGAACAAACCCAATTAAGGGCCGTCCCACTGATGCCCGCCTCTTTGACACGGTCGACTAAGATGGTGTGGTCGACCGTGTCAAAGGCCGCCGACAGATCTAAGAGCACCAAGGCTTGACTGATGTTGGAGTCAGCGCCTCTACGAAGTTCCTCCATAACAGAGAGGATAACCGCCTCTGTCGAATGGGCAGGTCTAAACCCGGCTTGCTGGGAGTCTAGAAAGTTGGAGTCTTCAATAAAGGAGCTGAGGACGCTGGTCACATGGGTCTCAAGTACCTTGCTCAGGTAAGGAAGAGGGAGATGGGACGGAAGTTGCCCAAAACCGTGGGGTCGGCGTTGGTTTTTTTTAATATGGGGACCACTTCGGCGTTCTTGAACTGACTGGGGACCTCGCCGAGCAGGAGAGAGTTGTTCAGGAGGGCCAGTGGAGGGGCAGGACAGGCCGAAAAGGCGGCCCGTAGAATCGCCGGAGGGCAGCAGTCTGTGGGGGAACCAGATGAGACTTTGTTTAGCAGGGAGAAGAAGTCTTCTTCGGGTATAGGGGGAAGCTGGGTCAGGGAAAGGGAATTAAAAACGGGGGGCGGCCTCTGGGAGGGACAGCGCCGGGGCAACAGAGGAGATACTGTTTTTGATTTTGCTGATTTTGTCTATAAAAAAACAATTAAGGGAGTCGCAAAGTACCTGAGATGGGAGGGGTTTGATGGTCACCCTATCCGGGTGTGAGAGCTCCTCCACAATAGCAAAGATGTCCTTAGATTTTTGCGCGGAGTTGAGAATTTTTGTGGAGAAGTAGGCAGTTTTGGCCGCTGAAATTGCTTGTTTGTATTCTCCGGATAATTAGGAGGAAGAAAGTACCTTCGAATCCTCTCCAACACCAGAACCTTGAGGCGAAGCCCCCGAGGAATACGGAGACATACCGGAGGAAGAGGAAAACTCTGAAACCCTTGAGGATGCATGGAACGACCTCGACACCAAGAGTCCAGAAGAAGAGATTTGCAGCTATCTCTCGAAAGCTTCCCTCCAGATGACATTGCTTTCTACAATGACATTGCAAAGAGGGCAGCTAATCAGTTTGGTGTACCCTTAGATGAAGAAAGGGGGGACACGTTTGTTACTGGTAACCCTGGAACCTGCCACAAAAGAAACACAGCATCTTCCTATGTTGCCCAATATCCTGGACCAAGGCAAAGAAGCCTAGAAAAACAAGCTTCAAACAAGGTGGAAACCCCCAGGGTGGAGAAAAAAAGTATAAACATTCTTCAACCGACCCAAAATTCATTCAGGGAAATACAGTACCTAACTCCATCATTTTGACCACTGCCAGAAGGAGAGCGAATGCAGTCTCCAACACCGGTCCTCCATCCGAAAAAGAAAGTAAAAGGATGTATATGGTGGGGAGAAGAATGGAAAAGGAGGCAGCAATGCAGTGATGCATCTCTAACTCCAATGCTCTGTTAAATAGGTATGGCCACCAACAGTGGGATGAGATAGTAGAGTTGCTAAACAAACTCCCTGAGCAGGACAAAAAGAGGGCAAAATCTATTACTCAGGAAGGAACAAATGTGGCTAACACATGCCTAAATTCTGCTGTAGATGCAGCAGATCCTACAAGTAGGCAAATGTGCACAGGAACCATCCTCTGAAGGCATGCCTGGCTCATAGTTTCTGGTTTCAAACAGGAAGTTCAAACATCAATCATTAACAGACCGTTCAATGGGGAAGCTCTATTTGGCAAGGATGTGGATGAATCCCTTCAGCAAATTAAGAAGGACAACAAAACAGCAAGGGCAATGGGGGGCCCTGCAGCAAAGAGGTTCGTTGAAAAGAGGAGGTTTCAGTGGCAGAAAGCCCACTGGTAGAGGCACCTTTGGTCAAGGGCAGAAAATGCCACAACTATCCCATGGACAGACCCAAACCAACGGATTGGCCAGCAGTCTAGCTCCCAAAGTTGGCAACAACAACAAAAGCAGCCCTTTTGAGGAAGAGACAATGGCAGAGGAAGAGGCCAATCCTCTAGAGGAAGAAGAAATGGGTCTAACTGACTTGATCTCGAAAAAGGACCCACACAAAACACCAGAGAGTGGTGCCCCATTGCTGTATATAGATTCATCGCCCGACAGACAAGGTAATGTTCGAGGCATGTGGGCTGCTGAATTCATATCTGTGCATAGATCGCCGCCTAGTGTTGGGGTCCGGATGATTGCACCTTGTTGTCCTGGAAGAGTCTTCGAAGTATCAAAAGATAGGTGACTCCTCCCCTGGACTACAGTGCGCATGGGCATCTTCTCCATCCTCAGATTTTTTTTTTCCGCCATTGGGTTCAGATGTTATTTCTCTACTCCAACTCCGGAATCGAAACAAAACTTTTATAAAGGCCAAAAGGCCTTCGACTTCGACTGTATTGTTCTCGCTCGGTACTTCTTGACTCGATCAAGCTTTCCATCTCGAACCGGTCGTGGACGCGGGCCGTTGGGCCTTTTCGACGCCACGTGGGCCTGCTGTCGATGGACAGGAGCACGTTCAAAAGGTGCCCACAAAGCCAGTCCAAGTTCCCGCATACTGATAAGCTCTCAGGGCCAGATGTAGGTCGCCAATTACCGGTCGGTAACGGCGATTTCGGCCGTTACCGACCGGTAATTGGTTTTTGACTTGTAGGGGCCATTATTTTACAGAATCGGTAAACTTACTGATTCTGTAAATTTACTGATTCTGTAAAATACCGAATCGGTAAAACCCAGATGTAGGTAGCACTGTTGACAGTGCTACAGGCCTTCAGAATTCGGTATTTTACCACCCAATCCAATTGGGTGGTAAAATACTGAATTCAGGTGTACATGCACATCTGTGCATGTACACCTGTGCAATGCGACACACAGACATGCCCTTAGGGCATGTATGTGTGCCACATGGCACACAAGCCTGTACTTGGGGTGCTAGAGGGTGTCAAAGTGACACCCTCTGCACCCTTGCCCGATTCGGTATTTACCGATTCGGTAAATACCGAATCTGTATTTCCCATTGATTCCTATTGGCTTCAAGGCCCATAGGAATCAAAGGGCAATACCGAATCGGTAAATACCGAATCATACAGATTCGGTAATTCTCAAATTAGAATTACCTACATCTGCCCCCTTCCGATTTACCGACTCTTAAATACCGAATCGGTATAATTCGGTATTTAAGAGTCGGTAAATCGGAATTACCTACATCTGGCCCTCGGTATGCAACAAGTGCCTTTCACCAGACCATAAGGAAGAAACCTGCCCAGCCTGTACCCAATTCCGGTCGAAGAAAACCCTACGGATTCGACGGGCCTCTAGGCAAGAGATGCAGCGACAGGCACTGGAACCGGACAACATCTTCGATGATGACCAAGAACTACCAGAAGCTCCAGATTCGGACCTAGAGATAATCACCTTCAAGGACTACTCGGATTTAGACGAGATCCCACCGGGGCAAATCGTGAGTACACTGCCACCGACACCGATTACCCCGTTACCGAAGGCTCCGGTCGAGGCATCGCCAAAAGGCCTTAGCCAAGATTCAAAAAAATATTCGACAGCCCCGCGTCCAGCTCGGCTCCGAAACCGAAACCTAAGCCTTCAGAGACCCCAGGGCCAAGTAACGTGATCCCAAAGAAGGTTCCAGAAACCAAAAAGGTAGTCGACCCGAAGGAAACCGTACAGCCTAAAAGCGTCGACCCAAACAAAACCGCCAAACCGAAAGAGGCCGTCGAGCCAAATAAGGACACCAAGCCGAAGGGCGCCGACCCGAAAAAGCCAACTGTGCCGAAAGTCGCCGAACCGAAGAAGGTCGCCGATGGAAAAAGTGCTGTATCGAAACCTTTAATCCGGCCGGAGAAGGTTATCGAACCAAAGACAAGCGCTCCAAAAACACCAGTCGATCCCAAAAAAGCCATCGACTCGGGAAACCGAAACCTAAGCCTTCAGAGACCCCAGGGCCAAGTAACGTGATCCCAAAGAAGGTTCCAGAAACCAAAAAGGTAGTCGACCCGAAGGGCGTCGACCCGAAGAAAACCGTACAGCCTAAAAGCGTCGACCCAAACAAAACCGCCAAACCGAAAGAGACCGTCGAGCCAAATAAGGACACCAAGCCGAAGGGCGCCGACCCGAAAAAGCCAACTGTGCCGAAAGTCGCCGAACCGAAGAAGGTCGCCGATGGAAAAAGTGCTGTATCGAAACCTTTAATCCGGCCGGAGAAGGTTATCGAACCAAAGACAAGCGCTCCAAAAACACCAGTCGATCCCAAAAAAGCCATCGACTCGGGAAAGGACCGTCACCCCAAAAAACCTGTCGAGCACAAGAAACGTGTCGAACCGAAAGACCCGGTCGACCCAAAATTACTCCTCGACCCGAAGAAAGGGCCCGAGCCGAAGAAAAGCAATAAGGCACCAAAAGTCGTTGAAACAGAAGGTGTAATCGACCCAAAGCCAAAAAAGTCAAAAAGATAACCAAGGACAGTGGAGGAAGAACTCTTCCATCCAGATCCATCGGACGACCAGGCAAAAATATACATTAATCCCGAGACTGGTAAAGTCACAATCCTGCACAGGAAAAAGAGGCCACTGGACACGGACCCTCATTTCCCCATTCCCCTAAAGAAGAAGGACTATGCCTACTACACCTTTTGCTCCTTACTCTCCTTCTCACTATGGTGACAATGAGGGAAACACAGGGGAGTATCCACAGCATGATTTTGATTATCCAGAGGATCCTAACCCCCAATATGAACCATGGGGGGAGCCAACTGACCCATATGACACCCATCCCATCCCATCCCTGACGTCTCCTCATACCCAACTAAGCCGTCACCTACTGACGACACCATTGTCTTCAACCAACTAATAGACAGGGCAACGCAGTACCACAACGTTGACATGCATAATGACCCTATAGAACAAGACTTCTTATTTGACACCTTCCCTACTTCAGGGAAAAGCGTCAGAACACTTCCTATATTAAAGGGAGTGTTAAAACACGCGCCTGACATATTTAAGGATACAGCCAGGGCACGCGTAATCAGTCCCAGGATTGAGAAAAAGTATAGAGCAGCCCCTACAGACCCTACATACATCAGAGGTAAGTTACCATTAGACTCACTGGTAGTGGCTAATGCATGCAAAATGGCCAACTCACAGACAACAGGAGAGGCTCCTCCTCCTGATAAGGAGTCAACAATACTAGAGGCCTCAGGTAAAAGGGTAGCATCACAGGCCTCCAATTCATGGAGCTAGCTCGTTACAACAGGGTACACTATGACCAGCTTGAAAGCTTAATGCAACACCTACCTGAGCCTTTTAAAGCCCAAGCTAATGACCTCATACAGGAGGGAAAATTTATTACAAACGCCTCCATCAAATGTGCGCTTGACGCAGCCGACACTGCAGCCAGGTCTATTAACACTAGCGTTCTACTACGACGACATGCATGGCTGCGTATTTCGGGTTTTAAGAACGAGGTGCAGTCCACCATTCTTAACCAGCCAGTCAATCAAGACTTCCTTTTTGGCCCTGCAGTTGACACCATTCTAGACAAAATGCAGAAAGACACAGAAACTAAAAAATCAATGGGTGCATTGCAGTTTCAGCAACACAGAGGTTCCTTTCGACGCTCCTCATACAGAGCAGCTACACTAGGCAATACCACACAAACCTCATCTACATACAAAGGCAACACCCAAGGTTCCTTTAACAAGAACTCCAACCGAGGAGGTTATAGGGGCAACAATAATAAGGGAAGAGGATGTGGAGGCAATAACACCAGAGCCTCCACTGCCACAAAACAGTGACTTCATCACGCTACCTCCATACCACCTAACACCGGTCGGCGGTAGGCTTCAACAATTCCTACCTGTCTGGAACGCAATTACCACGTGGGTGAGACAAATTATCCAGTACTCCCTTTCGGCATAAAATCAGCTCCACGGTTGTTCACGAAGTGTCTAGCCGCAGTGGCGTCACACCTGAAAAGAGAAGGATTCCACGTCTACCCCTACTTAGACGACTGGCTAATAAGGGGACATTCGAAACAGACCTGTCACAATCATGTTCAAAAACAATTCAAACACTACAAGACCTGGGTTTCTCAATAAATCACAAGAAATCTTCTACAACACCAGAAAGAGAGAAACCCTTCTTAGGAGCAAGAGTGAACAAAAGCATACCCCACACAAGCCAGGATACAAGCTATCCATCAGAAAACAGTCCTCTACCAGAGGGATCAGTCTCTGACAGTGAGGAAAGTAATGAGACTAATGGGCATGATGGCATCATGAATCCCACTTATCCCTCACACTCACCTACACATGCGCCCATTCCAAGAATGGCTCGCCAACAGCTGGTCACAGGGAGTTGGGAGGATTTAGTTATAGGGGCAACAATAATAAGGGAAGAGGACGTGGAGGCAAGAACACCAGAGCCGCCACTCCCACAAAACAGTGACTTTATCACGCTACCTCCAGACCACTTAACACCGGTCGAGGCAGGCTTCAACAATTCCTACCTGTCTGGAACGAAATTACCATGTGGGTGAGACAAATTATCCAGTATGGTTATTGCCTAGAACTCGCCTCTACCGCACCAAACATACCAACCAGACACCGTCCTATGTCCAAAGAACACATCACTCTGCTACAACAAGAGGTGAAAACCATGCTGGAAAAGGGGGCCATAGAGCCAGTCCCTTTCCATCATAGGGATAGGGAGTATACTCCCTATACTTCCTTATTCCAAGAAGGACGGTTCACTCAGACCAATATTGGACCTCAGACCCCTAAATCAATACATACTGTCGGAACACTTTCATATGATCACACTAAAGCAAGTGCTTCCATTGCTACAGCAAGGAGACTTCCTAGCAACATTGGACCTCAAGGACGCATATTTTCACATACCCATCCATCTAGCTCACAGAAAATATCTCAGGTTCACAATAGAAGGTCAACACTACCAATTAAAGGTTCTCCCCTTCGGGGTGACCACGGCTCCAATAGTGTTTACAAAATGCTTAGCGACAGTAACTGCATATCTCAGGAGGCAACACATCCATGTGTTCCCGTACCTAGACGATTGGCTAATACAAGCAAAATCGTACCAACAGTGTGCAAGAGACACATCTCAAACACTTCAGCTGCTACACAGCCTAGGGTTTTCCATAAACTACCCAAAATCACATCTACAACCATCCCACATACAACAATATCTGGGAGCGACTATAGACACCTCAGTGGCAAAGGCATACCCAAACTCAGCAAGGATAGCCAGCATGCAGATGCTCATTAGCAAATTTCTGCCACAACACTCTCTTCCAGCTCGAGTCTTCATGCAGCTCATAGGCATGATGGCCTCCTGCATATTCATTGTCCCCCATGCAAGACTTCAAATGCGTCCATTGCAAGAATGCCTAGCACGGCAGTGGAACCAGGCTCATGGACAACTAAAAGACCTAGTGTTGGTTGACAGTCGTGCTCACAACTCTCTGCAGTGGTGGAACGAGCCCTTCACACACTGGATGTAAAGAGAGCTCTGCTCTATTATGTGGACAGAACGAAATCATTTAGGAAAACAAAGCAATTATTTGTTGCTTTTTCACCACAACATAAAGGAAATCCAATATCAAAGTCAGGAATAGCCAGATGGATCGTTAAATGAATTCAAATATGCTATCAAAAGGCCAAATGCACTTTAACTGTCCCCCCGAGAGCACACTCTACGCGAAAAATGGGGGCATTCATGGCTTTCCTATGGAATATCCCACTTGAAGACATATGTAGAGCAGCCACATGGACTACCATACACACCTTCACAAAACACTACTGTGTAGAGGTGCAAGCAAAGCAGAAAGCTGCTGTAGGCCAGGCTGTCCTCAAAACTCTTTTTCAAACTGCTGCAACTGGCACAGGTAACCATCGCTAGAGGAGATACTGCTATTCAGTCTATACAGATATGAATTCATCAGCCCACATGCCTCGAACGGAATATGCTACTTACCAGTATGCATCTGTTCTTGGCATGTAGGGCTACTGACATTCATATCGCCCGCCCTCCTCCCCGGTGCCTGTTGCAGCTGCAGCATTATCTTTTGCATGGCCATCTCTTACTTTACTATCTCCATCTCTGTCACAATGGCGAAAAACAATCTGAGGATGGAGAAGATGCCCATGCGCACTGTAGTCCAGGGGAGGAGTCGCCTATCTCGTGATACTTCGAAGACTCTTCCAGGACAACAAGGTGCAGTCATCCGGACCCAACACTAGGCGGCGATCTATGCACAGATATGAATGTCAGCAGCCCTACATGCCAAGAACAGATGCATACTGGTAAGTAGCATATTCCTACTACATGTCCGCCGACTACTATACCGTGATGTAAGTTATGCAAGTGAAAAAACATAAAATTTTAAATGCCAATAAACATACTTAAAAAAAAAAAACACCAGTGGGGGGGGAGGGGAAGGATATCTTTTTTCCACAGACAATGGAAAAGGATCACCACAAACAATTGAATATTACATTTGGTAAAATACAGATATTGCATAGAGCTCACAAGAGCACCACCTGTAAATCCGCCCAAAACTAAAAGATTAACAAGAGCAGAACAAAAGCTGATAAACACAGAGATCAAAGAACTATACCTCAAACAGGGGGGTGGGCCACATTGCAGTATATAGGTTCTTCGCCTGGACAGACAACCGGTAATTATTACATGTCTGACGACTGCTATACCTTCATGTAAGTTATACAAGTGTAAGAACATAGAATTATAAATGCCAATAAACATACTTTAAAAAATAAAACTCCAGTGGGAGCTAAGGATATCTTATTGCCACAGACAATGGAAAAGGATCACAACAGACAATTGGATATTAAATTTGGTAAAATACGGATATTGCATAGAGCACCATCTGCAAATCCACCCAAAACAAAAAGATTAACAAGAGCAGAACACAAGCTGTTAAATGCAGAGATCAAAGAACTATACCTCAAACAGGCGATGGAAAAGGTTCTAACACAAGAATGGTTCGAAGGAAACTACTCTCCATGCTTCCTAGTACCCAAGCAGGACCAGACTCTAAGACCAATCATGTACTTAAGATTCATAAACCAGTTCATACGAACACAACGCTTCAAGATGTGTACCCTCCAAGAAATAATCCCACAAATTCAAAAAGGGGATTATTTTGCAACAATAGACCTCAAGGACGCCTACCTACATAACCCTATGAACAAAAGACACAGAAGGTACCTAAGATTCCTACACAACGGAACACACTACCAATTTAAAGTACTACCTTTCGGCATAAAATCAGCTCCATGGTTGTTCACGAAGTGTCTAGCCGCAATGGCGTCACACCTGAAAAGAGAAGGAATCCATGTCTACCCCTACTTAGACGACTGGCTAATAAGGGGACATTTGAAACAGACATGTCACAATCATGTTCAAAAACAATTCAAACACTACAAGACCTGGGTTTCTCAATAAACCACAAGAAATCTTCCACAACACCAGAAAGAGAGAAAACCTTCCTAGGAGCAAGACTGAACAAAAGCATACCCCACACAAGCCAGGATACAAGCTATCCATCAGAAAACAGCCCTCTACCAGAGGGATCAGTCTCTGACAGTGAGGAAAGTAATGAGACTAATGGGCATGATGGCATCATGAATCCCACTTATCCCTCACACTCTCCTACACATGCTCCCATTCCAAGAATGGCTCACCAACAGCTGGTTACAGGGAGTTGGGAGGATTTATTGGTTGTTACACAAAGGGTACAAGCACAGATACAATGGTGGGCATCCAACAACATAGCACAGGGAAGACCTTTCAGGAACCCAACTCCATCTGTGACAATCTCCACTGATGCATCCCTCAACGAGTGGGGTGCACACTTCAACCAGCTAAAACTTCATGGTCAATGGAGCGAACAGGACTCCACGAAACACAAACTTCTTGGAGATGAAAACTGTCTTTCTGGCACTCAAGGCTTTACAGAAACATATTCAGGGTAAGACAATTTTAATCCATACATACAATACAACAGCAATGTTCTGCCTCAACAAACCGTGTGGAACAAGGTCTTTTTCCCCTAAGCAAACTTGTATAGGAAATCTGGCAATGGGCAATACTTCAAAAGATCACTCTACAGACAGTACATCTACTAGGAGTAGACAACATTGCAGCGGACCAACTGAGTAGACAAGACAACTGCTCACACCAATGAGAGTTGAAGCAGAGGACAGTACAGTGATAGACCGGTTTGCAAGAATGCAGAACAAGAAATGCCAATGTTCTGCCTCGAGGTTTCCACACCACCTATCAAAGGGAAATGCACTTTCACTCAAGTAGTCTCAGACATTTGCTTACGCCTTTCCACCGATACCCTTGATACAAAGAGCAAAAAGACCAGGAACGAATATGATTCTCATTGCCCCTCAATGGTCAAGGCAAACATGATACTCAACCCTCCTAGAACTATCCAAGGGCGAGCTGGTCATGATCAAAGCAGAAAAAGACCTGCTAACAATGCAGCAGGGCCAGATTTTCCACCTGGAACCGGCGACACTACAACCAGCAGCTTGGTGCCTGAGTGCATAGAGTTTGGGCATCTCAACATGCCCCTGCGAACTAAGAAAATTCTTAGGGAAGTAAGAAAGCAGTGTTGACCGTTTTTCCCCCTCTGGAAAGTCCAGATAAACCGTTATGCTAACACTAGGGGTTGAACTGCAGTTGTAAGGTCATCCTTTGCTATGGATGGTTTCCAATATGTGAGTGGTCTTAGTTTATAGTTTTTTCTGGCTGCGTTCTTGGATTGCAGATCACAGCTTTTATCAAGTTTAAAGCCAAGTGATTTTGCAAATTGATCTATTTGAGGTTTCAAACCATTTTCAGGTAGGTTGTTAAGCGAGGTATCCTTCAACATGGGGAGAGGATGTAGCCTTATAGTTAGAGCCGTCAACCTTGAAGCTGGGAAACCCCGTTCGAGTCTCGGCAACCACGTTTAACATCCTGTTATTCTGGACAAATCACTTAATCTCCCCGTGCCTAAAAAAAATGAATGTGTTCTTGTGTAATCAAACTGGTGCTCATGTAAAGCGCACTGATACCTGATATCTTCGGGTCTAGTTTGCGCTATATAAAACTGTAAAAAAAAAAAAAAAAACAAAAAAAAAAAAAAAAATGCTATACAGCAAAATGGAAGTGATACACTTGCACCGCTAACAACAAAATTGGTTCAGTCCATGCACAAGAGACCGTGATTACATACCTTACATACATCTTTGACAGCAAAATACATATTTCCAGTCTTAAGGTGCACCTTGCTGCCATAGTGGCACACACATGAGGAAAATCATGCAAAGGCTTTTTTACAAGACCAGTCATCAAAAGGTTCTTAGAAGGAGCAAAAAGAATAGTTTCACCAAGGACTGCTCCCGTTCCCTCATGGAACTTAAATACTGTACTTTCTCAACTAATGACAAAACCCTTCGAGCCCATGTATGCAGCGGACCTCAAACATATTACTCTAAAGACAACCTTTCTCATTGCTATAACATCACTACGAAGAGTAAGTGAACTGCATGCGTTAACCATGCAAGAACCGTACTTACAAATTCACAAGGATAAAGTAATCTTTAAAAAAATCCACAGTTCTTGCCAAAAGTGGTATCTAAGTATCATTTAAAACATTCTCCTGCCGGTTTTCTTCAAAAATCCAAAAACTAAAGGAGAAAGAAGCCTCCATACCCTGGATGTAAGGAGGGTTTTACTGCACTAGTTGCAAAAAACAGAACAGATCAAGAAGACAAAGCAATTGTTTGTCGCCTATGCACACATCAACACTGCGTCAGCTGTCACAAAAGCAACTATTGAAAGGTGGATAGTACAAGCCATCCAATTATGTTATTCCATTGCCAAAAAGGAACTAACAATGCAACAAACAGCTCACTCCACTAGACAGAGAGGAGCAACGCTAGCCTTCATGGCCAATGTACCCTTTGATTCCATTTGCGCAGCAGCAACATGGGCATCACCACACACCTTTACAAAACATCATGGTGTGGACATACAAATGAATAAGGAAGCTCAAATTGGACAAAGGGTGCTTTAGCACCTGTTTGCAAGGTCTTCCTTCCACCACAGCCTCCCAGACACGGGAGAAACCGTTACGTAATCAGATGCACAGCAAGTGAACCCAGAAAAGGATTCACTCTTCAAAACGAAATGGTTAATGAGCAGTAGTAGTAGTGTGGCATTCTGGCCAATGATGATTAATGGAGCTGTGGGTTGGAATGCTCATGGCTTGGATTCCATGTTATGTCAGTTGGCCGAAGCTCTTATTGTAAATGGCATCATTTTATTAATACTGAAGAAATCCTTCACATCTGATGTTTACTCGTCTTCATTCAAGAGGAATTTAACACTGGCGACAATTGTGGCAAACCACGGAAGAGCTTGGAGCGCTGCCGGAGCTATTCGAGGCAGATAAGGAATTAATTGGAGCGCTGACAGTTATCCGAGGCAGATAACTAATTTATTTACGCTGCTCGACAATTTTGTTTCTGTTTTCAAAAGAAGCTTATCGACACAGTTAAGGAAGTCATAAAACACTGCTAGACATTTGCAAGTGGTGTTCTACAGAAGCAGCACATTTCTTCGTGAAAACTATTCAGAACAATCGTCATACTATTTCGAGACGGAGGTAATATTGTGTCTGAAGAAATAGTTTGCTGTTCCGGTCGTGT
Organism: Lissotriton vulgaris; assembly: GCF_964263255.1. NCBI lineage: Eukaryota > Metazoa > Chordata > Amphibia > Caudata > Salamandridae > Lissotriton > Lissotriton vulgaris. The sequence goes on from NW_028250012.1 coordinate 377,465, forward strand.
GTATATTGGAAAGTATGTGTTATCTCCAGCGTGACTGTTATTTATAAACTTAAAACTTCATTTCAAGTTGGATTCTAATGCGTGTGAGTTGGCGAGTTGGCTCGAGCGCACAAGCAGTTAATTTACAGTCTTGCGTGTTCTCACATGCCAAAGCTCGAATAAGTAATGTATGACTGTACCAGTTAGTCCTGCCGATACCAGCTCTTTGCACCGATGTCCGATCGCAGTGTTTTCTTTATTTACATTTATTGAACACTTATAAAAAGGTCACGGAAGCGATATATCCCGAAGAGACACATCGGCTTGAGTCTGTTCTCAAGCGCCATACGCACTCTGCACATTAATAAAGGAAAGTTAGCCCTACCTTACATTTCCTTAGCGCTCTGGATATTTTTATGTGTTTGAACACAAGAGAGTTTATCCTAATGTACCACAATCAGTAAAATTTCGGGATTGGCTAAAGATTTGTGGTTGGAAGCATACTATTGGCTGCACTATCATTCTGTGTAAGCACACCATTGGATGCTGCATTTTTTTGTTTTCACATAGCAAGGCCAATTTGCTCACGCAACAAACGCAAAGGACTGGAACATTGTCAACAGTCATAAAATTACGGTGATCTGCACACCAATTCATTTAATCTTCTTTTGTGTTGATTAATATATTTAGCAGACACCCGAAATTCAGTTGTAAATTGTTTATATACATTTTTGTGGTTAATTTAACAACATTATTGCACAATATTTAAGAAAAAAAAATGGATCTTTTCTACCTAATCCAGGTGATCCTGTTTTGGAATGGAAACAATGGAAAGAGGGTTTTGAAGCATATTTAGAGGCTATTGGCGGTGAGGATTATACTGGTAAAAGGAAACTAGCAGTTCTTAAACATTCTTTAGGGGCTGAAGGAAGATGTGTGCCAAGTCTTTTACCACCTGTTATTCTCACTGAAGATAATGCTTTAGATGTTTATGAAATTGCGATCTTTCAGTTAGAAATGTTGTACATAAAAAAACTTAATGAAGTTGTAGCAAGGCATACATTTTTGAGTAGATCTCAGTTACCTAATGAATCGGTTGATTCATTTTTAAATGGTCTGAGAATTCTTGCTGCAAAATGTAAATATGGAGATTTCCAAGATCAAATGTTACGTGATCAGTTAGTACACAAGATTGGCGATTCTAAATTACAAGAAAAACTTCTTGCTGCGTAAGATCTGACTTTAGAGAAAGCTATTGACATCAGTCCTAGATTTGAAGAGATGAAATTAGGAATGGAAGAATTAGCTGCAAAACCTACTTCTGAAGTAGAATTTGTAAAAATAAATATCCCTTGTTGACAAATCAGATAAGGCATCTAAAGATAGCGACTGTAACAAGGAAAAACCTAAATTTAATACTCAATTTCAGAAAAGAAATAACTACATTTGTTTTAAATGTGGTATACCGGGGCATTTGGCAAACGACAAATCCTGCCCAGCTATTGACCAAATGTGTAGGAACAAGAATAATTTTTCTAGTAAACCTGTTCATGTCAAAGAAATATCTCAAGACCCTGATGATATAGATGATGAACTGATGCTGTGTATTTATGAAATTAACGACAGAAAAAAGATTCACCTTTGTGTACGATTAATATTGATGGTGTAGACATAGATGTTTTGGCTGATTCTGGTGCTCGTCATACCTTGATAGGTGATCAATATCTTAAGAAATTTCCTAATGTTGAACTTATGCCTTCCAACATGAGATTGGGGGGTTATGGTGATAGACCCATTGATGTTCTAGAATATTTTGTAGCCAATATAAGTTTTAAAGGAAAAAGGATTTCTGCCAATATGTATGTGGCCAAGGAAGGTTCTTGCTTATTAGGATGGCCACAACAAAGATCTTCTAATTACACTTAATCCTAATCATCCTGAGCAAGTTCTAGAATACAGTGATTTTATAGCTCGTGTTGATGACGACCATAAAATGACGGAATGGGAGCAAGTATTTCCAAATGTATTTTGGTCAGAACTTGGTTTATTAAAAAATTTTGAGCACAAAATAATTTTGAAACAAAATGTCACACCTAAAGTTCACAAAGTTAGGAATGTTCCGTTATCTTTAAGACAAGCACTGAAAGATGAGTTAGACAGATTATGTAATCTAGACATAATCGAAGAGATTGAATCATCCAAACTGTTATCTCCGGTAGTTGTTGTTCACAAGCCTAATGGTAAAATTCGATTATGTGTTGATTTAAGAGACTTAAATGAGTATGTGTGGGTGGAGCGGGACCCATTACTGAATATAAATGAGATGTTTTCTGCTTTGAAGGGTACTAAAATATTTTCACATGCATACCACCAAATTGCATTACATGAGGCTAGCAAACCTTACACATCTTTTATAACAACTGAAGGAGCTTTTAGGTTCAAGAGGAGCCTCTGCAGTATTTCAGAGGGTCATGTATAAATTATTTAAAGATGTTAAACATACCTTATATTTTCAAGATGATATATTGGTTTTTGGAAACAACAAACTAGAACATGCTGAAACCTTATATGAAGTTTTAAGAATATTGCAAAGATTTGGTATGACTTTGACAAAAAAAAATGTCAATTTGAAATGGAATCTGTGGATTACTTAGGTCATAGTATTAGTGGCAAGGGTATATCTCCAAAACAAAATTTAGTAGAAGCTATTCAAGATGCTCCAGAACCTCAATCTAAAGACCAACTTACATCTTTTCTGGGTTTGGCCGAATATTATGCCAAGTTTATTCCGTTATTTTCTGATAAAGCCTGTCATATGAGGAACTTAATGAAAAAAAAATCAAAAATGTATTTGGTGCAAGGATTGCATCATGGAATTTGCCAATCTTAAAAAAGAATAATCTTCAACCTCTGCATTGGCACCATTTGATACACGTTGTGATTCTGTTATCATTACTGATGCCAGCAATATCGTAATTGGTGCGGTCCTGATGCAAAATCAAAACGGAAACCTCGTTACGATAGCTTTTGCATCCAGACCACTTAGAAATGCTGAATTCAAATACTCCACTTTAGGAAAAGAAACGTTGGGATGTTGTTGGGGCATAGAGTATTTTCGTAAATATGTTTATGGTACTTCATTTAAAGTCAGAACAGATCATCGGCCATTGGTAGAGCTAAAGGGTGCGGAAAAGCTACACCAAGAATAGCTAGATGTCAATATAAATAGCAGGATTTTCATTTTAAAGTTGAGTACCTTCCTGGTATCGAAAACGTATTAGCAGATTGTTTATCTCGCTTACCCATTAAAGATGATTGTGAGCCATCTATTGTTGATGAGGACATGGAGAGCGTTGTATCCAATTTTATGCTATCAAATGGTTGTATTAAACATGATGATTGGAAAAATGCTTGTGTGAATGATGAGGAAATTCAAGTGGTTATCAAATATATTCAAACACAGTGGCCATTGGAAAAAAAATTTGGACAAAGAGTTATTATCCTACTTTTATGTTGCCAACGAATTATCTATCATTGATGATGTGCTATTTCGAGGTATACAGTTAGTAGTACCCAAGGATCTTCGTGAGCAAGTACTTGATATGGCACATGTAGGACATCCTGGTATGTCTAGTATGAAAAATAGATTACGATCTGAATTTTAGTGACCCGCCATTGACAGATGTATCGAGTCTAAGGTTAGATCTTGTATTGAGTGTGCCGCAAGTGATGAATCTCAAAAGATCATTAACTATGAGAAAGCTCCTGTTTCAAGACCAGAAAATGTATGGGAAAGATTATCTTGTGATATTGCTGGTACGTTACGTTTGTCTAAAAGTCAGATGTTTGTAATCGTTCTGATTGATCAATTATCTCTGTGGCCAGAAATTAAATTAGTTCATCACATTGATTCTCACATTATTATCACATTTTTAAAATGAAGTATTTGGCAAAGAAGGATTTCCCAAATGTTTGGTAACTGATAATGGAGTGCAGATGAGAGAATACTTGGATAAACATGGTATTTCTCATTTACGTACTTCGGCATATTTATGTATTTATTCAAAACAGTCACACAAAGGGAGCTGAGGTGTGCCTTGCATACCCTGATGGCTTCCTGAGCAAGAGTAGTGGGAGGAGTTGTCACTTCAATAGGGCTATGCCTGCCATCCTACAAAGCTGCCCCCCTCCCCCTGCCGGAGCTAGGGCAGGGAAAGGCAGTGTCTTAGGCACTGCAAAGACTTGCATAGGACGTTTGCCTACTTCAAAGGCAGACACTGGTATAAGTGCTGTAGCTGTGACACCAAACACTTCTGGATTGAGGACAATCTGCCAGGAAGAAGATCTGTGTTGCTGTAAGGAGGGACTACCACTTTGCTTTGCTATGTTGGCCTGTTTTTGCTGCTTCTGTCTTTTGTCAGCAAAAGAACAGGACTCTGCTTTCTGTATCCTACCTTCCAAGGTTCTCCAAGGGTTTGAATTGAGCTGCCCTCCTGTTGCATAAATCTCAGGGATATCGAAGACTTTGTCTACATCAGGGGTCTCTAACCTTTTCTGAAATAGGAGCTACCTATGTTCAGTGAAAATCACCCGAGCTACTAATATTATTACTGTTGTAATAGTGACCACATCAGAAAAGAATTGATTATTGGCCACCCCATGCAAGATTATCAGCAGTGATCACACTGGGTGCATCAGGTTGGGTCCAGCAGTAATGTAAAAAAAAGCTTTGCTAATTTGGATTCCCTTTAATACACAACCGGCATAGCTGCAGTGCTCCTAGCACCAAGTAACAATATTAATAGTAAGTCTCCACAGTGCCAGATGCTATATCACTGACATACCAGCTTTACAAATACTTCAGAAACTCAATCTTTTTCTAAAAACGTCCGCTTATGAGTTCTGAAACTACACACATTTTCTCTTCCAAACATACTTTTTACTATTGGGATACATATATTAATTCACCCAAGCAAAAACCTCTTATTTTTTTTTGGGTGGACTGCATACATTGGAGCTATTTGCAGGTAGTTGGAGAGCAAGCGGTAGGACACAAGCTACTCGTTGGAGAAACCTGATCTACATCTTGTGACCAGCACTTGGACTCTTCTGCTGTGAGTCCTGCATTGCCAAGTGGTGCAAAAACCAGTCCAGGGCCATTGGAACTGAGTAGATGTGCTGTAACCCCCAGAACAGCAATCCCAACAACGTCCTCAACGCTGCTGCTTGCACCAAAGCTGTGGTCACTACTCATGAAGAGCACCACGTATCGACTGGTACGACATCGCAGCCCTTTGTTTACCGATGACCGTGCCATCGACTCCGATCAACTGCAAACTAGAGACCCCATTTCTAACAGCGAAAAAAGTTTCCCTCATGGCCTACATATTTTATACATTGACATAGTTCGTATCAATGTATAATGTCCTTCAAAATATGCCAATAACACTTTTTATATTTGGTATATTTTTCCAAAGTTTTATTTCTTTTTTTCAGGATATATATCAAAAACTTTTTTTCTTACTTTTTTTTGAAAATTTCTTTCTCATAAATTCATTATATTTTTCTTAATCCATTTTTCAACATTTCAAAATTTTATGCATAGACAATAAATAGAGATAAAATAAAAACCACCCTACTATCATACCACTTGCTCATACATTCATGCACCACTCATTCATTCCTCATCCCAACACTCTTTTCTGTCCATAAGGTTTTAGCAGAGAATCACTCTGTCTAAGTGAAGACCACAGATTGTTATGTGGTAATCCACGCCAGGTCTAAGTGCGTTTCGGTGGGTTATGTACCACCTTCTTCAGGACCTCAACAGAATCACTTCTTTCCTTTCGGGTGGTTATAGGGCATGTAGTGCAACAGTTTTATATTCCAGCGATCCTTATGTATACTGATTTTCAGAATGGCTGTATTTGTTCCATAAGTTTACAGTTGGTGTCCTCAACAGGTTTATTCCAATACATCAATTTATCAAAGTGGCAGTCTTTCTTCGACCTTGTTCTTTAGTACGGCTTTTCTATTCAAGATATTTGTTGCTCTTCGACATGATTTTTTAAAAATTTTTCTTCTTTCGTTTTGCCACTGTCTTTTCCTGTGTTTTCGGTTAGTTAGATGGTCATAATTATGGTTTTATTGATAATGCAACCAAATATTCTCGCAGAGTCGTTTGTAGCCATACGTTCGAGAGACAGCCTGTCTATGTATAAAACTTTGAAATGTTGAAAAATGGATTAAGAAAAATATAATGAATTTATGAGAAATACATTTTCAAAAAAAGTAAGAAAAAAAGTTTTTGATATATATCCTGAAAAAGAAATAAAACTTTGGAAAAAGAGAGGAGGAGCCAAGATGGCGGACGGACAAGACGTCTGAGCTCCCGGCTCCGCAGCCCGTCTGCTGATTACATGCCATCCTGCTCTTTAATCCTGCCTACGGCGCGAACAAATATAATCACGAATGCGCTGACACTTTCCGCATTCCTCCGATGTCCCCGCCGGCTTTTTTGGTCGAGGATTTCTAGAGTTTGCCGACTTTGGACTTTGCCCATGCACTCTGGCCCGACCACCGCCACCGGACAACGCTGATCACGTACGGTGATACGACCTGGGGCAGGACCGGCGTCTGGGGAAATGTTACCGGCTGTGGAATGGGCGGCTCGGCGGAGCCCACTTAGCGACGGAGAAGATACCTGTGTGGTTGGATCCGGGCTGGCTATATCTCCTTTGTCATGCTACCAGCGGTCAGAGCGGTATCCATTTTGAAGCGCCTACCACCCGCATTGCTGTACAGCCGGGGGCTCTCACATCGTGCGAGCCCCTTATTGCGAGCAGTATCTCTTTTTGCCTTCAATATTCTCCCTCCGCCCTATGGAGTCGCTATCCCCCCTCCGATGTGTGCCTACTGCAGAGATGGTGCCGGCGCCGGTCTACCTCGCCGAAAAGACGGAAGCCTCCATATCCCTGACGCAAGCCGCCCTGCCTACCGTCGAGCTGGAGGGTGCCCCGGTGGCGCCTTTGCATACTGCGGCCATGCTGAAGCGGGGAGCTGTCCTGACCTATGGTGATATCCTTCTAGCCCTGGAAGACTTGAGGGCGACATGGTGGCAAAACACTCGGGAACCGGAGCGGAATATTGATGTCGCTATGTCATCCAGGGAACTATTGCGATTGTCTGACCCCCCAATGCCTCTCAACCCACTCGAGGTGGATACAATGTGGCGACAGGGGGATACTGTGGAACGTCCTCTCCCTGGCTACAGTGTCGAGTGTTTTTTGCATGACAAAGTTGCAGATACAAAGTTCCCTTCCACTCTAAAAGCTGAGACTCTGCCTCTGCAAGTGTTGCCACGGCTTCCCCAACATCGCCGGAGTGTGTGCCGTTCTGTGGGGGAAAAGGTGTTTGCCACTTTGGACGTGGTGACGGTCGATGATTGGGAACTCTCGCTTCTTCTTCCTCTGCTTCTTCTATGCCGGGAGCGGCCATCTTGCTCCTTTGTTCTGCCTGAAGTACATTTCCAGCGGTGGCCATGCTTGGAGGGGTTTCAGCGTTCAGGCCAGGGCTGATGTTGCCTCCCTTGATGATCCTGCTTGACCGCCTGGCATGACCCGGACTTGAATACTTGTCGATGTTTTTGATGTGCCGCATGCGTGTAATCCGCCATTGTAGACTGCGGGGGTGGATATGTGGGGCCACCTAAGATCGGGCCAGGACTGGGCGATTTCCTTTAGTGTGCTGTACGTATTGGCAGGCGGGGACTAGGATGGGACTGCTTTTTGTCGGGTTTATTCGCACATTTGGAATTGAGTCTCCCCACCTGCTGCTTACTTGCTACTTCATTTGTGCCGATGATACTCAGGGTGGGGGATACTTACGGGGCTGGTGGTGACCGGGAGTGTGCTATATTTTCCTCCTCCTGCCTTTTCTGGGAGTCGGCGACTGGGATGTTCTTTCCCACTCGCCAGACTCTCTTTTCCCACTTGGGGTCCTCTTGGGGCGACAGGCATGCCTATTGGGGGGGGGTGGGCCGTGGCCTTCCGCTGGTATGCAGGGTGGGGGGATGGGATGTGTTCTGTGTCTTTTCTTTGTCTCTATGGCCCTCTTTCTCTTTCTTTCTCTCCTCTTCTTCGGTTTCTTTCTCTTCTATGTTCCTCGGGGTCGGGGTCCAGTGTTAGTAGGGAGTTTATTGTGTTCTATCATTCTGTGGTATAGCGTTTGCTCTCAGTTCCTGGATGGCGGCCTCCTATTTCCTTACAAATGCCTTCCTCTATATCGCCTCCTTCTGGGTGCTCCTTGAACGGTATGTCTATCCTGGTCAGTGATCTGCTTCGACTCTTTTCGTAGTTTACTACAAGTACTCGACAAAATTATAAAATTAAACCTTTTCCTATCCTGACATTATTGTTCTATGTTCTACCCGACACTTCTCACTCAGAGATTGCCTTAACGGCGTTCTGCCTATTGTTTTTTTCTCATATCCTTTTCTAATATGTCATAGCGGCCGGCCTCGAGGGGTTGTAGGCAGACGCTGTGTATTGTGCATTTCACAAAATAAAGGTTTTAAAAAAAAAAAAAAAAAAAAAAAAAACTTTGGAAAAATATACCAAATATAAAAAAGTGTTATTGGCATATTTTGAAGGACATTATACATTGATACAAACTATGTCATAATGTCTAAAATATGTAGGCCATGAGGGAAACTTTTTTCGTTGTATGTATATTTTCCTCTTTTCCCTGGCTTCAAGTAAACTAAGAGGGGGTCCCCATATTTATGATGTTCCCATTTCTAACAGCGTCTGCTTGTGTATTATATTGCAAAGACTGTCTTTCTACAAGAGTAACCATCTTTTTCTTCCTTTTCCTATTACCTACTTAGGTCTTTTTCAAAGGCAGGCATTGCAAGGTGGATTGTCAAATGCATGTTACTGTGCCATACCAAAGCTCAACATGTACTTGCTGCACTCCCCCGGGCAAACTCTGCACATATTGGATAACATCCAATAAGTTGATATCTGTAAAGCAGCTACATAGTCAACACCACACACGTTTACAAAGCATTGCTCTGTGGACCTACCAGCTCATTAACGGGCTGTGGTTGTCCCTCTTGTCCTTAGGACCTGATTTCAAAACTCTTCATCTGCTAGCTAGCCACTCCTGAGAGGAACCTGCTTTACAGTTGATGCAAAGCATGCTATGTACATTCACACATGCTGAAACAGAAAATGTTACCCTCTAAGCATCTGTTGGCTGCATGCAGGGCTGTTGATTTGCACGCACTCACCCTTCTGTACAGACACCAGCAGTGATGGAACTTATTTTCTTAATTCCACACCATTTGCCAACTCACAATTCACAGGACACATCCAATTACTCTTACCCTCTACTGCACTTTCACCTTTCCCCCGCTGAACAAAAAACGATCTAAGGTGGAGTCTGTGTCCGTGCCCAAGTGCATTGCATACTAAGAGAGGACTCAGACAACATCTTATGACTTGAAGCTTCTTCGTAAAAAAGCAAGATTCTATGTCCGAGCCTAACACTGGATCACAACAGTATGCCAAGCATGTGAATCTACAGCACTGCATGCTACAGATGTTCACATCTGTCAGTCGCAGGCTACTGACCTTGACAGCTGCTCAACTGGACACGTTAAGGCATGGCCAAGAAACTTGTTGTTGGAGTGTAGTAAAATGTCACTTGGTTTGTCCAAAATATCTTGCACAGATATTGGCTTTGAGGTGAAAACTACTATACATTCTGGAGTCTCCTCTGGGGTACCATCCAAAGTCTCAAATCAACACTTGCTCTAACATCTGTGCAACATGATGCTGTTAGTTGCCCAAGAGGTACTCTTCAAGTGCTGATGTTCTAAACTTTCGTGCTCAGAGTACCTACTGGTGATAAGCCTTAGGATGTGGTAAGAAACCTTAAAAAAAGATGGCATTATTTTTGTCCTGCAAAATGCATTGGCCCATCCTAGGTGTATTATATTAGTGCCATAAAAGAAGACACAAGCCTGATAAAGCTTTGGACTGAACAGCCCTCTGACCGGGATCTACAGCCAGCACCCATCTGACATGAACACTGGATTCCTTTTTTGGAAGCTGGCATAATCCTACTGTTTTGAATCCAATAAGAGGAAGTAAAAATAGAGCCTTATCCATTGGTACCATTACTCTGGATTCTCCTCCATCAGCAAATGACTGGTTCCCCTGATCTGCTATTCTTTAGTGTTCTTTCATTTTGTATGTACAGTAGTGCATCTGGTATTATGTGATGGTGCAGTGTAACATGGAATGTGTATCACTCTGAAGGTATGTGTGTGGTTAGGTCACAAAAGGAGATAGACAAAGCAGTGAGGTCTCCCTTTTCCTCTTGGGGTGTCTTATGTAGTTGGAAAAAGATCTATAATATTTGTTTTAGATCTGGCATGTATGTGGTTTGTACAAGTTGAGACAAACTTTAGGATGTTTGACTGAGTTTAAGTGCCTTTTATCACTGTCTAATGTGGTAACTAGACAATGGTGTGCAATCTAGGCATATGCATTTCTTGTCAAGTAGCAGTTGAGTTTATGAAAAACAGCAAGCATTTACATTTTGCAGTGTAGAGCTTCCATCTAACAGTGTTGGTCCTGAATAGCCGTTTACCTTATTCATGTAAAGTTGAAACGCTGCTTTTGTCCTCCCAGCAGCTAAGGAGGTTAAAGTGTGGGGGCATGGCTTGACAGCGCAAGGTGGCAGATGCCATAGATTAGTGCTCCCACTCAAAACCACTTACATCCTTTATAATGCTCTATGATTCTCTTGCAAAGCGAAGGAGGAATGGTCTTTAAACTAATTACAGGCGTTCCTGGCCAAAACTCTGAGAAGCCGATAGAGGAAGACAACTTACCAGGCCTGAGTGGCACCCTGCCTGTGCTGCTTTGTTCTGGCGGTCTTGGTATTGCTTCTGTGAGAAGTTGGCCTGATATTCAGTGTTCACTATTCTATTGATCACTATGTATCAGTCCAAACAACCCTTATGGTGATTGGTTGTAAGTCAACCTTATAGACCAGCTATCCTAGTAGCATGGATACGAGCAGCCTTTGGGCTAAACTCTAGAGGGCGTGTTAAGCCAGCTGTTATACCATCACATATACCCCTTGAACACCAAGTGAAAGGACACCACACAAGTGTTATAAAAATAAACAGTGTATTTATTTAGATCACAACAGCCCTGTACTCTTTATGAGGACAGGGTACTAAGCACACAACAAAACTCTTACGAAAATACTTTAAGTTGCACAATTTACACAAATGCCCGAGGGGCACAGAAAACCATATACTATGGAAGTGGAATGCAAAATTACTAGCAGGTAAGTACTGGACTAATAGGCTTTGGAATCGCTAGGACTACGTTACTGAACCTTCAGATTACTAGTAGGAGGCCTAGGGGACTCTGGTGCAGAGTGTGCACTCTCACGCGGGATGCGGGACAAAGTCTATGGAGGCTAGTAAAAGCAGAGTTAGTGTTCTCGGGCGAACCCGATAAGGTAGGTTGAAAACGAAAGTGGATCTGGACCCTTGGATAGTGAGGCTATGCTGGGGCACCGAAATGCCGAAGTTACCTAGCCCAGGGGCTGCGGCTGCATAGGTCTGAAAAGACGTCGGAAACCTTCGTTGACGAACCAGGAGCCTGAAAGAAGGAGTTGCTGGCAGGCGACCAGTGAAGATTGTTCGATGGATCCAAGCCTGGATCGAAGATGGAAGACACCTGTAAGCAGAGGGGAGCAAGTCCTGAATCACTAGCCAGTGATCAGATGGGCACCAGGATGGCACCGGATGGAGTCACCTCGACCAGGTGAGTGGGCGACGCTGGGCTCTGCAGTCTCACGGACCAGGAGGCGTTGTCGGCGACCAGGATGGAGGTGCGAGCTGTCCCACGATGGTTGATGCTGTCGACGTCGCTGAACCCAGGATTGGGGCAACAAGTCTTGGCAAATTCAAGCCCACGCGGTGGACCTAAAATGGCGTCTGGAGTGGACCAGGAGGGTCCGGGGTGCTCCTCTTTTGGAAGGGAGCAAGGGCCAGTCTGGAGCAACCAGACTAGCAGTGGTGATGTCGTCGGTCGTCGTCGGGATGGCCACAAGCCAGCGGGCTAGTAGCCAGACAACGCGGTGAGCAGCCAAAAAGCAGAAGGGCCCCATGCAGATCTCATGGATGCTGGGGGCTGGTCTTCGGTGCTGGAGCTGCTCAGGGTCGGGGCTTCTCGGACCCCAAAGCACTCACCAGAGGATCCCTCGGCGGTCGTGCTGGATAGAAGTCGTGCAGTTCTGATGATGGCCGGTCCCTCGAGGTCTCGTCGCACCTACGGTTCTCAGCTTAGCTGTAGAGGTAGGTAGAGGTCAGAGGTGCCAGGGAAGCCGGGTCTCGTTGAGCTGGTCAGTCGGATTCCGGAGGAAGGACGTGCAGCAAACCGCAGTGTTCTTGGATGGTGCCTGCGGGTGCAGGGTGACTACTCCTTAGCCACAAGGGAGAAATCTTGAGAAGAAGTCGAGAGTTCCTTTCGTAGAAAGTAGTTTCTTGATTCACAGATGATTCTTGATTCACAGATGATCCAATTTGGAAGGGTCCCCGCTCCTGCCTTTATCCTAAAGAAAGGGGTGGGTACGCGACTAGGTCCTGCCCTAGGGGTGGGACCAGGAGGGGGGGTGGTTACACCCCTCTCCCATGCCGGACTTTCCCCAGGCCAGGGGCTGGTGTGCCCCTGGAACTGGTTCTAGCCGGCAGATGCGTAGTGAGCACCGGGGTGCCACTTGCAGTCACCTTCCTGTAAAGCCCTGCCAACCCAGGATACACAAAACCCTGTCTGGGATGGTGCTAGCACCGCCCCTGACAGGAAACCCTTTGTCCAAGCTCCCCCAGCTGCAGGGGGTCAGACTTGTGTCTGTGTTGGCAGCATCCATTTTGTGATGCTGAGGCTTGAGTTCACTTTAACCGGGGTTCACAGTTACGTACATGTCGTGTCCCTCTAGAAGGGTGGAATGCTAACCCCGTCGCCAGAATTGGCGAGGGGTTAGTATTCCAATTCGTATGACACCTTACTCGACATGTTTTGATAAAGCGATACCAAAGATAGCATTTAACCGCGAGGATTATAATGCATTTAAGAGTATATGGTATGCGTTATCATGGAACAGCTATTAGGACTTGGTTCCGCAAGCTGCAAACGGGCTCAGCTCATGCCAGAGCACCATCTCACACGATTCCAAGCACTCTGCCTTCAGGATTGTCAAGGCCTGCCATAGGAGTGACTGATCGGAATCTGTGTGTCCATTTTTAGGGTTAGATATAGGTATACTATATCTAAAGCAAAGGGTGATTACACCACCTTGCCCCAGCTGTCGTGCAGCCAGTTGTGTCAGATTTAGATGGCCAGCCAGGGGTGGCATAATACATGCTGCAGCCCCTGGTAGGCCCTGGGTACACCTATGCCCTGAGTTACAGGGTCTGACAAGGTGGCCCAGTACCAATTGGTAAATGCACCTAAGGTACACGTTGTAATTTAGTGAGAGAACAGCTAGGCTGTGGGTCTGATTAGCAGGCCCACAGCCAGGGAAAGTCGTAAACCAGTGAAACAAAAGCAAAAAATCTGGGTGATCATAGGATTGCAGACCCTACTCTCCTACAGCTTCCTTCTCTCTAAAGTTGTGGACACAAACCAGGGTGTTGGCTGGTATGGGGGGTGGTGCCCGGGGCAGACCCACCCGATGACACCGGTCTATCTTGAGTTTGTTGGGCATGTCGTCCCCCAAGATGCTACTGAAGAGGGCCTGGACATAGCTCTTGAGGTCCTTGCCCTCCGCTCCCGAAGAGACTCCCGGATGCAGATGTTGTTTCTTGTGGACCTGTTTTCCAAGTCTTCGGCATGGGCCTGCAAATCAAGTTGCTGATCCTGGAGCCGGATGATTTCCTGCTGGAGGGCTTCTATTTCCATGTCCCTTGCTGTAGTTCCCTCCTCAAGGGTCGCCACCCTCTCCCCTACTTCGTCTGTATCTCCGCGCGCTTCTCCTAACTCCAAAGCCAAGTCCTTTTCTTTTTTTTTTTAGGTCTCGCTGAGCCAGCGCATGCGCTGCTCTGTGAGACATTTAGTAAGTGGGTTTTGAAAGTGCGACCACAGGCTTTTGCTGGCCTCAAGCTTGCGGTTACGCGCACATGCACGCGTGCAGCCGCCTTCTGTCTCCTTCGTCATGGGTCATTAAGTGCATCGCAATCACTTTCACGGGCGCGTCACTTTCACGGCAGCGTGGCCAATGCTTGTTTTGGATGCGTTTTTCCGCTCTGTTTCACGTGTATTGCGGTGAGAGCTGTAAAGAGCGGGCATCTAGAAGCACCGTTAATCTGCTATTCATTGCAAGACCGCCTGGCAGTCAGGCCAGCTAATGTGTAGTATGAATTTGCAAGTCCGACTTCTTGCATGTCCGACTTCCCACAGGTCCCATACCTTGCGCGAGTGGCCGACAGGACTCTGATCTTTCCATAGGGAGTAAGCGCCTTGAATCCTAATAAACAAGTTCTATTACCAAGTTTTCTTCCAGGGGATCCTCATCAATAGTCCTAAGCATTAGAATATTCCCGCCCATGTGCGGGACCCCGGAAACACTATATTATATGTGCCCCACATATATATACATATAAATATATATATATATATATAAATCATATATATATCAAAACATGCAATAGCAGCCAAGTAACATCAGAGCTGAAATATGCTGTGAAGAATTTCCACCATGCATGTAATAATAAGCATTAGAAACATGAGAAACAACACCAAAGATTGTTTAAAAACTGTTTTAATGCTCAGAAAGCAGTAGAAATTCTCATAACTCACTGGAAGCATAGGAAGCTCCCAGGCTGCATTGCAAACACACATTCTAAAAAGACTGAAAAGCTAACCTGTAGCTGAATAGCAATAAACTGACACCGTGCCTTTAAGGCACTCATGACCCCCTGTATCCCATCATGCCCCAGGGGTGACAGTTAGGTCAGTTGTTCTTTCCGGCTCCTTCAGAGAAGGACCCTGGTTACACAGCTCCACTAATTTTCTGGTTTTTGACAGAAAAATACTTCACTTTAACAACGTTTGCTCTTACTTTGACAGTTAACATCTAGTCAAGTAAGATACTGCCTTTTTCAGTCAGTTTAGTGAACATTTTCTTCTGAGAATGCCTTCACTCTTTGACAAATGTCCTTCTTGTGGCAACAAGAAGGCAAAATCAGACAACCACGACGTCTGTATCTTGTGCCTGCCTGAAGATCATGATCCAGGCACCTGTCCTCATTGTGAGCACCTATCAGGAAGAACTTTCAAAGACAGGGAGAGGATTCGCATTTATGGCCTGGCTCACAGGGCATCTAGAGGAAGATCACCGGTGAAGAAGGGCTCCAAGAAGGTTCATACATCTTCAAAAAAGAAGTCTTCACACCCTTCAACTTCAGCGTCTGGCTCGGCGCTGAGAAAAGAACCACTGATGGCTCATCTCTCTTCTAAACTACCGTAGACGGCGGGCTCGCCGTCTAAGAGAAGACCAGGTACGTCGACGACGTCGAAAGATCCAGTTCCGTCATCCAAATCCCCTCCGGCGGCGTCAACCGGACGACGGTCGGCGTCGAAGAAGGCGACTCTGCCGCCGTCAACCAGGCGACGGTCGGCGTCGAGATCCATAACCCCTCAGCCGTCGTCAACCAGGCGACGACCGGCGTCAAGGGAGGTCACTCCTCCGCCGTCGTCATCCAGGCGACGTCCGGCATCGAGAAGTGTGACCCCTCCGCCGTCGTCTAAGAAACGACGTTCGGCGTCGAGGACCAAGACCCCTCCGACGTCGACAGGAAAAAGTTTATCGGCGTCGAGGAAGCAGTCTCCGTCGGCGTTTCGTCGACTCTCGGCGTCGAGGGTTACCAATACCCCTTCGCCGTCGTCGCACAAACGTTCGACGTCGAGGCAGAGGGCTCCGTCGACGGCTGGTCATCACCGTTGGACGTCGAGACAAAGAACTCCGTCGACGGCCGGTCATCGGCGTTCGACGTCGAGAGAGAAACCTCAGTCGACGACTGGACATCGTCGTTCGACGTCGAGGGAGAGGGCTCCGTCGACGGCTGGTCATCACCGTTCGTCGTCGAGACAGAGAACTCAGTCGACGGCTGGTCATCGCCGCTCGACGTCGAGAGACCATGGACCACATAGATCTAAGTAGAGATTGTTTGACCCGCCGACTCCCCGTAGGCGTTCGATGGTGAGGGAAGAACGCTCGACGTCTAGGTGTTTAGATGGGGTCATGGTAACGGAGTCAGCTTCCCGTCATTCCACTTCACGGTCCTCTGGCTTCTTGACTGCATCTTCAAAGTCCAGAAGTCCTGTGCGTAAATCTCCTGAGCGTCGGCCAGATCCTTCAGCTGACCAAATCAGACTATCACCTACATAGTATAGGTCTTTGGACCATTGGAGAGATTCTGGGGCCACCAAGCGTATGCAGGAATATGCCCGCCCACATCACAGGTCTCCTCTTCAGATTCTGGTGAGGAGATGGACAAGCGAAGCCCTCCCAGGCGCAAATCACCTGTGAGAACACCAACCAGATCTCCCAGAAGATCCCGATCTCCCAGAAGAAGACCTCGGTCGGAAGATCGGATCAGGTCTCGCTCTCCAAGGTGGGAGGAGCGCTCAAAAAGATCGCGAGAGCGGAGACACAGTGCTCACCGTAGACGGCGACGAACTCCGTCTACGTCATCTACCTCTTCTACCAGGTTGTCCAAGAGGGACTACTCCCCTACGTTGACGGACAGTCCTACGTCCAGATCCTCCCCGGTGGATGACATTGGCACGTACCTGGATGTCCTGCAAAGAGGAGCGCTGAAACTGAACATTGAAATGCCTGTCCCTCAAGTAACAACGACAGTCATTTTTGAGACTTTACACAAGAAAACCATCTCCCGTCCGCTGCTACCTTTAGTCCCGGGGATTATGGATCATGTCAAGGAGGTTTTCCTAACTCCAGCGGCTATCAGAGCGGTGCCAGCCCGCATTCAGAAGAAATACAAACCGCCATCTTCTGACCCGGTTTTTGTCAAATCTGACCCACCAACAGACTCTGTAATTGTGGCAGCGGCGAGGAAGACGCACGCAGTCGCTGGTTCCTCTTCAGTCCCACCAGACAAGGACACAAGGTTTGCAACTCAGCAGCTTCTACTCTTAAGGTTTCTAGTGTGGCTGCGCTTCTGGGTTGATACGACAGAGCCTTATGGGACTCTATGGAGAGGTTCAAATCCAAACTGCCGAAAGAATACCAGCAGGATTTTGAAGAGACTGTTACAGAAGGGTGTCTGGTGGCAAATCAGATGATAAGCACGGCTGCGGATGGTGCAGTGCTTGCGGCGCATTCTTGATCTCCCCTTTTCGGGTTCCGCTCTCTTCGGGGAACATGCTGACGAAAAGATGACCCGAATGAAGACGGAACTAGATACGGTGAAAGCGGTGGGCTTGGAGAAGAAAAAAGAATTCAAGCGCCGCTTCAAGACCAACAGGGGGAGAGGGGCTCAACAGAGGGTTCAAACCCCTCAGTGGTCCCAAAGTAAGAACCAGGGGAAACCCCAGTTTCGAGGCAAGCCCAGCAGAGGTAGAGGAGGTCACCAACAATCCTCTAACACCACAAGAGGAGGAAAGGCCTGAGCAGTGGCTTCCTCTGGCGCCGTTACCCACTCCAGTGGGAGGAAGTGCTTCACAACACCTGGCAGAGTGGGTCAGTATCACAAAAGATCAGTGGGTGCTGAATATCCTGCGCAATGGATACAAGCTAGGTTTCCGTGCTCCTCCGAAGAACATCCCTCCAAAGAGTTCTTGCCCTCACCAGCTAAGCTTGCTCCGAAGAAAGGTGAAAGTCCTACTGCAAAAAAGAGCGATAGAGGAGGTTCCCCCAGCTCTAAGAGGAAAGGGAGTTTACTCCAGATACTTCCTTGTCCCCAAAAAAGATCAGAAGGACAAGTTCAGACCAATACTCGATCTACGACTATTAAACAAAGTCATCGTCGAGGAAAAGTTCCGCATGTTAGCGCTTCACCAAATATGTCCACATCTTCAAGCCGGAGATTGGATGTGTTCGGTGGATCTGCAAGATGCGTACTTTCACATCCCAATTGCTCAACAACATCGCAAGTACTTGAGGTTTGTCGTAGGGAACAAACACTACCAGTACAAGGTGTTACCCTTCGGTCTCAAGTCCGCACCACGAGTCTTCACCAAATGCATGGCAGTGGTGGAGGCTTTTCTTCACAAAAAGGGACTCTTCATTTACCCTTACCTGGATGACTGGCTCCTAAAAGGTCCATCTCCGGTACAGGTAACGCACGATCTACAACTGTGCCTGCACCAGCTACACAGGCTCGGCCTCCATGTGAACCTGGAGAAGTCAGTCCAGCGGCCTACACAGTCCATCCACTACCTAGGCTCCGTTTTGGACACAAGCTTGGGAAAAGTGTTTCCTTCGGAGGAGAGAATTTTTTCCATGAGTCAGAAATGTGAGATTCTGCTAGAGTCTCGGCTTCCAACAGCCCGACAAGTAGCATCCCTGCTGGGTTCCATGGCGTCCTGCATTTTTCTCATCCCAAACGCCAGGCTGAGACTGCGTCCTCTACAACAGGCTCTGGAGGATCAGTGGGACCAAGCGACAGGACGCTGGGAAGACCGTATCACTCTTTCCCAGGCAACGAAAGATGCCATCAAATGGTGGACTCGGAGAAAGAATGTGCTGGTGGGGGTATCGTTTCACCAACCCGTTCCTTCCCAGTCTATAGTGACGGATGCCTCCCTGCAAGGCTGGGGAGCACACATGGGTCCGCTTCAAATTCAAGGCCAGTGGTCTGCGAAGGAGCTGACATACCACATCAACATGCTGGAACTCAGAGCAGTATTCCTGGCTCTCAAAGCTTTCTTTCCAGCGATCGAGTCCAACTCAGTCCTGGTTCAGACGGGCAATACGACCACCATGTTCTATCTGAACAAACAAGGAGGCACAAGATCTCGCCCACTCTCTCGAGAGGCTCAGACAATCTGGCATTGGCTTCTCTCTCGGGGCCTCACAGTAGTGGCAGTGCACCTTCCGGGCGAGTTAAACGTAAAAGCAGACGCACTCAGCAGGCACTTCGAAGATCAGCCAGACTGGGTGTTAAACGACGAAGTAGTAGAAGAGCTTTTTCATTGCTGGGGTCGTCCATCCATAGACTTGTTTGCAGACGACGAAAACACCAAATGCCACGCCTTCGCATCTAGGTTCCACCGGCCAGGGACGCAGGGGAATGCTCTACTGATGGATTGGTCAGAGACATTCGCATGCGCGTTTCCTCCCCTGGCTCTGATTCCGAGAGTAGTTTCCAAGCACCTCAGGTCAAACATGGAAATGATCCTGGTAGCTCTGGATTGGCCGCGGCACTGGTGGTACCCGGACCTTCTACATCTGTCTGTGTGTCCACACAAACGACTTCCTTGCAGGCCGGACCTGTTGAGCAAGATGAACGGGAGGATAATTCATCCCAACCTCCCATCATTGAACCTAACAGCATGGCTCCTGAGGTCCTGCAGTATGGGCACTTGAACTTGCCTCCCGAATGCATGAACATTTTAAAGAAGGCTAAGAGACCTTCCACAAGAGCGTCCTACGCATTCAAGTGGAAAAGGTTTTACTTGTGGTGTAGGGATCATCACTTGGATCCGACTAAAGGGCAGGAGGACGTCATCTTGCCATACCTCCTATCCCGGGCAACTGCTGGTTTAAAGTACACTTTGATTAGAGTGCATTTGTCAGCCATTGTAGCATACAGAAAATCACCTGATCAGATGTCTTTCTTTAAGGTTCCAGTGGTTAAGGACTTCCTCCAGGGGTTGAAAAAAGTGTATCCCCCTGTGCGAAATCCTTCGCCTCCATGGGAATTAAACCTGGTTCTATCCAGGTTAATGTCACCTCCTTTCGAGCCCATCCACAAGGCCTCCTTGCAACATCTCTCTTGGAAGGCAGCCTTTTTAGTGGCAATTACCTCTGCGCGCAGAGTAAGTGAGATACAAGCGCTCTGTGCGAAGGAACCATATACTGTTTTCCACCACAACAGAGTAGTCCTAAGGGCTCATCCATCTTTCTTGCCTAAGGTAATTTCTGATTTTCATATAAATCAGTCTATTTCCTTTTTTCCAAATCCTACGACCCCAGCAGAGCGGTCACTTCACTCCTTAGATCTTAAGAGAGTGCTCAAGTTTTATTTGGAAAAGACTAAAGGGATTAGGAAAATGGATCAACTGTTTGTGAACTATGGTTCAATGAGGACAGGTTTTCCAGCGGCCAAGAGGTCCATCTCCAGATGGATTGTCTCTTGCATTAAGTTGGCCTATCAGCTTGCAGGCAAGCCTTTGTTGATGTCACCAAAAGCGCATTCCACTAGAGGGAAAGCCGCTACAGTGGCTTTCTTGCATGACATTCCAGTGTCAGAAATATGCAAGGCGGCAACCTGGAAATCGTTTCATACCTTTACGAGGCATTACTGCCTCGAATCCGATTCCAGGGCTGATACTCAAGTAGGGCAAGCCTCCTTGAGGAATCTGTTTGGGTAGCCTATAGTCTACTCAGACTTGTTGATGAGATTACGGTCTTATCTGTCCTTTGCCCGCAGGGAAGAGGAGAGGATCGCTATTCTATTCTAATGCTTATGACTATTGATGAGGATCCCCTGGAAGAGAAGGATTAGTTACTTACCTGTAATCCTAGTTCTCTTCCAGGGGTATCCTCATCAAAGTCATAAGCAACCCTCCCGCCTCCCAGGGCAAAGGATACTCTTTAATAATGAGATATCGTTAACCTATTTGTTACTGGGTTTGTTTTTCAGTCTCCGAAAAGAACAACTTTACACTGTAAGTCAGCGTACGTTTGCTTTCGAAGCATGTCGCTGACATTTGTGATCATATGCTCGAAGTGATCGCTCAAAGTAAATTCTTCCATAGTTTTTAGGATAGCTTATTCTTGAAAGAATGTATGCAGTTTCGGAGAGGGGTGTGGTTTATTTTATTTTTTTATACTTCATAGATCTAAAAAAAAAGTGCTTTGAGACCAACAGCTTTATTGTAGTCTGTGCAGAAGGACTCCGAATGTAAACCCGGGTATCCAGTACTAAGAAATCCCATTTCTTCTACCTTGATTGTGCATTTCTTATGTAGTATTCTCAGAGCTTGCGGTTGCAGAAGTAAAATTCGCCCTAAATGAAAAGCTGTTTGGTTCTGTTGAAACCTTGCTTAATTATGTTAATGATTTTGCCTCCTTAACACTTGAATAAGCATGTGATCTGAGATGCATCGTACGTGGGTCTTTGGACCTGAGCCTGTAGTATTCTGGAAGGTCTTGGTAATTGAGGTTGGTTGAGAAAAGGGGCATTTCTGTTTCCCTTTGACCCATTGCTTTCCAGGTTGGTAGACAATGGTACTTGCTGAGATAAGGCTCTCTGCCGCTCTCTGCCGCTCTCTGCCCCTCTCTGCCCCTCTCTGCCCCTCTCTGCCCCTCTCTGCCCCTCTCTGCCCCTCTCTGCCCCTCTCTGCCCCTCTCTGCCCCTCTCTGCCCCTCTCTGCCCCTCTCTGCCCCTCTCTGCCCCTCTCTGCCCCTCTCTGCCCCTCTCTGCCCCTCTCTGCCCCTCTCTCTACCTCTATCTCTCTATCTCTATCTCTATCTCTACCTCTCTCTCTCTACCTCTCTCTCTCTACCTCTCTCTCTCTCCCCCTCGCTCTCTACCTCTCTCTCTCTCTACCTCTCTCTACCTCTCTCTCTCTACCTCTCTCTACCTCTCTCTCTCTACCTCTCTCTCTCTACCTCTCTACCTCTCTCTCTACCTCTCACTCTCTCTACCTCTCACTCTCTCTCTACCTCTCTCTCTCTCTCTCTCTCTACCTCTCTCTGTCTCTCTCTCTACCTCTCTCTGTCTCTCTCTCTACCTCTCTCTATTTTGAAAAATTTCATGTTTACAGCCTGCGTGTGTGAGTGCCCTAAACACATGATGCAAATAGTGCTATTTTCACAGCTATTTTTTGTCACTGCACTGATAACATGGTTCCAATAGTGCTGCATTCACAGCCCTTTACTTTGGCTGAGTCCACCAAGTCTTTCAGAAATTGTTATTTCTGTGCACACAGGTTTGTGTGTTTGTTTGTGTGCACACGCAAGTGACTGCTCTTAACACGTGATGCAAATAGAGCAGTGATTAGATGTTAAGAGTGTGTTGGCATGCCAGTGGGGGATAATGTACTGCATTGCTAAACACTTATAAGGTCCCAAAGGCGAGACCTATTGGCTATGCCAATGATTGTTTTTACTGCCTGCAGGTCCTCCCATAGTAGAAAGACTGAATAAATGATGGACCCTACCTGAGATAAGCACCTGACTACTCTCCCCCCATGAGCTATCCTTGCCCTTAAGTTTTAATTAAAGGGGTTGTGTGCACACTGAATGGCACCCATCAACACCGTGCCTATTCCCTAGGGAATTACAATGCAAAATTTACAACAGCAAAGGTGCACCACAAAAAATGAATCAATTGGTATCAACGATATTTAAGTAACCATAAGAAGAAAGTTCCTCAGAGATATTTAGAGTTCTTCTTTCAATCTTTATTTTTCAATTCAGTATAAAAGCACAAACAGCCGACGCGTTTCGTCCCAACATGGGACTTCTTCAGGGCTGTCGGTAAAAAAAGACATACACATACAATCAATCTTAATGTACAAAACAATTTTTTCTGACTTACAGTTAAAATAACATTTAACATTTATAAGAACCTCTTTAAAAGAAACATAAGACATTTCTGACAAGAACATGAAGCTCCTACATGATTTGGAATTGGGGCTTTCGGTCCTTTATCAATCGTTTTTGTGGCAAAATGCCGGATGGCCTAAGTTTATCTACATTATTTACATTCCTAGTGTTGATCGGAGATTCAGGATGACTTGTAAATCTCTACAATAATCCAAATTGGAGTATGATAACATGCATCACAGATTTATATCATCGGAACATCTTCATACATCTTGCAGCTTATTTCATAGGGTGGCAACCCTGTATGCCCAACCTGTAGCCCATGTGATTGACCATCAATAAAATGGCAAGTGGAGTGCAGAACAGAGAGGCCAAAATGAAATTAATAGGTTGGTTTCTATATATGAGGGGAAGTGTGCAAATGACAGCCAGCCAGCCCAAGTGAAGAGATGAACCCAAAGGTTGAAAAGTATTATCAAGAGAAAGTATGTAGTGCATATGGGGACCAAGCAAGGTAAGTCACTACATTTCAACTGCAGCAATTGTCCCATAGTCAAAGCACTATTACCTTATGAATTGGTTGGACGTCGCATGTGTAAGTACACTTGTGAAACAGCGTGGTCCTAGGGCAACCTTCCGGGCTTGTGTGATCCTGTTCTCTATTGGATTACTCCGAGGCTGAGTATTTAAAATTTGATTTCTAGGCTGGAGTGCAAAAAGGTGGATGACATGAATTATAGACCTCACCATAAGGTGTCAGCGTATTAGACAACCAACCAATAGGCAAGAGATTATTATTAGCTTGATTATAATAGCCCTGTGGTGGATAAATCACTCCCTGTCCCTTTATCCGTTCAAAGAAAACAAATTCAACTTACTATAAGCTTTCCTAGGTTAACAGATGAAGCAGTATCTGTAGAATATGTGGGTGGTGTAGAGGATCATGTCACCTCGCTTATACAGGGAACTCAGTTCGTTTGCTGAGGGAAGAGAGGATAAATAAGCACAAGGATACAAGAGTAACAACTATTCTGGGAAGTTGTAAGTGCTATACATACAATTAACAGTATCAAGGAACACCTGTAAGGGATTGAGTAGAAATCCCCAAAGAGCAGTTACCTGAGTCTGAGAAAGAACTGGTTTAGGACTGGGGGTCCTATTCGTCCATGGGAGAGGGAGTGGGCACCGTGTCCCGGTAGGCCTGTTAGAAGAAAGGATGGATAGAGTACTTCTCAGTAAGGAAGTTTGACTCAAAACATTTTTGTGGGTATGTAGTCTTCTTAACTGGTTTCCAATAGAAGATTATAAATAGAAAACAGTAAATGATAGGTCCTGAACTCTAAGGGTTTACTTTCCCAGGTGTCTTAAAGTTATAAAACTAGAGAATTCTATATATTGGTCAATTTATTGAGAATGTCATTTCTATATCTATTATCTTCGGTATGTGGTCCAGGATATATATGCCCCCAGCTAGATTTGGTATGTAGGTTCTGCTATTAAAGATGTTTTATACTTAAAGAGGCATCCCAAGGGGATTTAACCAAAGGATGTTTTATGAAATATTATCACTCTGACAAAGCAAAACACCTCTATCCCCAGTCTGATCCTATGGAAGAAAGGGAGTCTAATATGATGGCCATATTGCACTAACTGATGGCAGGCTAAAGTACTCACCGTTCTTAGTATATCGGCCGGCACTCATCCACAGCCCTCAACCCGGAAGAACACCCGTGGCGACGTCGTGTTGCAAGTGATGTGAGCCATTGCTGCTCCATATATAGTTGCAGTAAAGGGGCTACACCTGGTGAGTTTCCCGCCAGCGCAAATCAGCGCTGTACCGAGGGATAGAGGTATAACGCGATGCTATCTTTAGTGATTCGGGCGGCCATCTTTGAATGTCTAAAAGACATATTGGCACCCCTGTTTCAAGTGGCCTGACGCCGGTGGAGATAGCATTACCCCTCCCTAAACAATGAAAACATGTTAATTATCTGTCTCGCACATTTTAGTAAAAATACGACCGCTTGTATAAAAATGAGCTAAATCGTGTGATAGAGAAAATTCCTCCCATAGTGTAGCGAACAGGGAATCCAGAAACCTCCGGGTAACTGAGCCCTCTGCATCCTCTCCCCCGCCAGGGTGTTTCGACTCATTAGGCACCATCTTCTCACGCTGGTCATCCCCACACCTTTTAGATGCAAGTTGCTAACTGAACGGTCCTTTTTTAGGTCTCGTGCCTGCGATGCATATGGCGAAGCCATATGCCATCGCGCAGGCGCGATACTAATGTTGCTGGGTCTGCTTCCCAGGAGACAGGAGATGTCACGCGCACGCT
The DNA here is from genome assembly GCF_964263255.1 of Lissotriton vulgaris. NCBI lineage: Eukaryota > Metazoa > Chordata > Amphibia > Caudata > Salamandridae > Lissotriton > Lissotriton vulgaris. Next base: position 402,606 of record NW_028250012.1, read on the forward strand.
CTGGAAAGCGATCGGCACCGGCCGCGCGCGTTTCCCAATCTCCTGTCTTTCTGGGAAGCACACAAGCAAGCCCAGCAAGCCCCGCCAAGGTAACTTTGAAATAATCTTTATTTCTTGATAATTATTGCCTCTGGACTTTTTTGTTTAATATTACGGGCATGTGGGTTGTGTGATGCTGCATAAACAGATGCGTTTGGAGTTTATTTACCGATCCGATATGGAGGGGCTTTTCTTTAATCTGTTGGTGGCTGTTTTTTTTAAATTTATATTGCGTCTTCATGTACACATGATGTTTGACTTTTTTGAGCAATTTGTTACGTTGGGCTTTTGTATAATTTGATACTAGCTGTTATTTTATTTATATTGCGTCTCCCGATGCTGTGTTTGCCTGCCCCGCCAGCTCTCCAAGGTTGCTATTTGTTTCTTTCCCAGCTGCATACATCACTTGCGGGATACAGGTAAATCTGCATTCTAGAGTTGCCTTTATTGTTTTGAGGCCGGGCGCAGGGGCTGCTCCGATGTTATCAAGGCTGCTATCCCACTGCTAAGGCTGTGCTGCACTCACTGCCTTGTTTATATTTGTTTTAGTTCCGTGATGCTCCGATCTTTGCCCCTACTGTCAACTTCCCGTTCCTTCTCTAGTTTTACAGTGACGGAATCTTGCGCTGTTCGAATGTGAATGACCCTTTCTGAAAGCCTAGGTCAGCGTGACTGTAAAGTAATCATGCCCTCAGGAGGTTTCTCATGACCCCCACGATGGCATCACACTCCACTGATGTATGGTTCTGACCCCAACGGGCAGAGGTAGTGTAGCGCCACGAGATGCTCTTGTAGTTCCCAGGGAGGGGCATGACTGCTTCTAGAGTCATTCTGACGAGCGTGGGCAGGCCAAGAAGCACTACTTTTTCAGACATTTCCATGCACCTTTCTGTTTAAGTATTCCATGTCTATTACGTGTTGAGTGCAACACAGTGCATCCATGTATAGAAAATCGGCCATTGCTTTTTTCCACTTTCAGAGGGAACTCATTTACACTCTCAGGGTCAAAATATCCAACTCTTTGTTGTGTCTCTGCTCTTCTTTTTTCTTCTCTTACTACTTAAATTCCCTCACTTTTTCTCTTCCCTGTCTTTGCTCCCTGTCCCATTTCCTCCTTTCCATGTAGTGTCTCTTGTTCATCCTTTCTCTTGTGGTCATGTATGTGCACGCTTTCATGTGCTCTTCTCCAATATCAGGCCTTCCCCTTATATGATCTCTTTTGCACTGCTCTCTCTTTCACCCTTCAGTGTTGCCCAGTTTCCGTGTGTACTGTGTCTTGCTTCTTCTTTTGTCTTGTTACACCCTCACGTCTTTATCCCTTCTCTTCTAGTCTTCTCTCTGCTGTCTTTCCTGCCCCACCAATTTATCCTTTCTTTCCCCTTGCTCAAGATCTCCTTTCCCTTATTGTTGACCCCTGTTCTTTTCTCTCCCTAGTCCCCTCCTTAGTGTGTCTTTCTCTGCCATCTTCTTTATGCTCCTCGCTCATCATCAATCCCTTGCCAGTTTCTGCATCTTTCTCTCCCTGTCTGGTGTTCTCTCACTGGTGTTCTTTGCCTGAAGAGGTCTTAACTGGAATTCTTTCACCTCCATTCTGTTGACTCTTTTTCATTTAAATGAGCGATGTCCTAGGCAGGTCAGGAGGACCGAAACCATGTCAGACTTAAAAAAAATCCCACAGATATTTATATATATATTCGGTGCTTGTAAATGCATCCTATCTAGATGTCCCTAGACTCTAAGGAGGGACCTACATCAGACACCAGCGCTTCATATATTCTCTCTCTCTCTTTCTCTCTCTCTCTCCTTCTAACCTTTTGTCCCCTACTGCCACTATTTAACTTTCACCACCTGTCTCGTGCCGCATTCCCTCTGAAAGTATGACATCGGGCTTCTCTCATGGATCTTCCGGTGACGTCGATAGTGGCTCTGTGAACATGTGACCTCCAAATTGTCTCCATTGCATCAATCTCTCTGTCTCCTGCCCTGGCGGCCTCTTCTGTCTGTCTCACCTCTCTCTTTTTATGTCTCGCCTATCCTAATATATCCCGCAGGGATAAATAGGCGAGATTATAGTAAGTGGAAAAGAAAAGTCTGCCTCGCCTGCGGATCGCATACAGTTCATGTGAACTATGCACGTGCACAGAGCCAGCCACATCACACACCACCATTTGTCTGTGCCTCGGCATCAGACTTCAAAGGCTGCCGCTCCCCCGCCCCCGCGTGCACATCGCCCACCACCATTTCTCTGAGCCTTGGCATCAGAATTCAAAGGAATGTGCTCCCACTCCCCCTCACCCTCACACCCCCTCACACACCCTCACCCTCACACACACTCACCCTCACACACCCTAGAACACCCTCACACACCATACAACACCCTCACACACCCTCACTCACCCTCACACCCCCTCACCCTCTCACACACCCTCACTCACCCTCACACACCCTCACCCCCTCTCACCCTCACACACCCTCACCCTCACACGCCCTCACACCCTCACATCCTCACACCCCCTCACCCTCACACCCCCTCACCCTCACACCCCCTCACCCTCACACCCCGTCACCCTCACTCACCCTCACACACACTCACACACCCTCACCAGCATAGCATAACAAAACATAGCATAGCATAGCATAACAAAACAAAACATAGGATAGCAAAACAAAACATAGCATAACAAAACAAAGCATAGCAAAACATAACAAAGCAAAACACAACAAAACATAGCATAGAAAAACAAAACATATAATAGCATAGCAAAACATAGCATACCAAACACAACAAAACATAGCATAGCATAACAAAACATAGCATAGCAAAACAAAGCATAGCATAATAAAACACAACAAAACATAGCATAGCATAACAAAACATAGCATAGCATAACAAAACATAGCATAGCATAACAAAGCATAGCATTTCAAAACATAACATAGCATAGCATAACAAAACATAGCATAGCATGGCATAACAAAACACAGCATAGCATAACATAACAAATTAAGCATAGGATAGAAAAACATAGCATAGCATAACAAACAAAACATAGGATAGCAAAACAAAACATAGCATAGCATACAGCATCACTCAGGGGCACCACAACATCACTATGTGGTACCACAGCATCACTGAACACCACAGCATCACTCGTTCACCACCACAACCTCACTCAGCGTCACCACAGCATCATTCTGTGCAACCATTCAACATCACCTGGTTCAAATATGTTCTCTCAATGTTTCAAGCTTTATTACAAATGTAACAAAAATATGTTAATATTTCACTCCTGTTCTTGGATTTTCGTCACAAAAAAATACACTGAACATAATCTTCACAAAATTTATTTACAAACCTTTAAGCTATTGCCATTATAAATTACAATAACTTTTATTTAAGTATTAATTATTGAAAAAAAATTAAAAGCCATTGTTATTTGTAATATCAATACATGTAAGTCACGTAAATACAACACATATTGCATTACAAATGCTATAGGTGTCACATTTGCGAAAGTTATAACTACTGGCATTGTAAATGACAAGGCTATTGATTTCACTATTTTCAAAAACAAACCATAAATAAAAAATTTGTAATTTACAATACCAATAGCTCAAACTTTCCTAATGCGAGACCTATTGCATTGCAAATGCTTGTTGTTTTTGATGTGGCAATCACTCTGTTAGTATGGGAACAGGGAGCTGCTTGGCGAGATTGGTGAAGGAGCAGACATGGATTGTGGCGAGGGCGAGCAACGATTCCCACTCTCTAATCCTCCCAGACGGTTCTGCAAGAGGCTTCTACCGCCTGCCCCTGGGCTTAGATAGTGTTGCTTCACTGTCCAGCACCAGTCCCATGCTGGTCGTGAGGATCTGAGGCCACTCCAAACGACAAATCTCGCTCAGAGGCGGCCTCCCGCTTCCCCACACCACTGCTCTTGTGGCATAAGGCCCGAGGGGCAGCTCAAGCCGAACAGGAATTTAGATGGGGCCCACCCCCTACGGCCGCCACAACAGGCAGGACCGGGATAGGCCGTGGAAAGTTTGGTCAGGATGCACTAGCTGGGTCCTGGGCAGTCAAGCCCCGGGTTGATAGGTCCCAATCTGAGGGAGCGACAGGGCCCCTGTGCACGTCTAACCCCCATGAAGCTTCCGTATAGTGGCAAGTCTTAAATGTTGGGATGGAGATCTTCTTTTAAACTTTATCCACACAGAGATAATGGTCTTAAGGCTTTAGATATTTTTTGCATCAGTGACTTACTACATTTTAGTAAATAGTGTCATTCTTTGCACATCATTCACCTTAAGAGGAAAAACAGAGACCATCTGGTCTCAAAAGTAATACAAAACCTGCAGGAAAGTTATTGCTTTCCAGCGTTGCCACTTGAGGAGTATCACTTTTGTCTTCACCAGTATCTCCTTGCGGCTCATCTGAGGATGTGAGTTCACCCTAAATTGGTGACTTCGCTTTTTTTTTTTTTATAACATTTTTAGGAAATTGCCTGGCTTTTCAGTTAACAGTAATCACTATGAATTGCAATATTAGTTCAACCTTAAATTGTGTAGGGTTTCTAGAATGAATTTCGTTCATATTTCCTGTCTGCTAAGCGGGTTCTCAGTTGCCAACTGTAGTTGTGATTATTTAAAACATGTTTACACATTGTTATATGTACCTTATGGATTATTTGCGTATTGTTGCAAAACATAATTAAGAAGTACATTTTGTAACTTCAAATATTTTTTCTTTTTTCCAATTGTTGTAGTGAGTTCAACAGTTGAGCTTATTATCATGCAAGCACTTTGTTGGGTTCATGATGATTTGAATCAAGTTGACATTGGAAGCTATATCCTGAAAGTGTGTGGCCAAGAAGAAGTTTTGCAGAAGTAAGCACCTTTTTATAAATGTGTAAGAACTATTTGTCTGTGAAATATTGATTCCTCTAACAGTGAAAGTTTTTAAATGATTTTGTTGCAACTTAAATGGATTTGAAGTTTACTAAATGTGTCCATTTTCTGTTTACCATAATCTCTGCATGTCAGGAAAGAAAACTGCACAATCGGCCAGTTCTGTTTTGTCAATTCTCCCCCATGCTTTGCAATGCGAAATCTTCCTAATGCTTGTATGTCATTTGAGCAGTGTTAACCTTGCAGCATAATCCAGGGAGCTGAATGCTAGCAGTTCCCTGGGTCTCAAAGCAATTCTGGCTCCCACAGGAGGCGGGGATCGGGCAGGAACTGCATGGGCCTTCAGGCCCCCGCGGTCCCCAGCGAAGTGGCCTGATAGAGGACATATCAGGTTGATTAGTCTTCTGTACTAAGGAATTAATCTGGTTTTTCTCTTGTTGCACCATTCTAAGTATAAAGTCTAGTTATGAAAATCCTTTAAAAATTTATTAATGGGAAGGATATAGGCGTAGCAAAAAAATCTTATCACAGTCCAAGAACGTAAGATGTCTTGGTAAACTAATTTAAGAGGTGCGTTCTTTGAGACATACCCTGATGTCACTGTGCTGTTGCTCTGATTTGTTAAGTATTCGTGGCATCATTAGCTGCCTTGTCTGAAGGGTAAAACTAGCCAAAGTACATTGTAACTCCTGAAGAGGTAGGTTGCTAGAAGATCTTGTTATGGTAAGTACATATTTAGTATACATATTTCAGATGTCGTTCTCAATCTATCGTGCAAGATTCTTTCAGAACTACTTTGAGCGGTTTGCATCCTTTTGTTAGACAGCTGTTCTATATCTGTCACATTTCATTAACTCTGCTTTTGTATGTCTGCACTAGTATTTTATGCACTTTTATATATTTCTTTTCAGTGCACACTGCTTGGGAAGTCATGAATATATTCAAATATGTCGAAAATGGGATACTGAAATCAAACTGCAGCTTTTGTCTTATAACACAATATGCAGAGATCTAGCACGGACAGTGAGTACAAAAAATGGATTTCCTTGGTTAATATTTTGCCTGTTGTTGTAATACTTTATTTGATACATGTATCATAAAAGTACAATCATAAAAATACATACATACATATTTCCAAGCATTACAGTAATTAAAAAGACGTTACATCTTTACACGGTTAAAACTAAGGGGGGAATGACATAATTAAAATTCATATTAAATCATGATCTGTAGACAAATGTGACAGCAGCCTTAACCGAATGATCCAAGCGCTGGCCAAAAACTTGGCAACCCCGCAAACAGTAACCATACAAGTAGTGTTGGAGACAATGATTCGAAGGGCTGATTTATAATCCTTGACTCCTAGTTTCCTACAGACTGGCTTCAACCATTTATCTCTGGCCTGTTTATATGCTTTGCATGCAAAAAAGAAATGGCCTAGGGATTCTTCCAGGCAGGGACAACCTGGGCATTTCAAGTCCTCATCCCTCCTATCTTTCCAACCTGCCATGAAGTTTTTAAGAGGGAGAATGCCGTATCTGAGTTTCAGAAATAAAGTTCTGTCTCGAGGGGTCTGTATTAAATCTAAAAAGGGTTCTAGCTTTACAACAAGCTTGTGTGTTAATGGATCCCAGTTTGGGTTGAGCAAAACCATGGCCTCTATCCATTCCCAATATAGTTTTTTCACTGCTAGTTTTGGTGGGGGGGGGGTTGAGAAGCCCAGGAATCGCTCAATCACAAGGATACCACAACCTTCTTTAGATTGTTTACCACTTTATTTTGTTTGAAACATTCAGGTTGATTAGTTCATCCAGCACTAGAGCATATTTTGCTAATTCCGGGGTCCTTCTGAGGCGCACCCAAAATAATAGTGGCCGGAGTTGGACTATATTAGAGATTGATTTCTTACCCAAATCAGCAAATAAAGGTTTTAAAGGGGTTGAGACGGGGAGCGAGACTAAGTCTCTCATAAACTTGTTCTCTGCCACCACCAGTGCTTTAATATTCTCAGTGCCCCAAAGTTCTGATCCATAGACCGCAGAGGCTAACGCCTTTCCCTCATAGACTGCGAGGGCAGGAGCTATTGGTCTACTGACTTTAAGACGTTCATTCTTTAGGATAGCACCGGAAACCCTTTTAGGATTTAAAACCATTTTGCACAAATGGGACTCCCAATTCATTTTGTTGCCAATTCTAACCCCGAGGTAATCAAATGCATCCACTACCTCTAGAGGGGACCCATTCAAGGAGAGATAGACCTTCCTATTATTTCTTTTTACGGTCATGACCATTAACTTCGTTTTTGCAGTGTTTACTGTTAACCCACGGTCTTTGCAGAACACATTGAAACGATCAAGGAGTTTTTGCAGGCCTTTGGGGGTTTTGGACAACAGGAGGGTATCTTCGGCAAAGAGGAGTGTAGGTGTTTTCTCCCCGGCAAGGACAGGAGCGTCCGCTGGGTCCTCTCTCAGGTGATCCACCACTCCATTTATAAAAAGAGAAAACAGGGTCGGGCCATCACACAACCTTGTCGCACCCCTCTGTTGACAGGAATCCTCCTGGTTAATTGTCCCCGGTTCCCCCCCATCGGATCCTTGCATAATTTCCTTCGTGAAGTCTAATTATAAACTGTAGCAAATAACCAGGGAATCCCATGTCCAGGAGGACCTCCCAAAGTTTGGCGCGTGGGATAACATCGAAAGCCGTTTTCAGATCTATAAAAGCCAGGTACAAGCTCCCCCTGGCTATGGACACAGATTTCCAATAGACCGCACAAAATCTAAAGACCTGGTCCATAGCACCTACATTGCGTCTAAATCCGGCCTGGAAGTGAGTCAAGATATCATTTTCCATTAACCACATCTCTGTCCGGTTTATGATGACCCTGCCAACTACTTTTTGGATGGTATCAATTAAACTAATTGGTCTGTAGTTGGTAGTGTCCTCTCTATCACCTTTTTTAAATATGGTAATAACCTCTGCACATTTCCAGGATTCGGGTACCTGGTGGCCAGACTGGATAAGATTCATAATCATGGATATGAGATCTGCCCATAATTTAGGATCATACAACAATAAATCCCCCGGAAGGCCATCGGGGCCAGGTGCCTTTCCCGGAATTATTTTAAGAATGGTGTCTTGAACTTCACGGGGTCCGCAATACTTTTGTGATAATCTTGTCTAGCAATTCTTACAGCTAATGTGGGCCTTGCTTTTTATAGCCAAAGTAATGGCTTTCCTTTTCCTCCCACAATTGGCTGTGTACCAGAGGTTACCCTTGTTGAGTCAATTTCGTCCCCTTGGATTTTTTAATAAAGAACTTTCCAATTTCCTCTATTAAGTTCTTATACATGGCTGGTAAATTTGACCCCAAAGAATGAGGAGCCACTAAGATAACAGATGACAAGCCACGCAATTCGACCGTAACTAGCTCTTTGATACTGTCTATTTTCCCTTCTTCACACCTAACTGCATTCCACTTAAGTTTGCGATTGCAGTTTGTGGGAAAAACTTCTTTGGTGGTCATCCCTTGAGGACCCCTTTTGCTGATCTCATCTCCCCAATGAATTACCATACATAAAGGGTTGTGGTCACTATCTGTTCTTTGTCTGACCTTCATATCCACTAAATTATCCCATGACTGAGTGTCCATAGGATATAATCAATCCGTGATGGGCAACCTAGCCTATTAAAAGTCATTGCTTCCTCGTGATCAGAGACGGTACGCCCATTTAAAGCCCATAGAGTGTGTTCCAAAATCAGAGCATTTAGCTTGATTGCTCTGGCAGTCCATTTCTTTTTTTTTTTTTTTTGAAAACCTTTATTTACAAGTGCACGATACACAGCGTCTGCCTACAACCCCACCGGGCCGGCCGCTATGACAAAAACTGGTTGAGCAAAAAATGTTATACTAGGCAGAACGTTGCTGGAGCAATCTATCACATCAACATTATCGGCAAGAGCGTAGTATCATACAAGTCAGGATAAGAGAGGTTTAATTTTATGTTTTTGTTGAAATGAACACAAACAAACAAACACATGGTATCATGGTGGCAAGGGTTGCTGGAGGTGGGAGGGGGGGAATAGATGTAGGAGAAAAAGCGAGTGTAAGGGGGGGGGTGGCGCGCATAAGAGAGCAAAGCATTTGGTGAGTGGAGGGGAGGAACGGATATCACGGAGAGGAGGGGAGAGGGACTTCGTAGTCAAGTGGAGGAGAACAGATGTCTCCACGATAAGTGTTCCAGGGAGTCCAAACTCTGGACCACTTCCCAGGGCGCCCCCGGGCCTCATACAACGTCTTCTCTCGAAACATGGACCAGTCCATGTTTTCTTTCCAGGCACTGAGCACTGGCGGTCTAGGGGAGCCCCAGAGCTGTGCGATATCCCTCTTCGCGATCATATTGCCCAGGGTGACCCAAAGTGTCTGGGCAGCAGTGCAGTCAGACGGTTCCCACACATTCAACAGACAGCAACGCGCCTCAGGAAGCAAGGGGACCCCCGTGACACGACTCATAACTTCATGCACCCTCGACCAATACGCTACAATCACTGGACATTCCCACAGAACATGAAGAAAAGTACCATCCATCCCACACCCACGCTTACAGCGTCCGTCAGCAACCAGACCCATTCGCACCAGACGCATTCCAGTAAGATACACGCGATGGAGGATTTTCAATTGGACAAAGCGAAGTCGTGCCGGAATAGCCACCTCCTTAGGGGAGGACACGGCGGACTGCCAATCCTCGTCGTCCAATTCAAGTCCGTCAGCAGTCCAGGAAGCCCGGAGCTTCTCGAGCTGGTCAGCTCTGTTATGAATGAGCTTTTTATAAATTAAGGAGATGGTACTGTCTGGGACATGGCCATCTAGAACTCGATCCTCCAAAGGGGAGGACTGCGGAACATCAGTACCGGAGGGGAAGACGGAAGACAAGGCATGTCTAACCTGCATATAACGGAAGTACTCCCTATCGTCGAGCCGGAATTCCAGCTTTAGTGATTCAAAGGACTTAACCGCGCCACGTGTCCAAAGGTCCCCCACAGTACTAATCCCAATCATGTCCCATTTCTCAAACCCCTTCGTCTTCCACAGGTTGCCCAGTCGCTCCGAGTCGTATAGTGGCGTCATACGTGTCAGTCTACCACCCCAGCCCGTGGCCACCGTAGCATCTCGCCATGCCCGCACTGCACATTTCGTTGGGCCCGTAAGGAGTCGAAAGGGGGCTTTAGAGTATAGCGCCCTATTAAAGTTGCCGCCGGGCAACAACAGCTTATCCAAAGCAAAGGCGGGGGCTGGCTCCAGAGAATATGTCGCATGGTTGATGGCGCTCAGGTGCGAGGCCCAGTAGTACCGTCTAATATCCGGTAGCGCAATACCCCCATCGTACCAGGAGAGTGTGAGCTTAGATAAGGCAATTCGGGCACGGCCATCCCAGATAAGTTGCCGCTGTAAACTTTCGACTTCATGGAAATAGCGGGCCGGAACGGGGTCGAAGAAATTTTGCAGGGCATAGAGGAAGCGGGGAAGCGACATCATCTTAAAGAGCGCGGCCCGGCCCAATGGAGATAAGGGCAGTTCGCGCCATCGCCGAACATCCTGCTTCAGCCTGCGGAGCGGAGCGTACAAGTTCCGCTCATAGCGGACCGAAGAGATCATGGATACATGGACCCCCAGATACTTAAAACCGTCAGTCGCTACCAGGATGGGAAATCTACGGGGGAGAGGCGGTAGAGTACCAGCTATGGCGTAGACACAGGACTTGGTCCAGTTAATGACCAGCCCCGAGTTCTTACCGAAGGACGTGAGGACGTCGAAGAGGACATTGAGTGACTTCTGAGGGGAAGTAAGATAAAGGAGGATGTCATCCGCATACAAGGAAACACGATCCTCGAGGTCAGGGGACCATCGGGTCCCTTTGATCGAGGGTTCCCATCGGAGCCACGCGGCAAGAGGTTCGAGTGCCAAAGCGAACAAAAGCGGAGAAAGGGGACATCCTTGACGTGTGCCACGGCCCAAAGGAAAGGGGTCTGAGCATCTCCCGTTCACAGCGACCTGAGCTAGCGGCTGTTCATAAAGAAGCTTGACCCATGCGATGAAGTTGGGGCCAAAGCCAAATTTGGCGAGGACTGCCCATAGATAAGGCCATTCAATGGTGTCAAATGCCATCGTGGCGTCAAGGGAGGCGATCACTGCTGGTTCGGCGAGAGTAGAAGCTCTCGCGAGGACACTGTGGAGCCTGCGTAAATTAAGAGCAGTGTTCCTGTGAGGGATGAACCCGGATTGATCCGGATGGATCAAGTCGCAGATGACAGCAAGCATCCGATTGGCCAGCACCTTAGCAAGGATTTTGGGTTCCGCATTAAGGAGGGAGATAGGGCGGTACGAGGCACAGCGGTCACGAGGTTTGCCATCCTTATAAATGACCACTATGGTAGCAAGGCGCTGCTCAAGGGGGAGGCATCCGGCCTCAACCGCCTCAAGAAACATGTGACGCAGATGAGCGGCCATCTTGTCAGGGCAAAGTTTGTAGAGTTCAATGGGGAGTCCGTTAGGGCCCATTGCCTTACCCGAGCGAAGGGAACGGATTGCGAGGGCAATCTCGTCGACAGTAAAGGGGGCCTCCAAAGCGAGGCAGTCCTCATCAGACACGGTAGGCAGAGCAATGTCACGCAGGAGGAATCTGGAGTCGGCCTCATCTCGATCACTGGCAGTCCATTTCTTAATGGGAGTAAGGGCTAGTGGCGGTATAGTCTGGCTCCTGTCTTCATTGTTTAAACCTATTGAATCTTCCTCATCCAGGGCTCGAAAGTACAGTTAAATTCCCCCCCCCACCAATATTTTAGATCTCATAGGGAGGGATGATAACCTGCTATCTAGCAACTCTAATATAGGTGAATTTTGGCCACCCGGGGAACCTCTTGCGTATACACAAGAGTTCTAGTATATTATTTCCGGAAGGACTTTTTATAGAGATATGCAGAATGTCATTTGAATTAGTATTGTGGGTAGTGACAGCACAGTTCAAATTTAACTTTACCCAGATGTGTAAACCTCCAGAGGGACGTCCTTTTCCCGTCGAGACAGCAGGAGTATAAAAGGTTGAGTATCCGTTTTTATATTGTGGCAGGGGACACCAGGTCTCTTGGAACATGCATATGTGGAAGGTGTTTATGAAATCATTCCAATCGGGGTTATCAAGATTTGCTATGTTCCAAGACAAGATATTAATAGTGGTATGAACTGTGGATAATTCTTTTGATGAGATCAGTGTGCAAGATTCCCTTTCTGCTCTGCCTGGGCTGATGTTAGCCATATTGAATGAATGAATGAATGAGATTATTTGTAGAGCGCACGATGGCCAAAACGGCTTCCTGGCGCTGAGAGCTCTAAGGAACAGAACAGACAGGGCCAGGAGGTTTAGCGGGGGTAGGCCAGGGCTAACAGAAAAAGTTTTGAGCGCTTTACGGAAGTGTGAAAAGATAGGGATAGAGCGCATGGAGAGAGGAAGGGAATTCCAAAACCGGGGTGCAAGAACAGAGAATCTAGTTCCACCAGTGCGAGTTTTGTGGAAACGGGGAACAGTGAGGAGGGCAGAGGAAGATGAACGGAGAGTGCGGGCAGGGGTGTGGAGGGAAATCAAAGAATTGATAAAAGCCGGTGCAGAGTGATCAAGGGCCCGATAAACAAGGCAACCTAGTTTGAATAAGGATCTCTGCAGGATGGGTAACTAGTGGAGGGATTTGAGGACAGGAGTGATGTGATGGGTTTTGGGCAAGTGAAAGATGAGACGGGCAGCCTGATTTTGGATTGCTTGAAGGCGGCGGGTTTCGTAGGCAGGGATGCCTGCGAACAAGCTATTACCATAATCAAGGCGGGAAGTGATAAGGGCAGAAATTATGATTTTAAGGGAGTCAAGAGAAAAGAAGCAAGAGATTTTCCGGGTCATCCGAAGGGAGAGGAAGCAGGAGGACACCACGGCACTGACCTGGCCATGCATGGACAGGTCCTGGCTGACCTTAATGCCCAATGTTTTAACGGAGGGAACCGGGGGGGGAGGGGGGCCAAGAATAGGGTGCCAGAAGGCAGGGGACCAAGGGCTGGATGAGCCGCCAGTCAGGACAAGCTCAGTCTTATATGGATTGAGCTTGAGGTGATTGGCGCTCATCCACCCAGAAATAAAGACCATGGTGGAGCGAAAGAAAGATAGGGAGTGAGAAGAAGGAGAAAGATCAAAGACGAGCTGGAGGTCATCTGCGTAGTTATACACAGAGACCCCCAGCTCAAGGAGAGAAGAAATAAGTGGACAAATGTAAAGATTGAAAAGAAGAGGAGAAAGGGAGGAACCTTGGGGAACCCCACAGGGCACCGGGAGGGGGAGAGCGGAGAAGCCAGGGAGGTGGACAGCTTGTGAACGTCCTGTCAAGAAGGACGTGATCCAGGAAAGGGCGGGGCCTCGTATGCCCGCTGTGCTGACACGGTCCAAAAGAATGTTATGGTCGACCGTGTCAAACGCAGCGGACAGGTCGAGGAGAACCAAAGCTTGGGGAGAGCACCACAGTTTCGGTATTAAGTGGTTCCTCACTACCATTATTATTAACTCGTAAGCCCAGAGAAACTGACTCCACTCTCTCCCCAGATCGTCCAGGGGGCTGTGTTGGAAGTCAGTCCACCCCTTCTAACCCACTATAACGATTGTAACAGGGGAATAAAGGATGGTTGAGCTGAGGACCCAACCAATCCCCATTCGGCTGTCGGTCGCCCAACCAGGGTCTCACCGCTCTCCTTCCCTTAGATTCCAACCTTCTTCTTCAATCCCACCCCACTTAGGGGGAATCTGATTGGTGAGATTCTCCCTCCTATTTCTCCCTCTCCCCATATTGGACGACCTCAGCCAACTCCACCTATTGTCATGATGCTCCACATGCATATAGAAGTATGACAGGGGTTTGGCCATAATCGTAGTCTTGTTGTCACATGGAGGAACGGAACAAATATATTCCACCAGTCGCGGGTCCTCAAATGTGACAACAACGCAATCTCCCTTTAAACTTTTCATGTTTCCACCTACCCGGGGGGCTCTCTCCACCATGAGCATTTTGTTATTTATTCCAAGGGGTGGAGGATAATTTCTGTCTAACCAGTGACAAATTTTATTTTTAAGTGCCCAGAATGGTTCTGAAACGGCAGGAGCCAGTTCAGGGACGCCAGTCAGAACTATCATGTATGGACAGGCGTCAGGTGGTAAATTGATGTTCCGGCGTATGTTAGTCTTTTCAAGGTGGGGTAAAGGTGTTTTAGGGGCTGGGGTAATAGGGTCAGTACCACTCTGAGTGTGAGTGGGAACAGTAATGGTAGGCTGGTTAGTGCAGGCTTTTTTACTCACAGGCAGTGGTATTTTAGGCGGGCGGGTCTTGGGAGCAGGGTTATCCCCTATAGGGTGCTTCTTGGGTATAGACACATTGTTACGAGCAGAAGGTAGTACAATAGGGGCATTGGAGGCGGGATTAGCTTTCTTGGGTTTTTGAGCCTAGAGGATAGCCTCAAGCTGATGTTCAATGCTCTGTAGTCTAGATTCTAGGGGCAGAAGTAATGATTTGATAAGATCGGACAGGGAATTCAAAAAGGGGGCATTCCTATCCTCTTGGTCGATTGAGGATTCATCACTACTGCTATCATCCGGAATACTAACCAAACTGCTATCAGAGATTGTATCATCTGGGATACCCAACGGTAAGGAATGGGGAACAGGTTTGGCCTTGTCACTCCCTATGTTGTCATTATTACCCAATGGATCCCTCCCTTCTACAGCGGAAACACTTATACCAATCTCCCCGTTGGTATGTCCCAAATTCTCTTGTGCGATAGGATTAGTGGTATCTACCTTGTTGGTCGTGAGGTTTGAATTTAAAACTGCGCCTTCCAAACTACCCATTTGAGAGGAATCATTCTCATGATGGACTACAACTGGTATTGATAACAGGTTGTTTAGCAAAGGGGCGGCTGGGATTTGTGTACTCACAGGTAGAGGGACAGGGGGTGGTGATATAGAACTGGTTGGGGGATGCGGTCTAGCATCGAGCTGGATAGAATGGGGATCAGAGCTGTTTAAAGCTTTGATCGGAGAGCGAGCTAGGGCAATATTGCCTAGTGAGGATCTTTTGGCTTGGGCAAGGTCCATCAAAACCCTCCTTTCCATAAGTATAATTCCCTGGTCAATCAAAGAATTGGTGTGGAGAATAAAATTATCTAGAGTGCCAGTTAATATTTTGGATTTAGCACTTGCTGCTGTCTCACTACGGGTTTCTCGAGCAGACATGTTAATCAACAACAGAAACTAATGGTCAGAGAATTGCAAAGGGGTGGGAAGTAAGTGCCGTTCTAATAACAATACCTTGCAATAGGTAGCAATAAATAAAAAGAACTGAAAGCACAGATGGGATAACAGCAGCAAGAATAGTACCAATAAAGCAAAGTGCTAAATTAGAGCAACAGCAGAAAAAGGGGACCAAAATAAATAAAAGAACGGAAGGACTTGCCCAGCCCAGGCTCTGCAGGCCTCGGGGGGCCTCAGAGGGTCCGCCCTTTGTCTGGGCTTCGTCCCGGCCTTCGTCCCGCACACGCGTCCCGCTCACACGTGGGGGGTCCAACTGATATACAGGGAGGAGGCTGAAGGGGAGGAGACACAGGAAGGTGTGCGGCATGTTCTGACGCACACCCTGGTGGGCCTCGCAGTCCTGGTCTCTGGCGGTATTCTATTCTCCAGGCACAGTTCTCCTCCAGCACAGGCGGTCACAAAGGCAAAGTCCCGATTCGACTGCGAGCGGCACCCCGCTGTTATATCGTTTCTGTTTTAGTTTGTTTCCAAGTTGAGTTTTCTTTTTCCTTGAATGGCATTGCATTTATGATCCTCATTGTATTCTGACAAGTTAGGATAATGTTTACTTGGTTACTTACATACTAGGTAGGTTACACTACTTAAGTAGCCGAAAACACTGTAAAAACGCACAATCTTAGCTTCCTATACTGAAGAGCATGCAACCTTAAATATATTGCTCTTCTTTCCTCTACCATAAAATTCAAAACCCTTTTGTGAAAGCTAAAAAAAGAGTTCATTGTTCGACCTACATTTATTTATTTGTAATATTTGTACATGACATCTATATGTGGTGATTCTGCTCGGAGTATGACCCCTTCACCCCATTCATTGATGCATCTGAAGGCCATCAGAGAGCGGAAGGCTAAGTTGCTTTTGGCCAAGGCTGCCATGTACATGCTGAATCATTGCCTTTCCTAGTCTTGAAGGTTCGCCCCTGGTCACTCACTTTAAAAATAAAATCAAAAAGTGCCATAGGATTAAGAAGTTGTAATTTTCAGTTAGAAAACGTTGTCATTCCCAGCGCCTTTCAGAGTTCCAAAACGGTTTCTTGATACTGGGCTCTTCAGGATCCTTTCTTAAGACAATGATCTTAACAAATGATGAGTTTGTGAATCCATCGGCTGTCCCTATGCCAGTCGAGACTTCCTGACTAGCAAGGCTGTATAACTTCAAGATAATTCCTGTATTCTGAGCCAATCCACAGGAGCATGTCTGATCCTTCAAGTTTGGCGATTGCAGCAGCTCCAACTCCTCCTGATTCCACACCTCATGAGGTTCTGACATTAGTGATGATTGTTATGGAACTTATACCTTCCACGGCACAACAGTGGTGTGCTCAGCACCTTTAAGTCCGGCACAGATGTAGCTCTTGGATGATTCAACTCCTTTCACAACCCCCCTCCACCCCACTCCCCTCTCCTTCAAAATAAGGTCTGAGGCTCATCCTCGATCCTAGCTATTTGGAAACTGTTCACTCATTGGGACAAGTTGGAGATGCCTTCCCTGAGCCAAGTCCTGTTGGCCCTCAGTGCAGGGCACTGGCTTATTTTGCTGGAACGCCGGATGTCATTTTTCATTTTCCAGGACCCCCACCCACAGTTGTTACTTGAAGTTCACGTCACGTGGGGATCTCAACACTGTCAGTTCACTTATTTACTATTTAGATGATGACTGCATTACATGTCTCTCACAATTGTCCAACAGTTGCGGAAGCTTCATTTTGGAGGTCCCAGCTCCTTGTATTCCTATGCTTAAGTGACTGGCAATCGAATGTGTGTAACTGGTGGTGCTCAAGAGTGTCTTCAGCGCACTATGACTTCGCTATGATGTGGGCTTTACGATCACTATCTGGAATTATGGTTCGGGATATAGGTCTGTTTCTCAATAGGAAGCAATCATGGTTCTCATGGCTTTGTCTATGGTTGGTGGTGTACATCAGATGGTGAATGAGAGCCCTTCATTGGTGCCTATGGAAGGTTGATGGATCCAACTTCAGCAAAGACTCTCCTTTCGGGTGTAGATCTCAACTGGGCCAATACCCCATCTACACTGGTAGATGCACAGCTCCAATCTGTTGGTGGGTTATCTCCTCAGCTTTGTTGAGGGACAGGCTGCTGCCGTCACGGATGCCTCCTTGTTTGGCAAAGGCACCTGTCTTGGAGGAATAATGGTGCGGGCCATTGGTTGGCAGCAAAGCAGCACCTGCACTTTAACGGGCTGGAGTTGTGGGTGGTCAATCTTACCATGAGGACCTTGCTCGCTTCGTTTTTGGGGCACTCCATTAAGATTCTGTCAGACAAATTGAACTCTGTCCATTATATAAACAGACTGGCATGGGGGTGTGGATCTGGGTTTGGAATTTAATAGGCTAATAGTGCGAACTGAGCATTTGTTTTGCTTGTGGCTGCACTCTTCGAGGCTCCCTTAACGTGAGAGCGGATTCTCTAAATCTCATCTCCTTAGAGGACAATGATTCATAATTTCACCCCGAAGTGAAGGACATGATTTACTCCAGTTTGGAGTGTTCATGCATGGTTTATTCATCAAGAACAGAATGTGTCCTTGGATTTGTGTTGTATACGTCCCTTTGAAATGTTTCCTGGGGGATACCTTCAGATTCTGTTGTCCATAGTGGCCTCTGTATGCAGTTATGCCAATTCCACGCTTGTCGAGGATTCTACAGAAGGTATGCTAAAATGAAGCGCAATGTATCCTATTCGTCTCAGACTGGGCAGAGAGGATTTAATGCACCTATTTGTTGCCACTCACAACTTGGTCTCCTCCTCTCCCACAAAAAGGGGACCGCAATATGGTATGGTGTTACACCACAATCCCCAGACACTACGGCTGCACAGTTGGAGATTTAACTGTACCAGCTAGAATCCTTTTGTGTGCTGTCTGAAGTTGTGGACGTAATCTTAGCTAATCAGAAACCCACTTCAAAATCACATGTTTTTTTTCTGTATCAAGGTCTGAATACATCAGTCTCGTCCTTTCAGTTCTCAGACAATTCACACTTTCACTTGCCACGTTACTGAAAAAAAGGTTAATTGGCTGATGTATCCATCTTCATCTGTATCCCTGACCAACCTCTTATACTAAGTGACTACTTTTGTCATGTTTTCTAAAACGTTTACTGTACTGGTCTCCTCACTCTTTGTCTATTGTTCTTTGTTCAGTAGGGTTTTAGTCTTTTTTGTTGACCTTTCTCATGGTTTTCCCATTTTGGCTGACGCAGAGTTGCCTGTTTGATTTTGCATTCTGAAGTCGGTCTTCTTGTTGGCAATTAATTCAGCCTGTAGGGTTGGTGATCATCAGACTCCTTCTTTCGACCACCGTTCTTTGCACCTGCCCAACGTGGTATCTGCCACCAACGAGAAGGAGTGGCCTGATAGTCTGGACCCCTGCAATGCTCTATTGTTTAACAATGAGGCATTCAACCGCTTGTTGTGAGCATTGCTGAAGTAAGAAGGGCAATACAGTGACTAAACGCCTCATTTTGTATTGTTATCATTTGCATTATGATCTGCTACGGATTGTCCAAGAAAGAAAATCAGGGCATTCGTGCCCACTCCTTATGACCATGGATTCTTCCACGGCTCTCTTCAGAGGAATCCGGGTTGTTGACATGCACTATGTGGCCATGTGGTCAGTCAATCAGACTTTATCAAGCACTGCAAATCACCCCAAGACGGTCTCAAGGCAGTGGAGTTGCTAGCTGCTTCGCCGTCCTCTGTTCATTCGAACTGCCAGGGATTGAGTCCTTTCCTAGATTCCCGGAGCGATGAGGCGGCCCTGAGGTGCAAGGGAAGGTCATTCCTGGTTTTGGCTGCCAGGTGAGAGGAGCGGCGTCTTCTGCTGTTAACTTGGCGGATCCAGGGTGTGTCTGCGAGTAAGAAGTAGGCAGATCGCAGGTTGATGTACAGTTGGTGCAAGGTCATTAATTTGTTGATGTATGCTAGTCCTTTGATGTGCTGGGCTTTGTGTGCATGTGTCAACATCTTGAACTGGCCTCTCTTCTTGATCGGGAGCCAGTGTAGTTTCTTGAGGTGCGGAGTGATGTGAGTCAGTATAGGGAGGTCGAGGATGAGTGTTGCCACTGAGTTTTGTATTATCTGTAGTCGTTTTCAGCAGGCATGCAGCGATTCCTTTGTCGAGAGTGTTCCCGTACTCCAGTCTGCTGGTGACGTGGGCCTGAGTGACGGTTCTTCTGGTGTTGATTGGGAATGACTTAAAATCTTTCGGAGCATGCGTGAAGTGTGGAAGCAGATGAATGAGACTGAGTTTACCTGTTTCTGCATAGATTGCTTGCTGTCCAAGATGATGCAGAGGTTACAGATGGTGGTCTGTCAGGGTGGGGGAAGGGCCAAGTTCAGCAGGCCACCATGTGTTCTTGCATGGCGAGGTGTTCCCAAAGATGAGGACTTCTGTCTTGTCTGTGTTGAGCCTGAGACAGTTGTCCTTCATCCAGTCAGTGACGTTCATCATGCATCTGTGGAAGTTGGCTCTGGTGGTGGAGGGGGTCTTTTGACAGTGGGAGGATGAGCTGGGGTGGTGGAGGGGGTCTTTTGACAG